>NW_007359970.1:771253-808060 GCF_000359705.1 Exserohilum turcica Et28A | reverse complement strand
ACCACCTCCAACCTCGCGTCGCGGCCGCGCGATTAGAACTCCGTCTCGATTTCTATAGCTGTATATATATATTAAAGCCTATTGATCTCACCACCAAAATATATCGTGATAATATCTATTTGGTGTGGCTCTATAGCCTCGTTTTTAAGGTAGTTTTGGTGAGGCCGCGCGCGCACTTTGTGGTCGCGCGCACTTTGTGGTGGGGCTAGTTATCCGTCACGTTAAGGAAATCAGACCCTCTACCCATCCGTCCATCAATCCATTCAGTCTAGACCCAAAAAGCCCTAATACAAGCTAAATCTAGCTGTCAGGGTGTGTACTTATGTGTGTGTATGTATGTGTATGGTCTAGATTAGTCCAGAACGGGGGGGGGGAGGGGGTATCCGGAACCAAACCCCCCTCCCCAAAAGAAAAGGAAGAAGAAGAAAAAAACGGCGCGATCAGCATGTACGCGTCTGCGCCTCGGCATCGTCTCGCTTTTGTTTTCCTCACAAGGGTATACTAGACTGCAATAGACTAGACTAGCATACTTGGGCATTATACATGTGTGTGTGTGTGTGTGTGTGTATAGCACAACACGGTATAATCCAAGTTCAAATCTGAGTTCAAGTACTAAATAGTAGGCATATTAACACAACTGCTCTAGCTACACCTACACCTACACCTACACCTACAACCATAGCCTATACCTATACCTATACCTATACCTATATCTATACCCAACTAAGTCCTCTCACACCTACTTTTGCACAAGCTAAGCGGACGAGAGGAAGAGAGGGGCGCGGACGAACGAACGAACGAACGAACCGGCGTAAGCGGAGCGTATATTCTTTATCAGTGTTGCTAGTGGTGCCCGTGGCGGGGAGGGGGAGAGAACGCAGTTCCGGTACTCGTGGCGGTGGCGGAGCAGGGGCTCATGTGCCGTGCCGTGCCGTGCCGGGTGCTGCCGTTGAGTAGGTGAGTAGGTGAGTAGGTGAGTGGAAGTAAAGAAGGAAGTGAGTGAGTGAGTATTCTCTCTCGAATTTATGAATCTATGGGTTTGTGGGTCTGCGGATATAGGGATTTGTTCTACGTGTGTATGTGTGTGGATGGATGGATGGATCGATGGATCGAGTGACTGGGTCATGTGGAGTGTGCACTAGACAAGTCGTAGCATGCAGGAGATGGGTGGTGATGGATGTCCTGGAGGAGGGGTGCAGGCGCCGTAGTATATGTATACTTATTCATATTCTTATTTGCCCTATCTTTCACTTACTATCTTGTTGTAGCTGTAGCTATAGCTGCCGAAGAGAGCGGACAAGGGGTTACGTATGTACGTACGAAGGAAATCCAAAGCAGAGCAGAGTAAGTAGAGTTATATAGTAGAATGGGGTTTAGATGCTACTCAGTGGAACACATGACACAATAAGATATATTGGAACACGCACAAATCTCCAAATCCCTAGTCAACTTTGAAAGCGAGCAGGGGCAAGTAGCAAGGCAAGCAAAGCGAGAAAAAACAAATATATATACGAGAAAACAAGCTTTGCTGCTTGTTGCTTGGAAGCGAAAAAGGAAACAGAGTTTGGAACTAAGGTGTTAGACTACAACTTGGACTAGACCAGACTAGGCTAAGTCAAAGTCAAAGTAAGTAAGTACAACGCACGTGCACTGTGCGGACTAACGGACGGACGGACGGGCGAGAAGGCGAAAAGGCGAAGTTGATCTGCAAGCTGCGAGGGATAGGGCAAGGTGACATGGCATTGCTATGACATAGCCAGCGATGCGAAGACTGGATTCTTGCGCAAGGGAGAAGCCAGTATATATGCGTATGTGTTTGGTGTGCGTATATACCTGTGTTTCAGATATCGTATCGTATATCCACCCTTTTCATTGAAATCATTTATTTACCTGGAGGAATATACGGTGTAGCGTAGCATGGCGTGACGTATATAACCCTGTGTGAAAAGAACGAGCGGAGCGGGGGTGTGCTGGGTGGGGGGGGGGGCGGGGGAGAAGGACTGGGGTCGCGGTACCGTGCGGGAACGGAAACGGAAAACGTGAGGGAAAAAAACAGGGAAGAAAGAGAAGGGGAGGGGTACAAGGAAGAAAAACCACGTCGTACGTGCATACATATATGAATGGAATGGGGGTGGGGGGTGGTTACCCCTCTTTGCTGCTGCTGCTACTTCTTCCTCCTCCTCTTCTTCTTCTCTCCGCCTTGATCTTGGAGGGTCTGGGAGTGCAAAACTAATTTACTTGATTGGACTTGCTGTGTATACATATTATCTTTGCTGTGTCTGACTTATCTGACGGGCTGGGCTCGACTAATCACTATACTCTACTCTACTCTACCCATCCGCTTCAACATGCTGCGACGAGCGTGCTCCCTGCGTCTTCGAAGACACGATTCGGCGAGGACGAGTACGGCACGAGGAGCGAGTCCGAAAGATGCAATGGCTGTGTCTGTATCCGAAGTCCCGGTACAAGACCGGCGTGCGAATGTGCCTCCTGCGAAAGAGCCGTTCGTATTCAGGTATACGATGATTCTGCTCAGAGCAAGGCCGACTGGGATGGTGTAGATGTGTTGGGTTGGTGTGTTGGCGAGAGTAAATGTAATAGGGCGTAGGTGGTTGAGTGAGTGAAGAGGATACCAAGGAAAGGGAAGAGAGGGAGAAGAACACTGTGATGAGGTTGGAAGGGCTGGTTTGCATGGCTCGACGACGATGCACATGAATAATGGATGATGGGCTCTCATGGACGGTCGTTGATATGGAAAGGAACAACAGTTGCTACACACACCACGACATTCACTACCCGGACAAATCACGCCCAGTGTCAATCGTAAATGGGCTGTCTCCATGCGGTTATTCAGTAACAACATTTGTCACTGCCCTGCACCATGGATACTGGCACCGCACTACACACTGCTATACTGAAGCTGGAACCCAGTCCGCGACATGCTCGACGTAGGCGTGGCAGAAAAGCTAAAGAGACGGCATATAATTCCACACCCTTCCTCAGTGAACAAAGGGGAATGAGGAAATAATAACGAGTCAAGGAGTAAAATGCCCTAGTGCCAATGCAGGCTACAAACGGTTGGAAATTCGGAACTCCATGGAATTCACGCGATTACCTAGAATGCAGAAGAGAGAAGAGAGAGAAGAAAAACAAAACCAAAAGGGGAATACGAGGGAGAGGTTAGGGACACTGGGGGATTGATAATACCACGCTACATGCATGCATATCAGAGAGCCTTGTTACCAGACGAGAGAGATGTTTATTCCTCGTTACATCATCACTAATACATACTTAATCCCACGTCTACCGTATTTGTTGTAAACTGCATCTTCCCACACTACAAGTCAGTGCACACGTGAAACAAAAATGACACACATATAATATCAAGTCAAGCATAGTTAAGATGAAATAGTGTTTCCACATGATTTTCTGTTTTATCGCGAAGGACGAGGGGTATCACTTTTGATTATAGATGGACCAACTTGAACAGGCTCCTATTACCTGCCAGGTACACAAATAAACTCTTAGTATATATAAGCTTATATTAGTGCGCTTGGCGCCTGCTATATCCTATTGTGAAGAATGCGGCGCTATGCTAGTCCTGTATGTCTCTCAAGATAGGCGTGGCGCATGTTGATAGCTTTCTAGAGGCGCTTACGACCGCGCAGTTGTGCACAAGAATGCTCTGTTTCCTGCTTGAGTTTCGGGTCGCAATTGAAATGGAGAAGACTACGTAAACATACCTTTAACATGATGTGCATTAGTAATCTTTTGTAATCCGCGCTAAAGCTGTTCTGCCAGCAGTGTTTACTAGCGCCGTTGCTGTCGCTATCGTGAAACCAGACAGGCCCTAAACCGGATATATAAACCCCGCACCAACTGGGAGCTAAAACAAACGGCCCGTTCTGAAAGTCCTGGTTTGAAGCTGAAAGAGCTGACCCCGCTTTGAGATAGACATTAGTGATATGTCGGACGAAACTTGACGGTACGAGTGAAATAGCACAAGACTATAAAACTAGCTTTAGCCTCAGACCTGGAAGTATTCCTAAAAGCCTCTTTTCTTGAATTGTATCCTAACACTTACTTTACTTAAGAAGCAGTATGACCCTACTTCAAATTCTCTCTTACACTTTTACTATTTTAATCGCATACTTTATTCTTATACCGAGTATTCAGATATTGATTTCTCCACTGCGTAAAGTCCCTGGGCCCTTTCTCGCCCGATTCACGAGACTCTGAGAATGGCATGCGACTAACAAGTACGACTTTGCTTCACTAAATATTGCTCTGCACAAGAAATATGGTTTGTATACGCTAGATGTACAGGTTCCACATGGTCAGCCTAACAATAGATCAAAGGGCCCATCGTCCGTCTCGGACCCAACCGCTATAGCGTCAACGATGCCGAAGCAACCAAAATTTTTCTTGGTCACGCCAACGCCCTAGATAAAACACAATACTACGTTTCTTTTGGCTCACCCAAGAGACCCAATATATTTACCGAACCAAAAATCTCGGCTCATAAAATCCTACGCCGTCCAACGTCTGCGCTCTACTCAATCACTAGCTTGCTCTCCTACGAACCCTTTGTAGATACATGCAACAAAATCCTAGCCAACCGCCTCCGCGAATACGCGCGCAGCAACAAAGACATGGATATGCGATTGATGATGCAATACTACGCTTTTGATGTGATTGGAGAAATCACCGCAGGATCCCGCTTCGGATTCATGGAAGATGGCGACAAGAATAACATGATTACTCCTATTGACGACATGGTCAAGATTGGAGCAATGTTTGGGCTTGTATCCGAGCTGAATTACCTAGTTGTGTATCTCGCTGGTATTTTCAAGGTGAAGCCACCCTTCCAAAAGATTCTTGATTTTGCACTCGTTCATATAAACGACCGCACCTCAGGACGCACAAAATCAAGGGATGATCGTCAGGATTTCATCGACAAATTGCTACCACTGGAAAGCGAGGGGAAAATCACAAGAATGGACACTATAGATGCATGTGGTGGTAACATCGCGGCTGGTTCAGACACGACTGCCATTTCCCTTACTGCTACTTTTGCGTACCTGGCTATGAACCCTGTGGCGCTTGCTAAACTCCGGGACGAACTCGACAAAGCCACGAGCAATGGAACGCTGTCTGATCCAGCGACTTTTCAGGAAGCACAGAAGTTGCCCTATCTTCACGCCGTTATTTATGAATCTCTTCGTATGCATTCCGCTGTTGGTGCGCCAATGGCTCGTGTTATTGGTAAAGAGGGTGCTACTCTTGCGGGCCAATACTTCCCTCCAGGCACTGAAGTCGGCGTCAATCCCTGGGTCGCACACTACAACACCGACATCTTCGGTCCTGATGCAGCAAAATTCGTGCCCGAGCGCTGGTTGACTGACGATGCTGAGAAGCTGTCTAGCATGAACCGCAACCTTCTAGCCTTTGGCGCGGGACCGAGGACGTGTCTAGGGAAGAATATTTCGTTATTAGAGATGTTTAAAGTGGTGCCGCAGGTTATAAGACATTTTGACTTTGAGATTTTAGCGGATAAACAGACGGGCAAAGGATATGCTTGGAAGACTTACTGGTTTACAAAGCAAGATTTTAAGTGTCGTGTTGTGGAGCGAAAGGCATAGAAGAATAGAGTGGTGATATTGAGGATTGATTTTCGAGTTCCTCCTAGCAGCGGTGTTGGTTGATTGATTTGATTTGATTGCATCCTACACGGTTACAGCCGCGAAGTGCAGCTATGCCCAGCAGACAGCCTTGGCAGGCAGCCGACACGGCGTGCATATCAAATCACACCACCCTACTTCGTCCTAAAAGGACCATCTGTCCTTAGAGACCTGCCATTATCTGACTTCTCTCTATGAATACGTACACCTTGTCTCTAGAAGTGACATCTTTTGTCTATATTCATGTTCTGTAAACTATAGTTTTAAACATGCGTGTGCTGTAATCGAAGCATCGTGTATAATTTTATGTTTTAACGCGAAGAGGAATTGGGCATCACTTCTAATAATACATCAACAAAATCGAACAGGCTCCTATCGCTTCACAGGTTCACAAATAGATAGAAGCTAATACTATAGTAATTCGTACTAGAGATAAGTTGGCATGAAAAATAGTAACCAGTAAATCTGGAAGTTTTATTTATATCTTATTAAATTGAATAGAAACCATATTTAGAGGTCTAAAGTGCGAACCTATCTCGCGATATAGTGTATCTCTGCACTTAGGGACGCACCTTAGTAAGTAGATGATATTTTGTCCAAAAATAGGAAGAGAGAGAAAAGTGCATAACTCCAACCTTCGCCACTTTCACACGCATTTGCTTGATTTCACCAGTTTCTTAATTCAATACCAATGTTTGAGAACTTGGCCCCTTTCATCAGTCACTCATTTATCCTTTTTTTTCTGGTTGGAAGAGGAAAAGACGGAAAGACGTGGTGGTGGATGTGTGATTTTGTCTAGAACTGATATATATATACAGGGTATTTTATTACTTTGATCAATGTCTAAGATTTTACATTACAGAGTGACGGCCGTCACTAAAGTGTAAGGGGTGTGGTGTCCAATATCAACGCTGGTTGGGGCCGATCAGAGGTTATGGGCACAGCGAACATCGGTTGTTGGGATGGATGTATGTTTACTAGTCGAGAGTTAGTGAATGGCTACTTTTTTTTGGTGTGAAACTTTGCAGCCCTCTTACACAACAATCCTGTTGGTGTGGTGCTGGTGCTGCTGAAACTACTCGGCCAATGCGACTCTACTCTGCCGTACCACGCACCCTGGCCCAGGGCTTGTGGCGGACATGAGCATTGGCAGTTACATTTAGACAGTGAACAGACAGCCAACCACGTGTACAGGAATGAGGACAAGATGGGCGACAGGAGCATGGGAAGAGCCTAGCTTACCTTGCGGGCAGGGCATGAGAGGTCGAACAGGGGCTGGACGGCCATGAGGTCACCGCCAGGCTTGATACCGAAGGAAGGAACGGGGTTGCCGTACTGGACATCCTGGAGGATGTAGTAGTACAGATCGACGTTGTCGGCAACCAACTGGCAGACGACGTCCTCCCAGTAGATACGGGCGTCCTTGGGGCTGGCAGTGGCCTGGTTCATAGTCTTGCCACTGACGGGCCATCCAGTCTCGGCGACGATGACCTTCTTGCCCTTGGCCACGGCTTGGACCTGGTGCAAGGCGTCGAAGAACAGCTGGCTGCCGCTACCGACGTTGTTGTTCATGGTGGTTTGGAAGTAGGGGTAAGCGTCCATGCCGATGACATCAACGGCGTCAATGACAGGCTGGTTTGTGCCGTTGACGAAGACAGTCCAGGTGTCGACGTGAATGATGGGCTTGCCCTGGAGAGGAGTTCCACGGATGGCATCCCTCGTCTGCTGGATGTACTTGACGAGCTCTTGGGGCCCGGCACCAGGACCGGACTTGTTTTCGATTCCGGTGTAGCTGATACGGTACAAGTCCTCACTACCGACAGAGATACCCTCGACCAGGTCAGTAAAGGCAGTGCCGTACTTGGCAACGGCAGCCTTGAGGGCGGCAATCTCGTTGTTGAAGGCCGTCTGGCCGGCTGAGCACCACATGCCGAGGAGTAGCTTCGTCTTGGTGTTTATGGCAGCCTCGATGGCCTCAATAATAGTATTCTGAGTACCGTGCTGAATCATGGTGTACAGACGAGCACTGTTCCATCCGCTGGTGCCAGGGAGCTGCTTGGCAGCGTTGAACTCGTACTCAAAGTCGACAAGATGCTTGGCCTGGTCGTTGTTGAACTGGGCACCGTAGTTGAAGCCCTTGATGGCAGCATTGGCCGAGGACAGGAGGCCTGCCGTGGCCAAAAAGGTAGAGGAGACACGCATATTGAGTGACTATAGACAAATGCAGGTAAACGGATGACTAGAAGGCGACAATTACAAGGTGTATTAAGGTGGAGTAAAAGGCGTGGGCGAGGCAAAGACAGGAATGGCGGGAGCCTAAGGAAATATTTATTGCTGTCGAGTGACGTTTACAGGGGGCTCCAGGCCCAGCTTCCGGACGTGCATGAGCTGCAGGGGCAAAGGCGAATCGGCGGCCATGTCGCGTCCCGAAGCAGCACCACATATGCTTGTGGTGATCAAATCCAGCCCACGCGCCCGGACTTGCTCATTTCCAGCCAGGAAGGGTAGACTATGGGCGGCGGTTTGGCTCGTACACGGTGTGGTGGCGGTGTTGTCCATGGCAAACTCTCGTTGGGTTTGTCGGTCGATGCGCTGCCATGGCCTGGGTGTGGGTGTACGGCATCATTCTGCAATGATGAACAAGTGGCGACGCTGCCGAGGCTTCCAGAAAGCCCCAACAAGGCAAGTCTCGGAGGATGCTTCTTTGTTGCCGGCACCACTAGTAGTGGCCGATGTGGGGAGGCAATATCCAACGCCTCACGGGGCGACGTCAAGTCCCGTCGTCTCGATAAAAATATCTCTTGCACTCGTGAACATGCTCTTGGCAGCCGCAGCAGAACAGGATTTGCACATCGTAGCCACCCACGCCTGCGCAACGTCAGTCTCGTTGTGCACATGTCGTTGGCTCGACGGTGTGCGCTATGCCCGCGCGGATGGGCAGGCTATCGATTTGATTGTCGCCAACGCAGGGCCCTCGTAAGGGGCCGTAATGGGCTAGTTGCTGGTGGCGCAGCCGCAGCCGAGGGGGGGACGATTGCGTTGCGCTGCATGGGCGTAAAAAGCCATGGCTCGTGTAGGGAGTGCAAACCGCATGATGAGCGACCCAGTGGTGACGTGGTCGGCGATGCTGGCCCGAACTCAGGAGAGATGGCGTCCAGGCCAGGGGTGGGCTAGTTTAGTGGCTAGGCCTAAAATAACTTAATTACTATCATGACCACTACAAGGAATAACTACGTATTATGTTCCTTATACGTAGTTGACTTCTTATTTCACGGCTGCCCTTATTCTACGCGTGTGATATTGTAAAATACACGAGGTCAGCATATAAAGTCGACTTGAGAATCCACCATTTCCATCGTTTCAGAGAATCGACATTAACAAAAGCGCTGGTGAATAGATAAAGCATAACTGCCTCTACATAAACAAGAACAAGGGGCTATTTTACTGGTAATTGTGGAAAGTACTACACCCCCATCGCATAACCTGCGACTTTAAACGTATCTACTTCAAAAGTCTTTTAGAAAAACAAATGCAGTCTGTCGCGAGCATAGGCTTGTCCAGATGTCCTGAAACTGACATGCCCCTATAGAGCTTGACGATGCCCAACTTTTCCGTCTTTGAGCCTCTGTCAGGCACTTGTGAAACTCGTCAACAATGCTGAACCGGGAGTGCTCCGTGGCAAGCAATATCAGTGGACGAGATCAATGAAACATTCGATAGCTGATCATCAGACACACTTCCCAACCTCGACAGCGAGGTAAAGAGGCTGTTATTGAGAGTTACGAACATCGATCTCCTGAAAAAGGCATCGATGTCGGACATCAAGGCCGATACCTACTGAACACGAAGGACACTGAGAGAGTTCTCAGAGCGGACATTGCAACCAAGGACGGCGTTTGCTTCTAGCTCTACAATTGAACTTTAGACGTAGTACTGTAGCTAAGAGTTCAGTGAAACCACGGACCCTGCAACAGCTGCTTTGCCGTGGGCCTATCCCTCGAGTCCATCCCCATGATCCTGCAGACGAAGTTGCTATCCTCGACACTAAGTTCCGGGTCTTCCGCCATCGAGAAAGGTTTCTGCAATCCGCTCTCCTTGATATAGGCGTTAATAACCGCAAGGATACCCGTCTCTCTTAATCAGCAATGTCGATATAACTAAGAGAAAAAGGACCAAATATAGCTGCTTGCTTAACCAGCACGTGGGTGGGGTAATCTGGGTTATGTACCGAAACACCCTCTGGTATAAACATGTGCCAGTCTTGACCTCATATGAGACCTATGAGCTGTGAACGATACAAATCAGTCTAGCAGGTAGCGAGCGGTGTACTATCGAAGGGCCTTACTGTAGCACCGAAAGATCAAATATCCGTAGCGGTACCCCACCGGAGTTGGAGATTTGCTTCAGGACAGCGAAAAATGGCTGCGCCAATGACGTGATCCTCCTCGAACGGATCAGCATTTGGATCAGCATTTGGATCAACACGGTATGCATTTGCACAGTCACCTAGTTCTACTTTGCTAAACTGTTTGATCCCATCGCCATAGTGACAAAGATGTTGTCAGGCTTGATATCTGTAACTTCGTCAGTTCCCTCTGATTCCTCTCGAAAACGCAATCATTCTAATCCGTCATATATGCACGTAACCTGTTTCATGGACAACATTCAATGCTGCAAGAACCCTCTTGCAACGAACTTAATCTCTAACCTCTCCAGCATTTTCCTGTCCAAGGCCTTGAGTAAGGTATCCTAAAGGCATTTCTAGACCAGAGCTGGAGGTTCTTCGATCTCATCACGCAATGATTGAATATGTGGGCAAACTTGAAACTTATTTAACATCTCCCATTCATTGCGAGGACGTTTTATCGGTGCAGTCTTGACGATGACCGTTTCCTCCTTCATGCCGCTGTCAAGGTGAGTATTATTGAGCAGCTGCTAAGCCCGTGCTTACCTAGCAGTGCAAACATTCTTATGTGGACTTTCCGAAATAATATACGTTCTCAGACGCCCCCGCAAACGCTGCCCGATCTTTAATGCCGCAGCTATATTCTTCGGACAAGTTATTGCCTGCCGGTCGAAGTGAAAGAAGTGAAGGCGAGCTCACTAGAGGCAAAGCTCGTGAGATCGACTCGCTACCAGCGCGCGGGCGCGCAACTTGATTTTCCCGAACCGCAATAGGAGCATGCCAACCCATACCTCCTCCCCTCAACCGAAGTGAGAACATCTACATGTTTCAAGATGTATGTACGCAAAAACGTTGCTGACGCGGTCGCTGTCTACGAGTAAGTGGTCATCAGCATAGGCTAATTCGCTAAAAGTGCCCATGGCATCTTTCAGGGAGATACCTTGAGCGCCTGATAAAGCTAGCCATGATAAACTTGACCAAAGCATATCAGCTTACTTGAGGCGACGCAAGCAACGGCAATTGCTCAGATCTACCTCAATTTTCTTCTGCTTCCACCCGGCAGATGAGCTCCTCTATCCTAGACGCTACAGCGAGGCGATTCGGCACGGGTGGGACACGCTGGACTATGATAAGGCCCATTCCTAGTCTAGGCCTGGCAGCGCTTGGTCCGGGCCGTGACGCTCATTTCCGGGACGGAAAAGCCGCGTAAGTGCGAAGAGACGAAGTTGCAGTCGATCAGAAAGGCGCCGGGATCGCGGTATCGGACAACAGGCTAGCGGCAGATGAGGCGCTGTGGAGGCGAGGTTAACTCGGCGCTCCTGACCTCAACCACACGAGCCCGTCGTCATCTGGTCACGGGATCTGGTCGTGGCACATTTCCCAACACCCAAGTCTTGAACAAGCCAAAACTAGACGCACGCCGTATGCTGCGGTCCGTGACAGGCTAGCCGCATAGAGTACCACCGAATTCGCACTTCCTGTTTCATGTTTCTCTTCACTGTGGAATAAACATTGACTGGTGTATGATGTCCCTTAAGCTTTCGTTGGGTGAGTAGGTTGCCGATCGTGTCTGCAACGGAGCTGCCCCAACGTGCACACGAGTTTGTCAATCACAAGCCGATAAGAGTCGATACGGCAGACGTGATACAAGTGAGCAATTGCAAGCGTGGAAAGAAATTCGAATGCGAAAGTGTAACGAGGCTCAATGTTCCCATGTCTGTCAGACTTGTGAGTAGATCCAGGTCTTGGCAGCGCGCTCTAGCGCCATGTCGCGGCTCATGCTGCCTGCAGCTCCATCGAGCTCAAGAAACATCCAAGTCGCCAACAACTCCGCTACCCCTCACTGCCGCCCTCGCGCCCGCCATATCTGCTACGGTCTCAGAGACGTGCCTGTAGCTTCAATTCGCAACTTGCTGTCAATCCCCCACACAAACAGCCACCATGGTACGCCTCGCAGACCCCCGCCAGAGCTCTTTACTAAGATGAGCAGTTCATAGCACGAAGCGAATATGGTGAGCCTTTTCATACCTATGCCTTATCATATACAAGCTAACAAGAGTCTCAGATCGTGGTATCAAGTTGGTTTCCCCAGTATAACTGCGTCCAAAGCCGTCCGCTCACAAACACACAGCACCTTCTCGCCCGAAGGCCGTCTCTTCCAAGTCGAATATTCCCTAGAAGCCATTAAGCTTGGCTCAACAGCGATAGGTGTATGTCGTCTGTCATTCCACACTCAGCACAAACTCATCGCATCCCACAGGTAGCAACGGGCGAGGGCGTAATCCTCGGTGTAGAGAAGCGCGTAACCTCCACCCTCCTCGAGACCAGCTCCGTTGAGAAGATTGTCGAGATCGATCGCCACATTGGCTGCGCAATGTCTGGACTGCAAGCCGATGCACGAAGCATGATTGAGCACGCCCGCGTCGAGAGCCAGAACCACGCCTTCAACTACGCCGAGCCCCTACGAGTCGAGAGCTGCACGCAGGCGATATGTGATTTGGCGCTGAGGTTCGGCGAGGGTGCAGAGGGCGAGGAGAGCATCATGAGCAGGCCGTTTGGTGTTGCGCTGTTGATTGCAGGTTATGATGAGGACGGCCCAAGTCTGTACGTCACGATTGCTGGTGACGATATCTAAGCCGGGGCTAATGAGAATTGCAGATACCACGCCGAGCCCTCGGGCACATTCTACCGTTACGACGCCAAAGCCATTGGTTCTGGATCCGAGGGCGCGCAAGCAGAACTACAGAACGAGTTCCACAAGTCGCTAACCCTCGCCGAAGCAGAGGTGCTTACGCTCAAGACGTTGAAGCAGGTCATGGAGGAGAAGCTGGATAGCAAGAACGTGCAGTTGGCGAGCGTCACCAAGGACAAAGGCTTCAGGATCTACACCGACGAAGAGATGGCCGAAGTCGTCGGAAGGCTACCAACCAACTAGAGTCAGGTTTCCATGTGAAGGGATGGTGACTCGGCAGGGTCGGGAACGAAATCATAGCACCTCGATCGATATGATTGAGTTACGCGAAATGAAGCAATGACCAATGATGATGTGTTGATGGTGGTTAGGTGTGATCTACTCCATAATGCGGGCTGTGAGGCGCAAAGACGTGTAGGTTTCATGCTGGATAACATCCAAGTAGATTGTGCCCTTTGATGAAACCCTCAAAATCTTTCACCAATGTAGTAGAACAGCGTTGCTATAATGACTTGGCTGACATGTCATGACGCAAGAGGTGAGCAACTGTCAGTAGTTCAATATCCCGACATAGACTCAACGATGCAATCCCAGTTGCTGCAGCAGATTCACCTGTCAGCTTAACGATGAGACGAATTCAACGAGTACTGTGTAGCCAGTGCATAGCTGTATTCCGAGTTCGCGAACTCATAGCCACACAGTTAATCATAATTTCTCCAGTACGAGAATCCACTGTCCTCGAAATTGAACTGGTTCAAGTAAAGTGAGGGAATGCTGTGCTCAATGCTGACGGCACCCGCAAAATCCCGGCCCACCTCATTCGTCGGGCTTCCACTGCCAAGCCCCAGCTCCCGCGCAGCAGCGCCGAGCAACTTCAACTTTGTCCACCCTGCTCTCTCCCTCCAACATCGCAACCGCACGCCAAACCCGCCCAAGATGTCTGCCTCATCTTTCGCCCACCATGGAAAGACGCCCGCTGCTGTCGTAAGTCGCCATTCCCGAGCCATTGAGCCGCTGGCTGGTCCGAGGCAGTCGTTATGACGCAAAAGCTAACGGCAAGGCGTAGAGCATGCGCAGCTCCTACAAGGCCTACAGGAGTCCTTTCGGTCCTCAGTACGTACTTTCCGCACTTCACAGCGACTATATATGGGCGCGGGCAGAGCGTGGAGAGCCACGGCGGAGGAAGGCATGGCAGAGACGGGGGAGGAGGATGGGCTGAGGCATGAAGGCTGCTTGTTACAGGAACACAAATTTCGCTCAATATGTGGATACGCTATTCATCAAGGGCATAAAGAGGAGGAGGATGCGCCAAGAACGCCCGAAACAAGTCGTTTGTGATTCAAAGCAACATGAGGCTAACACGCGGCATAGATACACGATCCCCAAGAACTACCACGGCATCACTGTTGGCACTGTGGCAAGATTGTACGTTTCCTGGGCTGAGACCTGCATCTGTAGCCAGTAAATTGCTAACATGCATACTTCAGCGGTACCCTTGCTGCTGGCTTTGGCGGTGTCGCCGGCTTCTTTGCTCTCTTCTTCTTTGCCGAAGTCCCCAGGGTGCGCGAGGACATTATGAAGAAGGTGCCTATCCTAGACAAGTACTTCACGTACGAGATACCCCCTGAGGACAACCCTTTCTAAGCCCTGCCCGAGTTCTGCTTTTTTGTGCCTGGGTCAGTGTGTGGATGAACAATGTACAACAATACGGGGGAATGCATTACATACTAGCGACTGCGTGCGCAGAATAGACCTCTTTGTTCTTGATGAATGTAACTCTTGGCTCCCTGTTTTTTTTTATGTTTTGTTGCATGTTTGGATGATGTCCTGAGGCGTTGCTCTACACTGCACCAAGCCATCTCAACACATTCGCGTGTCGAGACACCATGATTTGCAATTGGCAACATGACTAATATCCAATATTGGCACTGGTGATGCTTACATGCCACACCAGTGAAAAACACCATGTATCGTCCGCGTAGTCTAGACCTCAGCCTCAACACCAAAAATACACAACAAACTTTAACAACGACGGCGGCGGCGGTGGCAACAGCAGCAGCAACAACAACGACAATGGCAGCCTAAAACCCGGCATTTGAGACGGTCAAGAACACAAGAGTTACAGCACCAACATGGGCAACGGAAGAGGAAGAAAGAAAAGAAAAGAAAAATAGGACAAGAAAATCGAAACACTTTTGCTGGTCTTGTCCCGCTCTGGTCTTGTCTTGTCTTGTTTTGTATGCCATTTACCTACGCCAATAATACCACATGCGCAAATACGACACTGGGAATGCAATAGCAGTACCATGTCACTTTCCCGGATTTCTCTTCTCCTCCACTCTCTCTCTCTCTCTTTAGATTACTCGTCTGTGTGAGTTTTCGTCTTCGTTTTGGATATTAGAACGCTGTTGTACTGGAGGTATATGGAGTTGGAGTTGTAGGGAGGAGTGTAAGTATGTACATAGTCTTACATGAACAACGTCACCACGACACAGAAAAAAAAATTCATACTTGGACACCTGTCCAAGAAAAAAGTAAATACGGATTATTCTTCCTACACTCTCTCACCCTCCCTCCATACATTTGAAGACACACTCCTCAATCCAAGTACGAGTTCCCCGGATCCTCGGTGAGTTCAACGTTTCGTTTCCCTCTGCTTCTTTCTTTCCTTGCCTGGTTCTCACCTTGTTCTTCTTTTCTTCCATGATAATTCCATTTCTCTTCCCCCCTTCCTTTTTCATATATCTTTCCCATGCTTATATTGTTTTCCGTTTGCCATCGTTTGGATACCTGGGGGGTGTGCAAGACAGAGCGGGGGTGAGGGGCATGTGCCAAGTGTTAGCATGAGATTGGCATTGTGGGAATTTGAAAATTCGTTGTTTTTCTTGGTGTTTTTGATTTTCTTTCCATGTGAGATCGGGGACAGGAAGTATTTGATATTTTGTGTTCATTGGGAAGCATGGAGATGATTATGTTCGGTTTGTTTGCGTGTTTGGTTAGTTTGTGGTTTGTTATGTATATATGCATGTGTATAGATGGGAGGATGGGTTTCACCTTTTTGTAAAGTGAAGAAGTATAATATTTTGTGTATAACAGGCAGCTATCTAAAGGCCATTTTCTTCTCTTGCAGCAATAACAGTACAGTAAAAATAACAGTTTACATAGGAAGCAAGTCCTAGTGGTATATATCTTCGCAGTCCAATACAAAGCCTTGTTGTATTCTTTCCTGCTGCGGAAGCCAGGGGGTATAAATCAGATTTGATGATAATGGAAACATGGAAAGGAGATTATGGCAAAAAGGCCTGTCTCATCCCTTGCTTGGCGGTGCAGTGGCACCACAGTGTGTGAGATGAGGAAGGGGTCTTGGGATCAAGACATTAGATTATGCGGTTGCGCACATTCAGGCAGCTTTCTCCTCTGGATTCTGCTTCTTGAAGAGGTAGCGCAAGCCTTTGGCGCGCTCTTTGATGGTGCGAGACTGGGTGACTTCGTAGAGGGGCTTGTGTTCTTCGAAAATGTCGTGTTCGCTTTCGTAGTCGACGTGGACGTAGGCGCGCTCGACGTCAGCTAGACCTATTGAGGAAAAGTCAGTTGAGTCTTGTTGAAGACTAAAGTGGGGATGATGCAACATACCTTCGAGCTTTCGCTGCAGGGTCTGGGAGACGTCGTGGGTGATTTTGAGAGGCTGCTCCTCGCTCATGACAATGTCGACTTCAACGTAGTACTTTTGTCCCGCATGGTAGGCGCGGCAGGTATCGACCTTTTGGATCCTGTTGTCATGGGTGACGACGAGGTAGATCAACTTGCTGATGAAGTCCTTGGGTGCCGACTTGCCAACAAGCAACCAGACGTGGTCAAAGGCATTGGCCGCCCACGAGACAAGGATCAAGAGACCAATGAGAATGGCACCGATGGGATCGACATACCAGACGACGCGGCTGCCGACAATAGACATGGCAAGACCGAATGCATTGACGATAATGTCGTTGCGGTGATCAATGAAGAAGACATGCACTGCGGGGTACCGGCGGAAGATGAAACAATAGATACAGAGCGAACCTTTGCAGAAGATTGCTGTGGCGACAAAGGCAATGGGGATAATGTGCAGTTCTTCCGACTTTGATTCACCAGCGCCCAAGGAGCGTCCAGATTCAATCTGGGTCTTGTTAGTACTGGTATGACTACAGGGCGTGAATACCTACAATCAGCTGGATGGCCACTGTAGTCATCAAACAACAAAACATGATGATTCCGATTGTTTCAATACGGGTTCGGCCAACCGGATACTTGTACACACTTGGCCTAGCTGCCATGCGGGACGTGATGAGCATGACGATCGACGACACCAGGTCCATGAAGGCGTCTGCGGCGGTTGCAAACAGCGACAGCGAACCGGTGGATATGGCAGCATAGAGCTGGATAATGAAGAGGCAAAAGTTGACGACAAAGGAGGCGTTGACGGCGAAGCGCACCTTGGGGCCATTCTCGAGATGGTCGAGGGCAGCCAAGCGCTCCTCGTCGCCGCTCTGGAGAAACTGGTCAATGAGGGCGTTTTGGCGATTGTAAAACTTCTTCATGTGCCTAGGCTTGGCCAAGGGATAGTCGGCCTTCATTTGCTTCTGCGTCACATCATCCCGGCGGTGTCTTCCCAGATCGAGGGGATCGCTGCTGACAGCAACGGTGACATCGTGCTTAGCGCCCTGAGGGTTGGCGCTGTCTTGGGATGGCAGCTGTCGGATAGCATCCGTGGTATGCTCGGCTGCGACAGTGGACTGTTCATGGACATCACTGAGTGGTGCGAGTGTTTGCTCAGTACCTTGGCCCTGGGATGGGCGGTCAGGCGAAGCTAGAACTGACTATCAGACACAGAAATGCTACTCCAGACGCCTGACACATACCATGGGACTCTGGAGACATAGTTTCCGGTTTTGTGGTCTGAGGGACGCGTACGTGAGTGTATGAGCGATCACCGGGATGCGTTTGTGTAGATGGGCGACGGCGATGGTAAACATGGCTCAGATATGGGCAAGCCAGCACTGTAATAAACCACCACGGCCAGCGCCACCGCGGCGCTCCCGCCGCTCGCCTCCGCCCAGCTTCCTCCTATCGAGCACTAGAGTCATTGGGAGGCAGGCCAGATCGTTTGCTCAGCGCAGGTCGGTGGGCGTGGGAGGGGTTGGCTGCACGTGTCGACATGGAGGGCGCGGAGTCTGAAACTCGCTAAGCATTCGCTATGTTGGTTAAGCCAGCTATAATACCACTTTGGGCGCGCGACGACGAGCTTGGCCTGAGTCTTGATACTGCAGCGAGCTTGGCGCTCTGCAGGCGCGGAGGATAGCAGCCAGGGGGCGGCGGTCTATTCTTGCAATATGTGCATTCTATTCTTGCTGCAATATGTGCATGGCTGCCTGACCGGACACTGGTGGTGGTGGTGGTGGTGGTGCTGTGGCGGGCGTGGGCGGCTCCAGGCCCGTCCTCGCAGCAACTGCCGGCGACACAGCTCTTGGGCCCAGAGCGCGGTACTTGGGTGCGAGGATGGAGGGAGGGATGGATGGATGGTGGAGGCGGCGTCGGTGGGTGTATGGGATAGATGGTGGCGGTGGAGGAGGCTGCCACGGGCAAACGTTGTCTCAGCAGCCGCTTTGGGCCTAGCGCCCCGCAGTGATCGTCGCGGGTCGAGGCGCATGTGCATGGGCTGGGACGAGATAGCCACATGCCACCACGCCCCATCTTAGCAAAGCCCATGTATACCTCGCCGCCTCGCCTTTCACTTCCCGCCAGGTTTCAAACCTGACAAAGTCGCCTCGCCGCCAAGCCAGATCCCAATCGGTAGCACGCCTAGCCGTGCTTGGCCACACATGCCAATGCCATCGCGCGACGTCTCATTCGCCTGCTAAAGTTGGCGACGAACCCTCTTCGAACCCCAAGTGCTCCAGAAGCTGCCATTCAAGCATCACCTTGAAGGCTTCGCTCCTCCACACTCTCGTCACCCGGCCCACCCGTCGGAAACGAGACTGCAGCCGCATCACATGTCCGTCCTTTGGAGATCGTCGCGGGCCCGCCAAGCCCTCATCGCATGACAGACGTCTCCAATGAGCTTCTGGGGCTCGGCGAACCACCAGCCCGACCCACGCCTTGCAGCCTTACACTGTAGTTTTATCGTATTTGCTTCTGCTGCCGGTGCAATGCTGGCGCACCCTGGCACCGTCTGGACCTCCGCCTTCTCTGCGTGTAGCACACATCATCCAAGCGGCATCTGAGGCACAGGCCATTGTATCGAGACTCCACCGTCCTCGCCCACCCTGATTTGTTCGAGCAGCGTAATGATCAGCATGCGGCGGTTAGTGTCTCTTGCGCCAGTGTACTGCTTAAAGGAATACATAGTCTGCAGTGCCGAGCCTTTGAATTCATTACCTTCACCATCACTTCGTTGATACTGGTTTGTGTACCTCTCTGAGAGAGTGCGTCCCATTCCTTTTCTTCTTCTCTTCCCTTCTTTTCTTCTCTTCTTTCAATCGTCGCCGGCGACGAGACTGCTGGCTGGTCCGATTACTGCACCACACTCATTGAGCTGCAGCCTTTTACTCGGTTTCTAATTATTTTACCATGGCTGGAGGCAAGGAAAAGCCCATTTGCGGCAGTGAGAAGGATGGTGCCGAATATGACTTTCCCCTGCACGTTGCCGCCGTTTGTATGTGTGCCCCGGTGCTACCGAGTAATCACACGCTAACCCACCCCTAGTCATTGTCTTTTTCGCATCCATCTTCGGTGCCGGTTTCCCTGTCGTTGCCAAGAAGGTCAAGTGGATGAAGATTCCCCCGAATGTCTTCTTCTTCTGCAAGCACTTTGGTACCGGTGTCCTGATTGCCACTGCTTTTGTCCATGTAAGCACAAGCCAACCTGATACAGCTATCCAGAGCACCCAGCTAATACTCGACAGCTTTTGCCTACTGCTTTTGCCTCGCTCAACGACCCATGCTTGCCAGATCTCTTTACCGATGACTACCCTGCTCTCCCCGGTGTCATCATGATGGGCTCGCTCTTCATCCTCTTCGTTATTGAGATGTGGCTTCACGAGAAGACCGGTGGTCACAGCCACGGTGGCGCTACTGGCGAGGCTTTCAACGGAGCTCAGTCCGCCGCAGGAGTCCGTGCCAACTTCAACAACCCCATTCGCCGCGTCGAAAGCTACGATTCCCAGCAGACCATGATGGCCAACCGTGACGAGAAGCGTGGATGGAACGAGGAATCCCCCTACCCGGCCGATGGCTTCCCCTTCCCCAAGGGCGGCAGCGACGAGCTGGACGGCAAGTCGGAGATGCCAGCCTGGTTCATCGTCTTCTACGAGCAGTACGTCCGCCAGCGTGACGAGATGCTCGCCACCATCAACCGTGCCATGCCTGCTCTTCCCAACTACCAGCAGCAAGCACCCGCAGCCGGACAGAACTCTTACTTTGACGACGACGTCGAGCAGGCCGTTGACCCTCTGGTGCTCAAGAAGCAGTCTATGCAGATTACGCTCATTGAAGGTGGTATCCTGTTCCACTCGGTCTTTGTCGGTATGACCATCTCCATCACTGCCGAGGGCTTCATCGTCCTTCTCATCGCCATCGTCTTCCACCAAATGTTCGAGGGTCTCGGTCTCGGAACACGTATTGCCGACGTTCCCTACCCCAAGACGAGCCCTCGTCCCTGGCTCCTCGTCGTTGCTTTCGGCTCTACTGCTCCCATCGGCCAGGCCATTGGTCTTGCTACTCGCGGCTCTTACGACCCTAACTCGGCCTTTGGTCTGATTATCGTGGGTGTCTTCAACGCCATTTCCTCGGGTCTCCTGATCTACGCCGCGCTCGTCGATCTGTTGGCAGAGGACTTTTTGTCCGAGGAAGCTGCACACACGATGCCTGGAAGCAAGAAGACTGTCGCCTTCATCTACGTACTTATGGGCGCAGCCGGCATGGCTATTGTCGGAGCCTTTGCATAAGCTTCCGCCAAGAGCCCGCGCTTTTCTTTGATATTTTCCCCCCCATGCTACGCCAAAAAAAGTCGCTTCCTCACACGCTCACTGCAACCCGACTTGTGGCATCTAACTCTCGCTTTGCAAAGACCCTAGTCGCTGCCAAGCTAGCGTGAGGGAGGGAAATGTTTCAGAAAAACTTAGTCTTTAGTATCTTGGTCATACTACAAGCAACCTACCCACCCCCTCCCCCCTTAGCACATTTTCTTGTGTATCCTCCTCCTAGTAGAGAGAAAGAGAGAGAAAGAAAGAAAGGAAGGAGAGAGAAAAAGAAAGAGAGGTGAACGTTGCGCGCACTAATCGTCAACTGTTTTTTCTTTTTTTTTTAAAACTCCCTTCTCTCTCTTACTTATGAATGTTGTACGAGTATGGGATCATCTTTTTCCTTTTTTTTGTCCATCTTATATGAAATTGGCGCAGACACAACAAACTCAATCTAAAAAAAAACTATATTCACATAAAAATTCGCCCGGGCAACCATTCATTCGTTACACACAGACACATAATATACACTCAAATATCATGTTATAATCCGTTGCCCCCCCCCTTTTTTTTCCCCTCTCCATCCTGTCTCAGCTGTCTTGATTTGATTAGTAGTAGTCGAATTAGTAATAATTGCGTTTCTCGTCGTAAGAGCCAAGTTGACGTTGAAGTTGAAGTTGAAGTGAGAGAGAGAGAGAGAGAGAGTTATTATCATCTCGTCCCCTCCCGATGCCCAAGAGAAAAGAGGCTGACTTTGACCTCGGAGCCTCGGAGTGAGCGTCTTAGCAGAAAGGACAAGGGAGGATCGGAAAGCATGGTATTATGAAACAAAGCTGATCCCAAGGAAACTTGTTCCACAACCTGCTTTCTCTCTCTCTGCGTCTCTGTCTGTCTGTCTCTCTGCATATATGCATGTATGTCTCGCATCGAGACACACACACATGCATACACATGGAGTCTAGCTCGATCAAGCAAAGCGTATGCTCGTTCAAGCAAAGCGCACATGTATGTGCGTGTGTGTGTATGTGGAATCCTCGTTGCCCATCATACATACACATACTTGCCGGTCAGCGCTAGGGGAGGGGAACGAAGGAAGGGGGGGGGGTATGGGGGGAAAGGAGGTAGTTAGTATCCGCCCGCCTGCACGCCCCCCCCCCTCCGTGTGGGTAAGGTGGGTTTAGTTGTGTGGGTGGGTAAAGTGGGCGGCTAGGAAACCTAGGTAAAACAAGCGCGGTCAGTAAAAAAAATGTGGGAACATGGCTATGGCATGTTCCCCCCCGTGGGTAAGACAAGGTAAGTGGGTAAAGTAAGGTAACCCCCCCCCCAAAAAAAGGCCGCAAATTAAGCGGTTCGGAGAAGAAGAAGAAGAAGAAGAAGAAGAAGAAGAAGAAGAAAGCGTGTAGTAAAAAAAAGGCGAGAAAAAAAAATACGGATTTGGAGAATCAGAGGTGCGCTCTAACGTCGGCGGGCGGGCAGGCGAGCAGGCAGCGGCGATAGTGATGAAAAGAGGAAAGAATGCTTTTTTTATCAAAAAAAAGTGGCGCAAGCAGAGGGTTTCCCCCATGGGACTTGGATTGTGAGCAAACAGAGGTTTGGCTTTGAGAGAAATTAAACGGAATTTCAACAGAGCTTCGCCTAGAGGGAATGTAGACGTGAACAACGCTTCGGACGCTACACTCTTTGCTATTGGCATATTTTTGCTTGACTGCGAATGGGCCTTTATATATATACACAGGATATATACAGTATGTATGCAGCCCAGCAACACACGTTGGACATTGGAGGGGAGGGGAGGGGAGGGGGGTCTGGCTCGGGCATGCTTTGCTCCGAAACCTGCCGTCCACAAGACCAAGACTTTGCAAGCGGCAAGAAACTCTTTTTTCTGCCCTTTTCTTTCTCTACTTTGCTTGCCGGGTTGCTTTTGCAAATCATGGACACGCCATTTGCGACCGGATGGCACGAGAGCCGGGGGAAGGGGGACGACGCTGAGAAGCAGCGCAGCGCAGCACAGCGAGCGAGAGTGGTCGCCCGCAATGCTGGCAGCGGCTTGGCTGGACCAAGCTGTCGCAGGTTTGTGTGTGGATAGGCTTGGGGTGGTGGTGGGACCGGCACTTGCCTTTGGGGGGGGGGGCTTGGGTAAGCAGCCCTTTGTCTACTGTACTACCAAGTTCCCTCTCGTCGAGCCCTCCCCTGGCGTGTGTTTGTTCCACTCGGACAATGGGATTATTCAGCTGCGCCCTTCCCGCCAGACGGGGGCGCAACAGGGGGTGGGGCGCGCTTGGCAGGGCATCGAGTACGTAAGACACAGAGGGGGGGAGGGGAGGAAGCAGGATCAAGCAATAGTAAGGCGTGTAAGTTTCAACCACGGGTTTCAAGCGGTTGGGGCGTAGACCAAGGGTTGCAGGTACGCGAGGATGCAGTGGCAGGCTGAAACGGTGATAGGGGCGGGCGGGTGTCGCAGGTTGGGAGAAAGGACGCTAAGTGAGGTTGCAGATACGGCAGATGCGGTTTTACGCTGTTTGACGGTGGGCGCGGTAGCTGGCGGTCGGATGATGTGTGCAGGGTTTGGTGGTGTGAAAGTGACTGTTGTTGATGAGAGGGCGTTGTCGTGGTTGATACACGACCCATGTTTTGTGCCAGGAGGAGAGCGACGGCGCAACAATCTACCAGCCAACTCTGACCGCAGCAGCCACTCGCAGCGCTTTCATTCCTCAACATTAATCCTGCCTCTCCTCACCCTTGCGCTCTTCCCTCAGCGCATTCCGCACAATAGCACCGCACATCTTCGCATACGGATTCGTCCTAACGCTCATCTCGCGCGCAACCTCATCGCCAAATCTCGCTGCAGCCGCGAAATCCCTACTCGCGAGCTCTTCGATTTCGCTTTTGGCCAACCCATTCAGCTCAGTTGCCGTTTCGACGGCCTTGAGATACAGGTACGCGCGGTGCGAGTACGCCGTGCGCAGGATGCGCGCTGCGTATTCCGACACGGGTGCGCTGGGCGATGAGGCGGGCAGCGCGAGATGAATGGCACGTGACAGGTCCTGGAAGAGGTCCTGGATGTCTTGCTTTGGCGCGGAGAAGATGTTCTGGCTTTCTTGCAGCGACGCTTCTATGCGCATTCGGCGCAGCATGGCGCGGTTGACGTAGGCGCTTGCATAGTCTGGCCATGCTAACACGGTTGCGTTGAGCTGCGCAATCGCGTCGTCGATTGTTTCGCTGTCGGAGCGACTCGAAACATTGCGGATGATGTCATTTTGCTGCGTCTCGAGATGTGCGAGTTGCGAGGCCGATATGCTGGGATGTGCAGGTAGCGATTTATCGATTGCCGCTGTGTCTTTTGATTTTGCGACTGATGAAGGCAGAGTCTCTGGGTCGAAGAGGGCGTTGAGGATGCGCGCGTCGTTTGCGGATAAGCTGGTGTTGGGGATATCGACGGCCATGGTGTTGTTGTTGTAATGGCAAATTGATAAGACGGCGGTGGTGGAGGATTTGACTCGAGAGACTGACCGCTAGATGCAGAAAGAGAGAGAGAGAGGGATTTCCAATCACCGGACTTCCAGCGCCAAATAGTCCGGTCACGGTGGCGCTGCTTTCTGTTATCAGAGGTACCGCTCTGATATCTCGATGCGGCCGGATGCCAACAACTGATGTGCACTCGGCTTAGCGCCCCAACGCGGCTTTCAACGGCCCGCTTGTGCCGCTGCGCCAACACCCCGACGCAGAACACACACTACTCTTTCCGTGTGTCATACTCGCAGCCAAGTCTATACAGCCTCGCCGCCGTTAGGAGCAAGAGACCAAGTTACTCTGTAATACGTATTCCCCAGACATGTAAGTTTCTTTTTGTTGGAACCACGCACCAACCCACTGCTTGGTTGCCGCTCCGAAAGAGCAACGCCCGGATACAAGCGGCCAGGTGCCACGTGCGGACATCGACGGGATCCAGCACCCATTGCTTCTGAGAGCCGTCTACACACGTGCGCTCGGCATAACTTGCTTGGATGACGCTGTTGGGAACGGCCATGGCAACGCGGGCTAGCAAAAAAGAACTGGGACACCGGTTTGCGAAGGGAAGTGGACTTGGGGGGGAGCCGCTATGAAATGCTAAAGATAAGGGAATCGCACTGCTGTATATAATTAGTTTCTTCATCACACTGCGCTTCCACAGTTGAACAGCTTAACCAACCTGGAAAAAAACATCGAACAAGGATAAGCTGATACCCATATTGTATTGTGCCTTTGATCTTCCTTCAATCTTATTGCTTGTTGAGTTTTCAACCTCTTTCACAATGGCTCCCGCTGCCATCTCCCCCCCAACATCACCGCGTCCCGACAACGCCACCACCACTACCCCAGCCTCGGACATTTCGTCGTACCGCGGCTACCACCATGTGCACTGGTACGTGGGCAACGCCAAGCAAGCCGCGGCCTTCTACGTAGCGCGCATGGGCTTCGAGCGCATCGCGTACCGCGGGCTGGAGACAGGCTCACGGGCAACGGCGTCGCACGTGGTGCGAAACGGAGACGTAACGTTTGTGCTGACGTCGCCGCTGCGATGTCTGGAGCAGAGCTCGCGGTTCAGCGCCGAGGACGAGGCGTTGCTGCGGGAAATGCATGCGCATCAGGAGAGGCACGGGGATGCTGTTAAAGGTAAGCTTTGATCTCGACACCACATGAGTATCGTGAGAGATGGCCATTCTAATCTTGGACTAGACGTCGCGTTTGAAGTCGACAATGTAGACGCCATATACTCTGCAGCCGTGGCCTCGGGCGCCGTCTCCATCGCAGAGCCGCATACCGTGTCCGACGCGCACGGCAGCGTGCGCCTGGCCACCATCCGCACGTACGGCGACACGACGCACACGCTGATCCAGAAGACGTCGTACAGCGGCATTTTCCTCCCGGGATACCGCGCGGAAACGGGCATGAGCAGCGACCCTCTGCAGCGCTTCCTTCCCTCGGTGCACCTCGAAGCCATCGACCACTGCGTGGGCAACCAAGACTGGGACGAGATGGAGAATGCCTGCGCCTACTACGAAAACGTGCTGGGCTTCCACCGCTTCTGGAGCGTCGACGACAAGGACATTTGCACAGAGTACTCGGCGCTCAAATCCATCGTCATGAGCTCGCCCAACGACGTCGTCAAGATGCCCATCAACGAGCCTGCAAAAGGCAAGAAGCAGTCGCAGATTGAAGAGTACGTTGATTTCTACGGCGGCCCCGGTGTCCAGCACATCGCGCTGCGGACCACGAATATCATCGATGCCATTACCAATCTCAAGGCGAGGGGAGTCGAGTTCATCAAGGTGCCCGAGACGTACTACGAGAATATGAAGCTGAGGCTTAAAAAGGCCGGGATGACGCTGAATGAGGACTTTGAGACGCTTAGGAGTCTGGATATCCTGATTGATTTCGACGAGGGCGGATACTTGCTGCAGCTGTTCACAAAGCATCTCATGGACCGGCCGACCGTGTTTATCGAGATTATCCAGCGGAACAATTTCGATGGGTTTGGCGCGGGGAACTTTAAGAGCTTGTTCGAGGCTATTGAGAGGGAGCAGGAGCTGAGGGGGAACTTGGTCTGAGACCATACGACGTCTTATGATGGCATTTCCATGGTGTTGGGTTCCTTCTTTCCTTCCTCTTCATATACATATTCCTCTTCGTCTTTAGCGTGATACATAGGATGCTCTAGCATCTTGCAATATTAGCATTCTTCATTTCATCATCCATCGTGTCTTCGTTAAGCAAGACTCTGTTTTTGACGGCATTACGTTCAAATAACACATCACATCTATATATCATCAACAATCCTTACATGGGTAGGTTCCAAATAAAATCCAGGGTCCCGTCGTCAAAGCCCTGGAAACTCTGCTGTCCGCTGTCTAGTCCAAACGGCGCCATGGCGGGATCAAAAGGTAGCGCAAGCCAGTCGTCGTCTGGCATGAGGTTTGTCACGTTTTCTGCAAGCGATGAGAGACTAGACTGGCCGGCGTTGTGGTTGTTCAAAAAGTCCATGCCTGTTGTGGAGCCCTTGAGTTCAGCGGATGTGGCGCGTGAGGGGAGCCGAGGTGGTCGGGAAGAAACGACGAAGCTTTCGCGCAGACGGGCGACGTGCATGTCGAGCAATGTGGCGTAGCGGGAGGCCAGATGCATGTCATCAAGAGTATCTGAGATGTTAGTAGTGGAACATGGTTGTGGCCGGCTTCACCTACTTGCGCGCAGTGCTCGGATAGCGGCATCAAGAATGTCCAGAGATGACTGCAGTTTCTGATTACGCGAACCCAAGCTCAGTCCCTTGATGAGGTAAATGGATGAAGTCGAGATGCGTAGGAATATCCTCACTGGCGAATAGCGCAGTGCACCTGTTTCCGACAGCTGACAGACCTTTTGCAGGATCTGGCAGCTTCCATCGACCACCTCTTGGATAAAGTCGTAGTCTCTTGGCTCCAGATTGAAGGGCAGGTTGTCTTCTTGAGGAACGTCTGGGTCGGTTTCGGCGAGGGTGCGCTCAACGACTGCCTGCATGCCGAGAGAGTTGGTGTAGATGCGAACGTACTGATACTCAATGTGCAGCATGTCATGCAACCCGACTTTGAGTTCTACCAAGGCATTAGCATTGCTTCAAGGTCCAAGTGTCATGGAGCTTACTGCAAGGATCGAGATACTTCTTTCTCCACGATGTCAGTAGAGGTTGAAAGTGCTCGAGGAGCCCAATGTAGCGACCCGTGCGCAGTAAGCTTCTTGTGGTAGTCGTGTTAGGATAGATTGTGTCGGAGATGGAGCGTGCGAGCTTTGTGAGCTCTACCCAAGCACTCATGAAAGACTGCCACTGCTCCACAGCACCCGTCGCTGAGTCGACGGGAATCTTTTCCATCAAAGCGTGGTTCAGGCTTTGGGGGATCATCGAGGTGCATCCCAGGCGCCACGACAGCTGTTCAAGCAAGACATAAAGCAGCTTCCGGGCGCGAATTCTCCGCAAGATCAAATACTCGGTCGTGAACTTTGGGTAAGATATCTGGTCCTTGTCGATTCTGGCATTGTCTTCAAAGAGACCCAGCTCCTGGGCCAACGACAAGGCACAGCCCATCAGCATCCAAGACATACGGTCGGATCGTTTTGCAGGCTCGATAACGTCCTCCAGCCACCGGTTCGAGGTCACGTCTCCCTCCAACAGCTTTGCACCCTCCTCGGTGGTGTTGTTTGCGCCAATCATCAGCTCGCAGTCCCAGCCGTCTGCGGCCGTTGGAAAGTGAAGGGCACGCGGATGCCACTCAGACAGCAGCAAAAGGGCTTCAATGGATCCAATGGTTCGGCTCTGTGCTTTGGAGGGCTTCACCTGGCCAAGCATGATTTTCATGATGAAGCGCTGGCACTGCTCCCAGAGCCTGTCATGCACAAAGTAGCCGCGCGACGCGCCGCCTACGCCGGGCAGGATGTTGTATCGCGACGAGATCATCAGGATGGTAGTGCAGAGAAACGGGTCCAGGGCAATCAAAGTGTAGTGGTTCTCATGCAGGGAGTAAAACTCTCCGAGTATGGGCGACAAGGGCGAGCAATTTTTGAAAAACAGATCAACGTACGTGACGGCCTCGTGCGCAGAGAACCAGCCCATCTGCACGAAGCGGCACGACGTCCATACCTTGAGCGTCTCGGGCGACGGTGTCGACATCTGCACCGGCTGCGCTCTAAAGGTATGGAAGGGCGAGGATGGCATGTCATTGTTGTAGCCAGACGGCCCTGACCGGGGCGTCTCATATGCCTGCGAGGCGGCCTGCTCCTGGTTGTCAATTGCGTCGCGATGGTTTGCAGCCTCGAACAGCAGATTGAGGGCATCGCTGCCGCTGGACACGACGGTGCGCATCACCGAATGCGCCAGGTCTGGCTGCGACGATGAGATGCGGCGGAGGGGCGCGTGTGGAGACTGGAAGTCAGCGCGGTGATGGCCGTTGACGTGCGGGCTGCCTCCCGGCGTGAAGCCATGCGTCGACACTGACGATCGGTGGCCACCAGGCGATGGGTGAAGGGCGGGCGCGGCATTGCTGGACTGGGGCCGGACAGGCTCGTCTTCTTCAGTCTCCCTCGCCTCGCCCGGCTTGCGTCTCTTGACCCACGAGCGCTCGGAGCGGAAGACACACTCGCGCATCTCTCGCTTGCACCGCTGGCACGGCGGCTTCAGCTCTCCGCCATCGGGGCCGGTTCCCAGGATGCATTTGGCCTTGCGCTGACGGCAGTTGATGCAGGCCTTGTAGGCGCGCTTGAAGTCCTCGGGGTGGGTCCGCTTCTTGGACGCGGCTGGATTGGCGTCGTGGGGGGCGGAGCCGGTGGTGGAATCATCGGCCGTGGACATGGTGTGGTGATACAACGGATGGAGAAGGGATTCTTCTGCTTGTGTACTGAACGCGCGCGCGGGTACCGGCGACAATGAGTGGATGAAGGTGGGAAAAGCTCGTCCCGGCTCGGCTATCGGCGGGGCTGCGCGGCCGTCGCCTCCGCCCACCACGAGCTGCGCCGACATGCTTTTTTCTCGCCGTAGCTAATACATGCGGGACACGCTTGGGACACGGCCTGTATATGCTCGACGGCTGCACCCCAGGCCCGCGGCGGCAGCGAGTTGTAATGCGCCGCCATGGGTTGGCAGCGGCGTGCTTTTCAGCTGCGAGACCGATTCATTGCCACGGGCCACGACTATGTACATACGCCTACTGCCATGCCGCTATAGTTTCCGGTGAGGACTACTACTACTACTAGGTGTACATCAAAACACGCCGCTCGGCCCAATCACTACCGGCGTCGACGTCAGACGACTATGTATGCTGATCCCGGCTCCTGGATATCCTGTCGTAGTCACCTAGGCTTTGTTGTCGCCCGCCTTCCGAGCTGCCTTCTTCTCTTCAATAGCAGTGCGCCATGCCTTTCCATACACTGCCGTGACATGGGTTGCCGTTGCGCCCGCAACAAGAAAGAGAGCGCTGATGGTCGTGAACCAGCCTACGCCCATGGCTCGAACAGCAGGCAGACAGGCGGCAGACCCTCCTGCTGCGAACATGTAACGCATAAAGTAGTTGCCAGCTATTCAACTATCAGCCTTGTTTGGTAAAAGAGAAGAGACTGCAAACATACCGACAACCTCGGCGCTGCGGCCTTGCATGACATCCAGGCAGTAAGTGTTGAGGCTGGGGAAGCAGAAGAGCTGGCCCACGCCCTGCAAGAACATCATGATAACCGGCAGGGCGACACCCCCAACGCGCTTCTCGACGCTCCACCCATAGATGAGCATACATCCGGGCATCAGGACGCCGAGAAACAAGACACAGCTTCGCAGGCGGTCCTCGGAAACACGCTCGCCACGCTTGCGAATGTATTTCTTGACCACGCGATCAGCATAGCGACCGCCAACAAAAGTGCCGACGAGATAGCCGCAGCCCGGTGCAATGTAAAACAGTCCAGACTGCAGCGGCGACTGCAGGTTGAAGCGCGGGTTCAAGACGTATCGAATGGGCGTAAGGAGCGAGTACATGTTCCACACCAGCGAACTCGAAGCCAGTCCCGTAAGCAGGATGTTGGGATAGCGATACAACTTGATGACTCGAAAGGGGTTCAGCCACTGCCACATCTTGACTGCTCGCTCTTTCCTCGGCAGTCCTTCGAGTTCATCGGCACGCCTGGTGTGGATGGTCTCGGGCTGGAGAAAGAAGCAGAAGAGGGTTGCCGCGCCGGCCAGAGCAGTCTGCACCCAGAAGATGTCACGCCAGCTGCGGAAGGTCACGATGATGCCGCCGATGAGGGGACCCACGGCTGGGCCGATGAGTGTGCCACTGAGGAACCAACCAAGTGCCGTTGCGCGTTCAGTCTGTTGAAACGTCAGTCAGGCCCGGAATGGCATGGAGGGGATACCTGCTGCAATATGCAGTAGCCCTGGAATACATGGTCTTGCTGAGGTAATCTTGGTAATGGTGCGCAGGGTCCACATCGGGTAGATACCTGGGTTGCAGACTACACTCGTAATGCCATGGTATCACGAATACGTACCGGTTTGTAAATGTCTCCAATCACGGCTGATCCAATCACCAGAAACGCAGTGCCTTGGAAGGCAGTCAGGACCCTGAAGACGAAAAACGCAGCCAGGTTCGGTGCGAGAGCCGTGCCGATGGAAAAGGCCGTGAATAAAGCAGCACTCACTACCGAGACCCATTTCCGGCCGTAGATGTTGCCAAAGGGGCCGTAGAAGCACGGAGAAAGGCCCATGAAGAGCATGTACAAGGCGTTGGACACGTTGATAATGGAGCCGTCCGTGTTGAAGGTAGCCGCCACTTCGGGAACGGCAGACAGTACCGTCGTCGACGAGATGGGCGCGAGAAAGCTGCAGAAAGAAACTACAGCAACAATGACCAACTTGCGACGGTCCGAAAACTTGTTGTAAATGACATCGTTATCGCCAGTCACGACATATTGGACATTGGCCATGTCCTGGTGGCTGGAGATGGTGCGTTGGAGTTGCAGATGGTCATGTTGAGAGTGTTCGGGAACAATGGGCGCGTACTGAGTGTGCTTTTCAGGTTCGGTGGCCAGGCTGGGGGTGCGAGGGCCAGCGGGTGCTGAGGAGGATGTGGAAGAGGGTGCCATGGTGCGTACTCATAGAAGGCGAGCCTTGGGAAAAGCTGTTATCGAGGTAGAGCGACTCTAGCAGTTTGGCACAAAGACGGTGTGTAGGGGCTTGAAGCAAAGCAGCCAAGAGAGTCGTCGCAAGGGACTTGAAAGCAGTCTTGTATGGCGAGTTCGAGATGCATATTGGGCCATGTTCAGGCATTAATGCGGCTCTAGACCGGACCGTGTCCGCGGGTGGATACATCTGGTCTTGATCGTCCATAGAAAGGCTTTTCCGTGAAGACTCTTTCGTGTTGGTGTCGACAGAATGCATATCCGAAAAGTGGAGTAGCTGTGCACAAGCACGTCGGACCAAGAATGCCCGGTCGGGTATTTTTCCACCGGTACGAAAGTAGTCGTCTTGCCTAAACGGTCGTAAGTGCCGGGCTATCAGTGCAAGGCAATCAAGAGTTGAGGCGGGAATAGCGAGAGCGGGTCTTGGCATGTGGTCCGTCACGTGAGCATGAATCACAAGGGGAGATAAGGGCTAGCGACAGTAGCGAGGCTCCATCAAGAGCGCAAACAAACGTGTATATGGGGCCAGTGTAAGCCCTGGCCCTTTGCCCAAATGTGTGTACCTGGGTCTCTCCCAAATCTTGAACCCAACCCGGCACAGAGTGTGCGTAAAATGTCCCAAACGCCGTGGATGCAGTTGCGCCTTTTGAACCGAAAACCCATGCATGCTCGGCCACGTCATATGCTGAGCTTGTCCAGACTCAAACGGTCTGCGCTCTTGTGCCGCTTGACCATGCCAAGCTTGTAGTATTTCTCCTCGCCAGTCGCCGTCCGGCCGCCAATATACCACTTTTCCGCGCCCATGGCCTCGTGGAAGCCTTCTGACGAGCTGTCGGAGCCGCGTCTGCTCCGCTGCGATGCGCCGGGTATGGGGAAGCCTTTGGCGGCCTGGGGCGATGTGGAGCGCGTGTAGGGCGCGGCATGTTGTCTGGTGGGCTGGAAGTGGCCGGCGCCTTGGACCGACACGGTCGCGCCGGGCGACGATGAGCGCGTCTTGGTGGTGATGGTGCGCGAGGCGGCTGTCGAGTCGAGGCCCTGCGTCTGCTGTGCCTGGGCGCTCTGCGAGTAGGATGCGACCGAGGCGGCCTGCGACGAAGCGGCCTTTTGGAGCGATGGCTGCTGGGCGCGGAAGGCGGCGAGGAAGCCGCCGAGAAAGGGTCTGTTGGTGGTCATGGTGCGGTCGGGGGCGGGGTGGTCTGGCGAGAGGCGCTGTCCGTCGGCGTGCATCAAGGCGTGCTGCCGCGGTTGGTTATATGGACGGTCGCGGCGTTGAATCGAGGGCGGTGAGGGCGCAGTGGTGGGCGGACCGGGGGGCGATGTGCAGCAGCCCTGGGCTGGACGCAATGCGCTGTGGTGTTGGGATATGCTGGCAGCGTCTTATCTAGCCCATGCGCTGGAGTCTTAGGAGGCGACCAGCACGATTACCGCGACGTGACAGGAGAACAGCGTGCGTGTGACGTAGTTGGCCGTGTTGCTGCGGGCGTTAGTGGTGTGGTGTGGTGGCAGTGGCCTGGGTGGGCGGGAGAGGGTGTATGTGTGTGAGTGGAAGCGGGGCAGGGCCAGCGACGCGGGCGGCGATGTGTCTATGTATGTAGGCGTATGTATAGACAGCAGCAGCAGCAGCAGCCGCAGTGGAGACGGACAGCGAGGTTGGGGCGTGTCTGGCGTGCCCGGCCGTTTAATGGCGCCGCGATCCGTCGGCGTGAAGGAGCTGGGCTGGGAGGGAGAAATCGGAACCAAACCATGGTCATTGGACTGCCTCTTCCGAGCCGCCCGAGCCTGCCAGCCAGACGCCCAGCCAGAAGAGCAAGAATGCAGCCATGGCTATGCCTCGATCGAGTATAGACGACGAGAGGGCCTTCGTGCCTCGTCCTGCTCGCGGCCCATCTCCTTTGGCCCGCCTGCCGGTTGCGCAAAACTTGTTCTCCCACGTGCAGCTTGGCCTGATTATTTTTTCCCCCTGCTTCTCGGCTGGTAGTGGGAGTGATATCCTCCGCCCGCCTGCCCACCAGCCCCCCCCCCCCCGCCTCTGACGAATCCCGCGACGCTGATTGGCTGCGGCCACAACTAGCGACGCCGCCAACCGTTCGCAGGCCCTCCACCACTACCACTACCACTACCATGACACCACCACCACCACCACCGCCATCACAACTACCGACAGAACCACAGGCACAACGCCGCCACGGCTGCCCGCTACCATGCACTCACACTCATACTCACACTCGCCCTGCCCGCCCAACTGCCCGGCTCACATGTCGTGCGCGGCTGCCCTGGACGCTCGCCCATCGTCAGTCAGCCGGATCGGATCGGCCTTCCAAGCCCCAGGTTCCATGCCACGACCATGACCATGGCATGCGCGCGTCTGCTTGCCACTAGTCCTAGCACGGCGCCCCTCGTACAACGGCGCGCCAGCAGCGTCATTCACATGCAGCCTGCTCCCACTCCTTCGTCGAGCCCTCGCTCTGCTCTCAGCTCACCCACTTAACGCGGGGTAGCCCGGCTCCCACCTCTGCGCTTGGCGTTGGCATGTGTACACCTAAAAGCATGCCATGCCATCGGCCCACGTACTGCCAGCCTAGCCTCGTTGGCTACTCTGACTCCAGACACACACACAAGTACACACATAAATGCTGACTTGACGGCACCACGCTTGCACAGGCGAGCTGCCTCTCCATGTTGCACGCCACACATGTACCCTCTGTGTATATGGCAACACGGCAAAATCTGCCCCAACTTGCGAATCACAGTATGTACATAGACATGGGCGCTTGGCACGGACCTTCAGCCTCGCCCCTCCCTCTCAACAGGCTCCCACATGTATCCTCTAACTGGACCACACACGTCGCCACGCGGCACAAACGTGCGTGTGCTGGTGCTGGAGCCTTGGTTGTGCTGACCCATCGCCGTCTTGCTCACTTTCCTCTCGTACCTGCACCGTCTGCTTCTCTGCATCGCCAAACTCGCCACCTACATGGCATCCTTCTCCCATCTCCCGACTGAGCTGGTCGAGCAGATAGTCTCCTACCTTTGTCAGCACGACAAATCTTCCTTTTGCCGTCTGAACAAACACCTCCACACCCTGGGTACCCCTTTGCTGTACCGCCACGTCGATCTCTTCATACCACCCAGCAATAGGCTTCCAAGGATTGATCACTTCTGTCGAAATCTCATCGACGATAGCCGAAAGGCCAACAATGTCCATTCCATTCGCCTGGGCCTGTCTTCAGACGAAAATGTTGCCGAGGGTCAGCGATGGCTGCCTCTGGACAGCCAGTTTGACGACCAATGCATGTTCCAAAAAGCCATGGACGTCTTGAGTAACGAGACGCTGGTGGCTACCGGTGACTATCTAAAAGATGCAATCGGTACGTCTTGTTGACAGCCATGCTCGTAAGCCATTGCTGCGTCATACTACCCACCTATTCACATACCTTTGGAATATTTGCAGTCATGGAGAGACTCAAGCTACCTTAACCCGCACATCACACAACCCATAAATGCTAACAATACCTCCCTTTTAGGGATGCGTGAGTACTCTGCTTATGCAGCGCTTATTCTCCTGATGCTTCCGTCACTTCGGCATCTTCACGTGTCCGACTACAAGTCTGCCACGTTCGACCACCTGCATACCATGCTGCGCAACCTAGATCCCGGAACGATCTGGAATCGCCGGTTTGCCTCTGAAGCCCTAGTCAGCCGCTTGTCATCCATCAAACGACTGTCTCTCCTCTTTGACAGCAAAAGCGGCGTGGCATACCGCAAAAATGACTACTTTGCGCCCGACCATTTCTTGAACATACCTTGCACAGAGATACTCGAAATTTCCGTTTCGGGCGCAAGGCGGCATCTGAACATTGGCATTCCTCGCACGTTGCCCCTCGTACAACGAGTCAGACCCACGAATATTACCACTTTGGTCTTCCGACATTCTGGGGCTTTTACCGAAAGTCTACTGTCCCTTTTGGAATGTACACCAAAACTGCGCTCCTTTACCTACGAATTTTATTTCGAACGTGACGAAATGGCTGACCAAACTTGGCACTTGGTTAATCTAGCCTCTTGGAGCGATATTCTACGATCGCTTGAAGCCACACTTGAGGTGCTCGTCTTCAGCATCGAGTATTGCGATAAATCCGCCTACTTCTTCAATCAACCCCGGATCGGAGACAAGCTGTATGGATACCTTGACCTAACCAACTTCTCGCAACTTCATACCTTGGAAGTCCCTTTTCCCTTCTTGACTGGCGATGTCGAGTTTTCCATTGGAACAGAAGTTTACCCTCTATTCCCACCAAATCTGCGCCATCTCACGCTGCGGCCTGACCTCTCGCATGCCCAACATCCATTTCCTTTTGATCTCTCGATTCTGTCGACCGGCCTCACATTCGAAGAGTCAAAACTTGAGGTTCAGTGTCTGATGAATGCACGTATGGACGTGTCGTACATGTATCAAACCTCACTCACTGTACTGGATCTCGCCCCGACTCTTGAATCAATATCCATATGGCAGCCCGCTGACCCTTCGCTTGCTTGGTTCGACAGTCAAGTGGAAGACTTTGCAACTACATGCCGGAACAAGCATATCACAGGAAAGATTCTGACACCAATGCTGCTGACACGCAAAAAAGCTGCCGATTGGGACCTTCTGAAGGAGAACACATTGTTTGATAAAAACGCTCCAGAGTTTGGGACCGTGAAGAAATTCTGGAGGGAAGAGTGGGAGGGAAGGCCAGTGGGGCTAGCAAGCCAGTATCACTTACATGCGTTGAGATCGCACCATGTAAAGCTGTATCGATAGGACTCTATTTGATATTGAGTTTTGGCAGGGGAGGTTGGCCATGGATAGAATTGCCATTGTACAATAGAGTGAGGCTCAAGAGTACCGGGTACACGATATATTGGGAGATAATAATAATAATGAAAACAGGGCAGAGATAATAAGAAATGAGATTGCACAGTAAAATATTGCCTCTGATGAGAATGGTTGTGGTGAAGAATGGCATAACAGGGCTATGTTCGAAGGTTTCGGCTACGATATAACGTATGTGGCAAGCGAGCGCCGCAGGCAAGCGAGCGCCGCACCCCACCAAACCTGCGCACCTCTCCTATCTCAACGAACAATGGCTCAACGTAGCGCTACTCAATTAGCTTTAAATGAAGCAGATATTCAGCTTGCTATTTCTTCTATTAATCTCTATCAAACACAAAGTAATCGTCGCGCTGCTGCTGTCTACAACGTGTCTGAACGAACAATCCGCCGCCGACGCGCTGGTATACCTGCTCGACGCGATTGCCAGCCTAACTCAAAGAAGCTCACTAAGCTAGAAGAGGAGGTGATAGTTGATCATATACTTGATCTAGATCT
>NW_007359970.1:766180-769986 GCF_000359705.1 Exserohilum turcica Et28A | reverse complement strand
AGAGATTAATGATGCTCTTGGCTAAGCTAATGCGCGATTGGCTCGCCAGCCTTAAGAGGGCTAATAAGGTAGCAACAAAGCGTAGGCAGCGTAAGAAAAAGCGGATACAGAAGCGAGGAGTACTTACAAAGGGAGCTGGAGAGGATCTACTCGCTTAGCGCGAGGCTAATCAGCAGATTGCTCATGAAGAGCGTCAGAGAGGAGAGCGATTAGGTGTTAGCCGCCAGGCTTTGGCGCGCTGTAGTAGGTGCAGAGAGACTGGCCATAACTCGCGTACGTGCAAGAAAGATACTCTAGGTACTGCTTAATCTATTATGTTAATATGTAGTAAAACAACTATATTGTGGTGGAACTACAGGCTTATAGAGGTGCGCAGGTTTGGTGGGGTGCGGCGCTCGCTTGCCTGCGGCGCTCGCTTGCCACATACGTTAGACTTTACACAGTTAGAACATAACATCACGTCTTACTTAATGCCTATTACACGGGCTGTGAATGTAAGAGGGCTTCTCCCTTTGAAACAAGCTACCTTGCTTACACAGGTGTTCAGTCAACGTGGTAATGGAAGTCAGCCTTGTCGATCTTTCACGTGCAGTCGCGTGCTCTTAGCGCGTACCAAAGCGCGTCATCCCGCCGACTTGCACTCGGCGTTACTTTACCTGGCAAAATACACCTGAACCTGCAATGGCCGATATCTGGAGCGGGAACATCTTACTGCCAGACGGTAACGTAATTAAAGGCATGCACAACGGCGTACTGTTTACACTACCGCTAACTTTGCACAGATGTCGGCCTCACAACACAAAATATCGCGTCCGCACCCACTCTCAGCACACCCACCCTGCGCTTCCTGACGACTGTTGATACCGCAAGAATGCCTCTGTATCTTGCCGCCGGCCCCAGCCTAGATGTATGGACAACGGAAGAAAGTACACAGGCCTGGTTCGAGTCACTCTTGCTTAGCAACCCCGCAACACTATCAGATACGCCCGGCCAGACTGCAAACGAATGGTGGAAGCTTGCACGCTCACAATCACCCATTGGCATATTAGCCCAGGTTCAGGATGTAGCAGAGGATGCCCAGAAGCCCAGAGTGACCGAGATTCTTTTCTACGGGACCATCGCTATACATGCCATTGGCGGGTTACCCACACCACCTTTGTCTTCGTCATCCATAGAAAATATCTCAGGCGAACAGCTCCCTGAGCTCAGAGTACACGCAACACCCCTTTCTTCTGATCTGTTGCACCGCAGTAGCATCAGCCTCCCGCTCGACGATGACGCCCATTTCCTGCCCCCGCTGCACAACGCCCATGGCCCTCCAAAGTCCCCAAAGAAACATCGGGATATCTTTGAGGAGGCTACAATAGCAAACAAGAAGGCCAGAGGGAGTGGTGGGAGAGCTGTCTCGGCTGCAGCTGCTCGGGGTAGCGAGTCCCAGCAGCCTTATACCCACCGGAAATCGTCGCTATCCATCGACAAAAGGGCCTCGCCATTCACAGACTCGAGACCACAGTCTGCCTCTGGAGCCCTTCCGCACCCCAGCTCTCGTCCGCACTCTCGATCACCAAGCATCTCCTCAGACACAAGGCCATTGAGCCGCAAAGGTCAGCCTGAAGCCCATGCGAGGCGATCAAACCTTTCTCAGGTCGCCACTATACCTATACAGCCAGAAGAGCCGACAACAGAGTCACGCAACAAGGATGCACTGGTAAAAGTGGTCATGGCAGCAATGCGCATGCATGGGCTGCAGCAGCGAAAGCCAAACAAGTCTCGTCGGGCATCGTTGGCTGTTGGCGGCGAAGAAAGCGAGCGGCTGAGCGAAGAGGCAATCGCAGAGGCAGCCAAAGACGATGAGTACAAGTTGATTTATCATCAAACCTACAAAGGGGCAGCATTGGCCTTGGTATGTTGGATTACTATTCATTCGAGCACAGCAGCTGACTCTCTGCAGAGAAAGCACATGTCGGAGAAGCCGCTGCATGTCCAACCGGACCGAATGCGCGATGTTGTCGAGAAGCTGCTGACAATATTCCTGTCTGATCCGCTTGCAGAACCGCCACCTGCGGATGTACCCGCGAACCCAGTAGCCACACCGGGTAGTAAATCGCGGCCCGGCCTTCCTGGGTCCACACACAGCCATGCAAGTCCGTTTGACCTGCCCAGCACATCTCGACCGTCGATGATGCGATCAGTCACCGACAGTCACATATATACGGGGTCGCCCATCAGCAAGAAAAGGGGTACCATGAATCAGCCACCGCCAAAGTAATAAGCTGTGCATCTTAACATCGCGATGTTTCTATTTTATTTTAGAGTTGATGGTACGTCATAACAATAGTGCGGTGCATTAGCACCAGTGCCTCGTTTGGATATCCGGGGCGGGTACAGCTTAGCACGCTTCCTATTGCAGCGCTGTTTCATAGCGCTTATCATAATCCGTCATCACATTGCGGGGATCATCGGCCCCAACAACAAACACGGTCTTTCTTAAACCAAAAATAACGGAGGCGTCCAGGATGGTGTCACATGGATCTACGTATTTGCCTTTGCAGTAAGGTTGTCGGAAAGGGAGGATCGCTGCGGCAGTGTCCCGCCACACTAGCAGACGACTGACTCTGTCCTGCTGCTAGTACCAGCAACAGGTACAACCTCGTATTCCATGTTGCATCAGGAGACGTTATGCCACCTTGGCACGAATAAACATACTGAAGCAAAAAGGATATAAAAGGCCAGCAGTCAGGCTGTCGAAGAAGCCAACCCAGCATTTGCACACAACAGCATCACCCGATCCCCCTTCCAAACACCAAGCCTTCTTCAAAATACCACTCAAATCCGCCAACATGTTCTCCAAGATCGCTCCCCTCGCACTCCTCGCCACCAGCGCTGCTGCAGCTGCTGTCCCCCGCAGCATCGACTGGACCTGGCAAGTCACCGACTTCAGCAGCGTCTGCACCGCCGCAACATGCTACTACTCGTTCAACGTTGCTGCTCCCACCGGACCATCCGGTCAGCACTCTTTCGACGCCAAGTACTGCTCCGGCAACAGTTTCCAGGGCGACTACAAGTCGTGCGGCGAAGTCGGTGTGGACGTGCCCGGAGATGTGCTAGCGCAGGAATTCAACCAGGGCATTGACGTTGGCGCCATCGTCAGTGTGCGGTTTACCTTTACAGAGTAAGTTGAAATGGCTCCCCCTTCTCTCTTTTTCCGCCGATAGACGAGCAAAAGGCTAACGAGTTAAACTAGCGGCGAGGCTACCTACACGTACACAGGTAACACCACCGTTAAGCATACCGGTCAGGGCCCGGCTACCCAGTTTACCGTTGTGCCTACCGAAGCTTTTGGCGTGGCGTAGACGTGAAGGAACCACGCGTTCATGCTCATGGATTATCATCGTTATGACTATTTAATCTCTTGGCACTAGCGATGTACCTGTTTGTGTCCTCCATAATATAATGTATCTCCGTTGTATCCAACCTTGTCGCCTCCCCCCCTCTTTATTCCTGCATAATAAGTATATCGTACATATCTACGATCCAGTGATGTGAAAGCTAGAATCTCCACAATATGTATGTACAGTATGCAAGGCACTTGGGTAAACAAGGATTTTTGGATACTAAAAATCGTTCGACAATGTACTTTTTGCCCGTCATCAAAGTAATAAGTAGTAGTAGTAGTAGTAGTAGTGGTGGTGGTGGTGGTGGTGGTGGTTAGGACTCGAGAATGTTTTTTTATAAAATATATATATAACTAACGTATGTGGCAAGCGAGCGCCGCAGGCAAGCGAGCGCCGCACCCCACCAAACCT
>NW_007359970.1:705685-764596 GCF_000359705.1 Exserohilum turcica Et28A | reverse complement strand
CTGCTCTACAAGCTCAAACCAGCTCTTAATTAGGACTAGATCTTCACATAGAGCTCTCTGCCTATCGTACGCTCGATTGAAACGCGTCGTAAGACTGTCTGTACGCTTAACAAAGTTGGCTAGCCACTTCTACCCAACCTGGCCAGCGCCGCGCGCAGCCAGCAGCTTATCAGCCATATCGCGCACAGCAGCATACGTGGGCGCAAATCCACGTAGATCTAGATCAAGTATATGATCAACTATCACCTCCTCTTCTAGCTTAGTGAGCTTCTTTGAGTTAGGCTGGCAATCGCGTCGAGCAGGTATACCAGCGCGTCGGCGGCGGATTGTTCGTTCAGACACGTTGTAGACAGCAGCAGCGCGACGATTACTTTGTGTTTAATAGAGATTAATAGAAGAAATAGCAAGCTAAATATCTGCTTCATTTAAAGCTAATTGAGTAGCGCTACGTTGAGCCATTGTTCGTTGAGATAGGAGAGGTGCGCAGGTTTGGTGGGGTGCGGCGCTCGCTTGCCACATACGTTATATATATATCAAAGCTGAGATTGCAAAAAAAAAAAAAAAAAAAAAAAAAAACTGAAAAAAGGTATAGAGCGATTTCATCAGACCCAACCCAACCCAACTCGACTGGACCGACCAGTAGAAGATAACCCAAGATAACCTGAACCTCTCTCATGACCCATTTCCCGTAATCATTAGACAAAGGTATCTGCATTACCCTCCAGAGTGTCCAGATAGTGGAACAAGAAACAGTAGTAAGTGATTAAGTGAGTGAGGAATATGCGCACACACACACTCTTTTTCTCCCTTATTACCAACCCAACTCAACTCAACTCAACTTACTTGACGACCCTACCCACTGGCTCACCGACCTGAGCCAACGGGCCAAACGCATGCTGTTTGCGCTTGAAGCCAATCTTGACTCTGCCGACTCTGGACATTTTATCCTCGAATTCGGTGCCGATGCGCAGCACGGTTTCGCGGTACATTGTTTCGGTGGTCCAGTCGTACGAGCAGCCGATGATGCGCTTCATGCCGCCTTCGGAGCCCGCCATGAGGAAGCAGACGGGGGGCCGCTCGGCGGAGAAGAGGGTTGCTGTCATGCTGCCTGTACAAATGGTTGTTAGTTGGATGATTGTTTAGTGTGGCTGGTTGGTCAAAGAGTGTGGTTACGTACCTGTGTCTACGAGGGTAAAGATACGCTGGTCGCCTGGGCCCGCCGACTTTGCTCGTTGCACCATTGCGGCGACGGCGGGGTCAGATGTGGGATCAATGCCAACACATTCGTTTTTTTCGTTGCGGTAGTGGCGCGAGAGGGGGCTTGCTGCGGCCTGTTTGTATACATATACGTTAGTTTATCTATCTTCTTTTCCAAAACGAGTTAAGCAAAGGGTGCCGGAGACACGTACCGTCCACTTCATGCGGCCCAGGCGCCCACCGAAAATCTGGCGCTCAATCGTCTCCAGATCCATGTACCCTTCAAACCCAAAGAACCAGCATTGCTGGTCCCAGAATTTGCCTAGGTATAACAAACGCAGCAGCCATGGCGAGAGCGCCATGAGGAAGAGCGAGTAGATGAGGAGGATGACACCGACGGTGCGCGAAGGATCCGGCAGGGCAATGAGAACGAGGGAGATGATGAAGACGAGGCCGCCTGTGCGTAGGAGCATCTTTGCGAGCACGCGTTTCCAGGCTTCGCGGCGCACATAGGCGACGGGCGTGAAGGATTTCCAGCGGACGTTTGCGGCGCGGCACCCGTCGAGGATGATGCTGTCGTCTTCGCCGACGCCCGCGATGCCCACATCCTGCGGGAGAATATCCCACAGCTTGGCATTGTAGGCATCGTCCATCGAGTGCCAGGGCTGGTCGGGGCTGCTGGGCAAAACGCAGATTAGGCGTTCCAAAAGCTGGTCGCTACCGTTGGCAAGAGAAAGACTGCGTGCGTTAGTAAGGCAAAGGAGTCAAGAAGCACAGTAACAGACATACCGTGCAAATGCTTGGAACGCTGAATCCGTCTTGTCAATCTGCGGTCGTACGCGAAGAAGACCCATGAGTGCATAGCTGTGGTCTCCTGGGAGGTATTCTGAGGTGTCTCTCTTGTGCAGGCACTCCAGCGCAAGCGTGACGAGCTCGAGCTGGCTGAGGATCAAATTGCCCTCGTAATGGTCAATGAGCTATGGCCAATTAGTAACGATTTCAGTAAAATGACAGAAAGACGTAGTGGTACCTGTCGAGCGACATGAGCATCGTCCCGCCACACTTGGGCGGCGAACTGGTTTTTGGCTACCGATATAGGACGTTTCCAGTCGCTGTCACGCACGTATACACTAATTTCTCTTCCAGTCGGCGCTAGCAGAACTTCAGGGAACGTCCAGACGCGGCGACCCCATTGTTGAAGCATCAAGTCGGGTGTGTCGATCTCGGACGAGTTGCTTGCTGGGCTTCCAACGGCAATGACTAGAGAATGGGCGCCTCGAATCACGTCGCAGATACGGTAAACCTAGTCTTTGGATTAGTTCAAATGTTCCAAATCTGTAGGTAGCGAAGTTGCGTACATCTTCTTGGAGCTGGTTGTCAGGCATACACGAGCATCCAACCCAGTATGCCATGACTCCGGCTCTACGTGCTGCTGCATCAGCCATCTGGTGCAGCACTCTGAAACCCTCTGGCGTGTTGAACTGTTCCGCCGTATAGGCAATGAAGACGTAGGAAAGGTGAGCGCCTGAGATGTTGTCGGCAATCCTGCAATGGTCAGCAGCAGATCAAAGGGTTTGAAGACGTGGATTTACCAGTCATCAACTTTTACAATCTTCGCGGGTATCCCCTCTTCACGCAAGAAACAAAGATACCGCGGCCGGAGTACGCGCTCAGCAATGGGATTGGCCTGGCTCGGAGATTGGCCATCGCGTCTGTCTGTCTCAAGCATATTCTTTGCAACCTTTGGGTATCCAAAGTACTTGTACGGTACGGAATCATAATTGCCTCCGTTCCGTTCGGTAGCCTCAGCAGAGTTGGGGCTGGAGATCTATGGCGTGGTTAGAATGGCACGGTCAATTGTAAGACGGAAAAACGTACGAAGACGGTAATGAGGCACGACGCAACAAACCATTTGAGGCCAAGCATAAGGTAGTCATCAGTCGGAATCTGGCCATTGTTCTTCGCATAATCAATATGGTTGAATGGCCAGTTTGCTATGCGCATGTAGATGGGCGAGACATTTCGAATGAACGTGCGGCGGTACGTAGATCCCGTGTTGTTCTCATATATGTCGTCGACGGCTTGGACAATGAGCTTTGAGATCTTACCATCCCATGCTGAAATGTACCGATCATCGTAGTCGCCGTTCCACTCTCGGTCCAGAATGTCTCGATGCCTGTGCTGACCGAGCTTTTGATAGCCGAGACCTGGCTTGCGATAGAAATTCGGAAAACCCCATTTTGCGTTTGTGAAAGGTGTAAAGATGTATCGGTATCCTTTCAATCGGACTGGTCCGTTGGTCTGTATTTTGTTAGCAGTCTGTGTGTAACATGTTCAGGTCAACAAACCCTGATGAGCGATTGCCCTGGTTGTTTCTCCGGATCTGCAGCCTGTCCATCTGAGGTAGTCGGGGCATATGCCCCAGTCTCATATACTGACGCTTGAGCCTTATCTGGATTCATGCTGGCAGTTACCGAAAGCAGGCACACAGTTGTGTGATGATACCTGGCCGATTGTCGACTTGTTGTGGTGGAGGCTGTTGATAGTGCTGATACGGCTGTGAATCCCACGCAGTAGATGCCTGTTGGGCGAGATTAGCATTGACGAAGACTAGAATTGTACTGCACATACTTGTGATGAGAAGGTCGGTTGTGGACGAGCTGGTGGTTGCTGGTGTACAACAGGCACAGGACTTATTGTAGAGCCGTTCGGGTCGTAGCTACCTCCACCGCAGTGATGTGATTGAATCTGCCCAACAAAGTCAGCTAAAGGAGGACTTCAGGCCAATTTCATAATACGAACCGGATAAGATTGCTGGTAGGATGGCACTTGGACAAAGGCGCCACCGTTAGGGTCAAATCCTCCGCCGTGTCTACCAGAGTAATTGGCAGAGTAGGCCTGACGAGCGTGAGCGGCTTCAGGAAAGAAATCCCAGGTTTTTGTGGGTTCCCATACCATTCAAATATAGAGTTTCTTTTGGATTGAGCAGGCTGGATGCTTGAGTCGCCGACGAAGCGCGAATGTGCCCAATCTTATCATGTTGGAGGCCTGTTACCTAGAGCCAGATTCATCAATTTCAGGACCAAAGTTGCACATGATCCTGTACTTAGTGGTGGTATGCCGCGTTTAGAATTCAGCTCCATATCTTCTCAACTGATTGGTTGTCTCGGGCGCCCCATGGCACCATTTCAGCAAGGAGCATGATGGCGTTCATGCAGCCCCCACAGACGGTACTTTCCGCCGGTACCCTTTTCGACATGTCGTCTCCACGGGTAAACAAGGCTGGCCTACACTAATCTTGTTATCGGATAGCGGTAACAGTTGGCCATACGCTACACGATATCGTATTCCACCTGCTCCGCACTACTTACACACGTGTACCAGTTCCTCGGATACAAGTCAGTGATAGGTGAGTGGTCGATGCTGTACCCGGCCGGTTACAAAACATGGCTTCTTTTGCCATTGCGAGCCCCTTTCTTCTTTCAATCCGAGGCGTAGCCACGGTACTGTTTACCGGTCCAGAAGCCTGTGCCTGTGCCTGCCACAAGGCTGAGGCTATCGTGCAGTGACAAGATTGCACAGGATAACTGGCCAGGCACCGATGCACATGAAATCGCGGGACTCGATAACCTTTTCCTGTGCAGCACTTGGCACACTTGTGCAGTTCGTGTTCTCGTGTCAAGCTCCGCCTTCGGTAAGTGTCTGTGATGTTGTCTGCCAGCTGAGGGCTTGGCTATCTCAGCCTGACGCCACCAATTTTATTTAGCGCTAAGCATGCGTTCTAACAGGCCCGAACATATCACTTTCCGCTCAGCTTTTGAACCGATTCCTCTTGTAGGGTGGAATGCCAAGAGTCGGCCTAGATGTGGGAAAAGGATTCTGCAGGTTGTGACTCCACGTTCAAAGGGGGCTTCGCATGGTGTTGTTTTGTGTGTGTGTGGGTATGTGCCAAGTCTGGATCCCGTGAAAGAGTTTGTGACCACCTGATCGGTTCACAAATGGCCCGATCACCCCTGGAGTCTGTCCACGGCAGTTCAATTACTTAGTCCCGTGTGTTGATCCTCCTGCAGCAACGGCAGACATGGCATCGCTTCGAAGTTTGACCGCTGACCGCCGGCCTTTTGACGAGTTCAGAGCGAGGGCGCGGCAGAGTGTGAGTTTCAACAAGGAAAAGTCCAACCCAGCAGTGGATTTGCATGTCTTCGAATGGCCAGATGCAGCTACTCATGGCGAAGAGATAAGTGATATCCATTCAGTTGACGAGCTTCGGACGCAGAGCAGAGGGGCGGTTCGGGTAGTGTGAGTACGGACGGGAGCAAGATCTCGCGTAAGTAATGACTGACCCAGTTAGCTTCGGGCCCCGTGATGAACCCACACCCAATTACGGCGAAGGATTATTCGAGCTTTTTGAAGCGTGCGGAATCCCAAGCGCCTTCGTCGACGAGGGCCTGCAACAATGCTCACAGTCGTTCGCAGCCCGTCAAGATGTGGATGGAACAACATACGTGTGGTTCCATCTCTTGTGCAAAACGCTCGCAATCGTGGACGGAAGGATTGTTCATATCCGCGACCCCCAAGATGAACCGACCAGTGACCAGGACTTGCGTGAAATGGCGCAAAGACAACGGCATGCGAATTTCTCGTGGGTAAAACCAGGTTTCGTGTTGAAGATCAGGCCGCAGAAAGCTGCATCTCCAAAGGCTAGACGAACGTCGACTTCAGGTAGCGATGATACCTTAACGGCAGTGGTAGCCACGCCCAGGGTCGAGTTGTTTTGTTTCGGGGCTCCTGCCACGTTTCTGAATCGGTTCCGCACCCTGATAGAGACGGCAACGTACGATGATATCATCGGAGATCCATACTTTTTGCTCGAAGTGGCGTTTGAGGAAATGTACAAGGTATTGGACATGACGGCGTGGAATCTAGCGGATATTTTTGGGCTAATCGAGACGGTATGCGGTCTTCTACAGCAGAGAAGCATTTGCTAATACATCACCAGAAAGCGCTAGATATGGCGAGCAATCCTGGAGCAGCAACAAAGGAAAAGGCACTGTACAAGGACCATTTTACAGGACTTCACAACCTCGCAAAGCATACAATCTACTTGCGCGAGAACTGCGAGGCAGCACTGGCTACCCTCGAGCATTTCCGCAACCATCATGAGACTGCCATAGGAAACAGTCCTAGCTATCTGCAGAATTTCACCAACCAGGCATTAGTGTACCGCAAAACTCTCTTCGAATCCACCCAGCGGCGGCTTACGAGCCTGGACGCGCGCATCTCCAACATCATCCAGCTGTCTTTCAATACAGTCACGCAGGGCGACAGCAAGGTGATGCAGTCGGAGAATCAAAGCATGAAGACAATCGCTGTCACGACGCTTGTCTTCATGCCCTTGGGTACAGTCGCGTCTATATTCGGCAGTCAGTTCATGAAGCTGGACGAGGAGGGCCCCTACCATCTTACAGTGTCGCAGGATTTTTGGCTTCTGTGGGGTACGTACATGAACTCGACTCACAGCTGAAGTAGAGCTGAAACTAACCCATCTCTAGTAATCGCACTTCCCTTGACTTTTATCGTCATTGCTATCTGGCGAGTGTGGTACATGGATGCGAGGGACCGCTTGGTAGACGGCATAGAGCAGGACGAGGGTGAACACCGCTATTTGGGATGGAAGACATTCTTCCAGAAGGTGTACAGAAAGAGTAAGAAGGTATCAGCAAGAACTGCTGCATAACCGGCGTTGTCATACATCAGGCGTTGCAGCTGTAACCATAGCAGGTCCTCGGATGTTTGCACATTTCCAAGTCTTGTAGTACAACAGCACATGCGTATTTTACAGCCACAAGTTCCGATACTCGAGTGTCAAAATTAATATCCAACTCTTGTAATACTTTACACGTCTTGATCCATGCCCATTCCACCCACGCCATCATTACCTTTCTTTACAATGTCCACGGCAGCACTGACTTGAACAAAGTCCTCTAGCTCCTCACTCGTAGTCTTGAGCTTCTCTTTGACAGCCATAACTCCTTCTGAGCCCACAATATGGCGTGCAGGAGGGTTGTCATGGCCTCCAATTGCAGTCAACGCATGGACCGTTTCCGCAATCAGATTGCTCTTTACAGCTGCGGGTAGCGGCGCGTACAAGCTTGTCACTGTATCCGAACTGAGTAAATCGCCCATTGTTGGCTCCACATCCGCACCGGCTTCGGACATGTTGCTGTCTCCGCTGGGAGATTTGGTTTCATCAAAGTTGTGAGACGAGTTGGCAGCAGGGTTGTCGAGTCTCTCTAGCTTATCTAGGAGGCTGGAGAAAATCTCCCGGGCTAGAGGCGCTGGGTTTTCGCCTTGGAGGTACTCTGGCATGGGAGGGACGGATGTAATGCGGTTTGTGAGGACGTTTACCTCCATGTTGGCCTGAACTAACGACATTTTGACATTGAATGGAGCAATTTCATAGGCGAGACTCTATTGCACGATGTTCAGTAAACCTCATGAATATGCTGGATCTGTGATGCTTACGTCGCAGTAGCCTTCAATGGCCCATTGAGAAGAACAGTACATGCCCAGTCCTGGTGTGCCAAGATGACCAGCTGTTCACGGTTAGCATACGTTTGCGTCCAGCCAAAGTTCGTCAGAACTTACTAATACCAGTAAGCACAATTACATGGCCATTCTTTCGTTCTCGCATAACGGGAAGCACAGCTTTGATGATATTGACATTGGCGAAGAAGTTGATCTCGAAGATTTCGTCGACCAGGCTCTTTGTCCGGATGCTTTGACCTAGTTCTTCGACTGCACCAATAACAGCTATACTCATAGGCTTGAATTAGCTCGAGGTTCCGTCACATCCGAGGATAGCTTTACCTTCGCTCGCGGCACATAGTAGAACATCGATGCGTCCGAATGCTTCCACGGCTTCAGCAACCGCTGCCTGGCATTGTCCGACAACCCTTTATATGCAACATAATTAGTATAAAACATGCATGGCGGCATCTGCGCGTACTGACCTGCTGTCTAGGCCAACGACCCTCAGGTGCTCGCGCCACCTCTCCGTCTGCTTCACGTCTTGCAAGAACAACCGAAAATCGTCTACTTGGCCTTCTCTTCTCTCAAACTCAGTTGGCATGACACCAGCCACCACATAGTCGCCGTGATCGAGGACCTGTCTCGCTAACGCGATAGCAATGGGCGACACTCCCCGGGTGATGAACCAGACGCGTGGAGCGTTGTGGGGTGGAAAGTGTGGAGACCTGGGCCGCGGGGGCTTGGACGATGACGATAGCGTGCTGGTCGTCATGTCGGGATTAAAAATACTGAGTGATGCCTCATAGCTATTCGGATCGCATGCCCATTTGTATCCTTGATGTTTGAGCGATGGGTGCGGCGCGCATGGATGGAAGTGGAGACGGCATTGCAAGTGCCTAACTCCACCCAGTTGTGCCTAGGCCCAATACGCGCTAGTGCGCACGAAAATGACATGGGCTGCATTGCCCTTCCCCCCGCCACCACCACATTTGCCAAGATCCTGCGCTGTTGCTTCAGCATAGACAAGCAATTAGCCAAAGTAGGGAGTGGCTACGTTTCTGCATCTAAATCGTTATTCTTCTTGTCCCAAATAACACATCGGCTCTTGACATCCTACCCTACGACTCTCTTTTTGCATCCAAGCGAGGTATGCCTTTTTCCTCATGTCTTTCGCTGGATAACAACCCTCCAATCATCCCGCGACTGTTCTTGTTTCCAATACAGTCTTTACCATACGACTTCAAATAAAATCATCTACAGTCTCAGCCCTCAGTTTCTCTTTCTATTGACACTATATCACATCACTTGTCTTCAAATCATGCACCACACCAAGTGTTTTACGCAAGAGTCGAATATGGACTGGGATCAAGACTTTTTCAACTGGGCTAACATTGGTTGGAACGTAGTTACTCAGAACAAAAATTTTCCAACACTGCATTACAGAGCAGCGAAGTGCTCCACTGACTCATCGAACACCGGGTGGCTTGACTGGTATCTAAGGAGCACGTCTGAACTACACCAGTCTTCACGATGAATCGGCCAGCATCTATCACGCAATATCAGCGGCACTCAGCCCACCTCATGTCCAGAGTCCTCAATGCCCGCGCCAACGCATCGCCTTTTACGCTCGTTCTTGACGATCTCAATCAGCGTGCGCATCCCTTTCTATGCGAGATGATGCGACGCGCACTATCTCGAAACATCAACGTTGTAGTCGTCACCTTTGAGTCGTCGCATTTCATGCCAACTATCCGTACCGTCAATGGTTTTGGCGCCACCGGCGAGGATGTGCTGCATGAACTTCGCAAGGCCCTGAGTGGTGCAAAGGAAAGTCTTGTCATCATTGACTCTCTATACGATGCACTCAATGAGAAAGGTATCGATATGGGCAAGCTTTTCAACCTCGTTGCCATGGAGTTCGCGTCGACGCTCGTTGGTATCTATCATCAAGACATGCTAGCTGCATATGACGTGCGGCCTGAGACGCCATACGCCCCTCAGGTGCTCGATCTGGTCATGTACATGGCGACTTCAGTCATCACTTGCAGGTCGCTAGCCCATTGTCTCGCTGCCAAAGCAGCTAGAGAGCGCAGCTTGCCTGAGCCTACTCATGGTCTGCTTCAGGAGGCTGAAGGCGTCGTACAGTGCCTTGATGCCAACGACTGTCGCGGCATTGTTCTTGAGGCTGAATTCCGACGCAAGTCGGGTCGTCCAGAGGGCGAGACTTTCTTCCTCCGGCCCGGTCGTCGCTCGGATTACCATGCCCCTGGCGGAGGCCTGCCCTTTGGCACACTCAAGCAGGAATTCGTTATCCTTTTAGATCAGTTGCCTGCGTATGCGAACCAGGAGGTCACCGGCCTGATCAATGCGGCCGGCAATGAGATTGAGTCAACGTTCAACCTTGGTCTCACCGACAAGCAGAAACAGGCGCGTGAAGGTGTCGTACTTCCCTACTTTGATGCCCAGAAGGGCGAGGGTGGTGAGGGCGGTCGGATCCTGTATGACATGGGCTCCGAGGACGACTTTGATGAAGAAGAGGACGAAATCTAAGCAAGTCACACTTGGTTCTGGGTTGAATGGCCCTGGTTGGTTCTCAGCGGAAGAATATTACGATACCCTGCGTGTATGGCGTTACGGAGCAGCACGATGCGACTGAGCATACAACGCGTATGCCATGGCCGAGTATAGCATTACTTGATTTTTTGTTGTTTGGTCAGATACAACACCGCTTGCACATGGCCATGTCACTTCAGATAGGACAAAATCGACAGATGAAATCTGATTATACTTTTACACGCTAGGTTACTGCTCTATTTACCAGGGACACTGGGGGCGGTTTATATGGCGGCAGTAGATGGAGAGTAATAGAGTCGAGTTCCAGACTTCCCTAGATGCGGTTACCCAACTCGGTAGGGCTGAGCTGCAGCCTTGGCACCCAAACCCGCCCAAAGAGTTATTGCGCCCATCATTCCCAACGCCCACACACCACACAAAACCACACACAATGTCAGACAACGAGCGATCCCGCGACCGCTACCGCGAGCGAGATAGCCGTCGCGAGCCACGCGAAGGCCGTGAACGAGGCGGCACACCCACAGAGCGGCGCAACCGCTCGCGCAGTCCACGAGAGCGCGGCGGCCGGCGCGACAACCGCCACCGTTCGCGATCGCCATACCGAAAAGATGAGCGCGAAGGGGCCAGCCGAGGCGGCGACAGGGGCAGGCCTGGTCATGACCGCGGTCGAGGTCGCGACGACAGGCGAGGAGGCCGAGATGATCGCTCCCATTTCCGCGACCGCTCACCACAACCACCAAAAGGCCCCCGTGGTAGCGCTCGCGGCCCCTTCAGCGGCGCTGTCAAACCCCCAAGCGGCCCTCGCCCCTCGGCTGATTCTGCTGTCAAGGAAGAGACTCCTGATGTGGAAATGAAGGACGAGAGGCAGAAGCCAGAGGACATGGATGACGACGAATGGGAGATGCTGAAGGTCATGGGCTTTGGAGGATTCAAGAGCACGAAAAACACAAAGGTTCCTGGAAACGACAAGAACTACGGGGTCAGGAAGGACAAGCAGCTCCAGGCCAGACAGTACATGAATCGCCAGGGTGGTTTTAACAGGCCACTGTCGCCGAGCAGGTCATGATGAGGCTGTAACGGGCATGTGCTATGAGGTCTTACATTGCTGGTTAAAGTCATGGTTACAATTTCGGGAGCTTGCGCTTGAAGCAAGGCCACCGTAACATCCAACGGTCAAAGTCGCCTTTCTGGGACAAACGAGGCAAGGCAAACACACGCTACGGCAAGTCCTTGGGCCACCTACACTCGGGGCGGAGCAGCTCATGGTATGACGCCTTTTCCGTATTCCAGCACAATTACTTCTCTTTAGTCTGACCCGAGCAAAAGGAACATGTGTTACTACAGAATCTGTTACTATGAGCAGGGCATGTATTGTTAGACGGATGCTGCTCTCTAGAATGCGAATTCAACTATTTTCACCGACGGCCAGAAGAAGGACTCGACCTGTTTCGTGAAATATGCCCAGTAGACCTGCTACCAATAGTAGCCTAAATATAATAGACAGAACAGGGCAGAACATGTAGCATGACTGCATGGACCAGGACCAATTGCTGCTGTCCAATCAGATGCGATTGCGGCCGCGGTCGTGGACATCCGGCGAGATGTGTCCCAAACCCCACAAGCTTCCAAGCCGCGAGTCCCAGCTTCACACAACACCATGACGCGCGACAGCAGACACGGCACTCTTTGGAGGGGGCTGGCATGTCTTTTTGCACTGCAATTGCCCCTCGTAGGCGCGCAGCTGGCTGAGGTTGAGAAGGCGACCAATGCCAGCTTGCTGTGGGGTCCCTACCGACCCAACCTGTACTTTGGCGTTCGACCACGCATTCCCAAGAGCTTGATGGGCGGGCTGATGTGGGCCGGAGTTGATGATTACCAGAGTATCCAGGAGAGTAAGTAGCACAAGCAATGGTCTGAGCCTGTTGCTGATCCAACAGAATTCCGACATACATGCGAGCAGCACGAGCTTGATGGTTACGGCTGGGACGAGTATGACGTGCGTAGCGGCGGCCGGCAAACGATCCACGACCCGGGAAACAAGGTCGACATCACAACCGAGTTCATCAAGTTCCCGGGTGGAGAGCACGGCGGCAGTTGGGGCGTAAGGATCAAGGGAACACCGCGAGAGGATGCTAGCCCAAACCTGCGCACGACGCTGTTCTGGTACAACACACTCGAGGGTCTGGGCAGCCTGGAAGTTGTAGATGCCGACACGTCAGAGCCGGGTATCAAAGGCGATGTCGTCTTAAAGGGACAGACGAACGAGCTCGGCGACTTCGAGGTCACGATTACTGAAGGCAAGGGCAACCACCCCATCACGGACCATCCGAGTTCGGACGAGAAGCCTTTAGATCGATCACTGGTCCACAGCGGACAAATACCCGAGGAAGCGCTATGGCAGGTCAAGGCCATCATGTTCGCACACATGAAGGGCCAGATCGACGTTTTGATCAAAAAGTATGGCGAGGAAGTGCATCCGCCACCTGCCCAGGTCTACACTATCCAACATCTTCCCAGCCAAGGCAACATGCACATTATCCAGAAGGTCTTTGAAGGCCCATTCGAGTTTGACGTCATCTTCTCGTCTGGATCTGCCCCGAAAAAAATTACCTCGGAAGACCTGACCCTCCAGATTGACTCTGTTACATCAGCCTTCTCAACTCGCTTTACCAAAATCTTCGAGCCACAAGCTCCGTTTACCGACAAGCGCTACGACGGCTTCTCAAAGTCGCTGTTCTCGAACTTGATTGGTGGCATTGGCTACTTCTTTGGCGATTCTCGTGTCGACCGTTCCTACGACCCCGCTTACGAAGAGGACAGTGAGGGTTTTTGGGAGGAGGCTGCCGAAGCGCGAAGCAGAAACCCAGCCCAGCTTGAGGGACCTTCGGAGCTCTTCACTGCAATTCCATCTCGATCGTTCTTCCCACGTGGCTTCCTCTGGGATGAAGGCTTCCATCTGCTGCCTGTCATTGACTGGGATGCCGATCTCACTCTTGATATTATCAAGAGCTGGTTCAAGCTCATGGACGAGGATGGCTGGATCGCCCGCGAGCAGATTCTTGGTGCCGAAGCCCGCAGCAAAGTGCCTGAAGAGTTCCAGATCCAGTACCCCCATTATGCGAACCCGCCGACACTGTTCATGGTCATCACTGCTTTCCTCGACAAGCTGGATGCCACCAAGACGGATACTAGCAGCGAAAAGCTCCGTCAGGAGAAGTCGTATTCGATGCAACTGTCGAACCGCGAAGCAGCACTCGAATACCTTCGCGCGCTCTACCCACTGCTCAAGCGCAACTACTTCTGGTACCGCAAGACGCAGGCCGGCGACATCAAGAGCTACGAACGCCAGGCCTTTTCAACAAAAGAGGGCTACCGCTGGCGTGGACGTACCCCATCGCACATTCTTACCTCGGGTCTTGACGACTACCCTCGCGTTCAGCCACCGCATCCTGGTGAGCTGCATGTCGACCTTATTAGCTGGATGGGTATGATGACACGCGCTATTAAGCGCATCGCAATCTACCTGGATGAAACAGATGATGCAGCCGAGTTTGCCCGTTACGATGAAGCCATTGTGCGAAACATTGACGACCTGCACTGGTCCGAGAAGGAACAGGCATACTGCGACGCTACCATTGACGACTACGAGGAGAATGCGCTATTCTGCCACAAGGGATATATTTCCCTGTTCCCCTTCTTGACCGGCCTGATGGACAAGGACAATAAGAAATTGGGCGCGGTGCTTGATCTGATTGAAGATGAGGAGCAGCTCTGGAGTCCATACGGTATTCGCAGTCTGAGCAAGAGCGATGAGTTTTACCACACTGCTGAAGACTACTGGAGGGGACCAGTGTGGATGCCACTCAACTACCTAGCTGTTTCGCAGCTTCTCGTAAGGCGCACATATCTAGCACCTTGTCATTGACTAACGCTCTTCATAGAAACTCGCACAAGCGCCCGGTCCTTACCGTGCCCGCGCCACCAAGATGTACACTGAACTCCGCAAGAACCTTGTCAACACCGTCTATGATAGCTGGAAGGAGACAGGATTCGCATGGGAGCAGTACAACCCCGAGACTGGAAAGGGACAGCGTACTCAGCACTTTACAGGCTGGACGAGTTTGGTGGTCAAGCTTATGGCCATGCCGGATCTGAGTGGTGAAGAGGTGAGAGAGAAGGATGAATTGTAGTGTCCTGAAATATGGTGAATCATGGTAGATATGCAATGGGGGTGAAAAAGGAGGTGGGGTGTGAAATGACGAAATAAAAGCTGTAGGAAAGGAAGGAATGAAAACACCATGGTTCGGGATGTATCTAGTGTATAGAGTACTCGGATGTACTTGAGAAGACTGCTCTTTGTCCGGGGACCTGTTATCAATCTATGGTACGAGCATTTTGCGAATAGAAGGTTGCAAACTTGCAAGTCGTATCTGGCCAGATGTTAACTCTTGATTGTATTCACTCCATTGTACTCCATTTGTCTCTCTTCTTCAAGCGACATATCGAAAGGGAGGGGTATATATCCCAAAGCAAAGATCACAAATGCCCAGCCACCAAGTCCCTACTTACTACATACATACATACTACCAGGACATGGGTTCACGCGAGCCCACTTGCATGAACAGGGGTTGGGGGGGTCGTCGGCGGAGGGGAAAAAGTAATGGCGCTATTTACAACCGGTTCGTATATGTTGGGGCCGGTGAGTTCAGTTCAGTGGCAGTTCGCTCGGAATTCGGTGGTGATGGTGGTGGTGGGCTAGCTTAGCTACGTACGCAACCCCAAGTATAACTTACTTAGTTGGGTTTACCTAGCCAGCCCACCCCCGACTAACTAAGTAACGTACTTTTACACTAACACAAGCCTTGGCGCGCCTTTCTCACCGGACATGGCCAAACCGCACTAAACAGGGGTCATGCGGGGGGGGGGGGTTTCTTCCTTTTTTTTTTCTCTTTGACCACAAAGCTTGTGGGTGGACTATTTTGCTGTTGAGGCTGCGTTTTGCGTCTGCGCGTGCATATCTGCACGTTCCGCTCGCGGTTTGCGCGTAGTTACGTAGCGCCGGAAAGCTACTTGTAAGTAAGTAGCCCCTCTTTTTAGTTGTTGTGGATACATGCATTTTCGCTAGGTTTCAGGGCTTGAAGTCGGTCAGTCGGTCAGTCGGTCAGTCAGTTAGTTAGTTAGTGGTGGGGAGGGAGGGAGGGAGGGGGGGGGGCGGAGGGGCGGGGGGCGGAGACTCCACCAACTTGGTCTGTTGGTAAACTAAGTAAGTAAGTACTAGGGTTACCGGTCAACCTCCGGAAATTGTATTATCGTCGCGTTGGAAGTATGTGTGGTCCTCTTACCACCCTCCCCCTGCTGATAAGTCGGAGGTGGAGTTTTTTTTGCAGTTTCTGGCGGATAGCGAGTCGGTGGTTGCGCGGGGTGTGTGCGCCATCTTGGTGGGTTTCTTTGTTGTCGCCGTGGTGGTGGTGCTGTGCTCTTGCCCGGTGCAGAGCTTGGAGGGTGGTTGTCGAGCTCGAGCGTCTAATACGTAGCTAACATGGTTGGGCTTGTTGTTTTGAAGATAACGGTGATTTGAATATGGCGGTGATTTGGGGTGTTCGTCTTGGGTTGGATTGAGAGTAAGGATTGAGTGCTCGACAAAGTTGATATGCTTTGAATTATCCTACATGATGGCATGTTGTCGCTGTATGTATTCTGTAGCTGCAGATGGTAGAGAGTTAGTCGTTATCTTCATGTGATACATACTGTATGAACTGGAGTACATGTGATTTGATGAGTCCAAATTCAGAAATGTTTTCTATGGGACTCACAATCCTCATTACCGGAAAATAAACACTGGGAGGGTACTATATCATGACTTGATTCAAAACTCGTGGTGAAATAGTGTAGCACATTTCCTATCATCATTGATCATTAGCTCTTCGTAAATGTTGGAAGCAACTACAGGTAAACCCACTAGAAATGAACATCTACTTATCCGGTTCATTTCAACCCGTGTGTAACCTACAACAGCATTTACGTCCTGCACCATATTTCCCAGTAGTGATAAACACAACACCCGTACCATAACTGCAGTGATGAGCAGACATAATTTGTAGTACTTACAATGAGCAAATCACAACTAGACCATGGTTTATTAACTCGATTAAACTGCTAGTTGTATCCACCTATGAGATGCTGTCAGAATCTACAGTCTCTAGGCTGAGGAGTCGGAAATTAATCACTTTTCCTTCTTCAATAAAACCACGGTGCCGAATACTCTTTTCTCGCGCTTCATCCATGGAATTGTGCCAGGTCAGCAGCAGTATATTCCGGTAGACGTGTGCATGTAATATGCGGTATTCGACTGGCTGGTGGAAAAGGGTGACTCATAATTTCTGCCACATCGTGTACCAAATATACAGGGTCTTTTTCCTTATTCGTAGGTGGCCAATCAACATCAAGTCATGTTGCAAACGGATTTCTTTGGTTTACTAGTTTACCAGAGATTTTTTCAAAACTATGTGGAAGCCTATCATGTATCTATCAAATCAATGAGCAAAGAAAACATGGCGTTTCTTTGTTTGTTTACTCACCTTATGTATCCGCGTATACCTCACCCCTTTTCTTTCGCCGGCACTGTGTTCCGAATTCAGGGGGGAGCATGTTTATTATACGTACATGTGTGTGTACGTGATTTTGTTTTGTTGACTCACTGTTGAGAAGCAGTTGTAAGTAATTAACCAAGTAAGTCAGCATAATATCCGGCAAATTTTGTTCCGCAGAAGCACATGTCTCGGGCCTCAACAAAGCGAGAAGGAGCAATTTCGCGGTATAGCTGTGTACTGGCCGTGTATTCATCTTGTGGAGTATGAGCGGTGTATCCCCCCACCCGTGTTTTTTTTTTCATTGAGACTACCGTTGCTCTTTTCAACATCTAAATTGAAGCTGAAAAGGGGGGATCCAGCATGATGAATGATAATGGAATGAAGTACTAAAAGTGCAGAGTATCTTGGCCAAAAAAAAGAGTGAATACATGCACTGGAATTGGGGTCGACGACCGAAATGGGGAAAAGTATTAGTACCAGTGACATTTATTATATAGCGAGAAACCAATTTCTAGTCTGAACCCTCTTTAGCGAGTAAGCGCTTGGAGGAAGAAAAAAGGCGCCTGCAATGGCTAGTTAATGCTGTGTAAAGTTTGTATACGAATCATATGTACAAACGTAACTCGAAGGGGGGGACGCCACCAGAAACCAGCCACAGCCACCACCATACGTGCACACACACACACATTTGTGTCTCTCTCTATTCGCCAGCTATGATTAGATCAGACGATGGAAAAAGTAAAGACGAAAAAGGGAGAAAAGAAAGAAAGAAAGAGAAAGAGAGAGAGAGAGAGGCATTGCACTGCCACAACTCATGTTCTCGCCCAGGTGGATCAGAAAGAAGGATATGATATGATATGATATGATATGATTGTAGTACTAGTACGTATCAACATTTTCAAGCCAAGTCATCAACCCTTCGGCCATGGCACCCCACGCTATCTCCTCTCACACCCCTATGCTAACGCGTGGCCATGCATAAGACCAAGGAAAGAGAGTGGACGGGCAAAGAAGAACAAGCAAGTTTTATAGTCAAGCAAAGGGAAGAAAAAGAAAGGGACGAGAGAAAAGGAATAGGTATAGGGAGACGGGAGAAAGGGGACAAAGAGGGGAAAAAGGAATATGCACAAGATGGGGCCAAGCAAAAAGAGGGAGTGATTGATTGATTGATTGATTGATTGATTGATTGATTGAGTGATGGAGAGTGAGTAATTGATAGATGGTAGATGGATGGATAGATAGACTGGACTGCATACCCGCCAAGACTGGGAGCATTTTCCGCACAGACATCAAGCCGATAGTGAGTAGTGGCTCCGTACACGTACATGGACACGGAAAGCCTGTTATTGGATTAGGGTGAGGCGACTCCCGCCGAGACAAGGGGCAAAGGAAACTTTCTTCTTCTTCTTCTTCTCTGGAGACTTGGCAAAGAAGAGCGGAAGGGACTAGTAGGTTTTTTTGCTTGTCAAGTTGGGTAAATACAGCTTACCTTGGCCTTCTTGGAACTGTCTGTGTGTGTGTGTGTGTGTCGGGATTTCTTGGCTTTTGAACGTTTGTTTGGATTTCTGGGCTCTGCAGTAAAAGGGGGGATGATCATTCTCACATAATATCACGGGTAAGAGAGAGAGAGAGAGAGAGAGAGAGAGAGAGCGACGAAGAAGATTGATTGAGATATATTCATCGTGTCTAGGATTCAAGGCTTGATAGTAGGATACATGGCATTAGTCAATTCGTGCATATATAGCGCGTGTGTGGGGGTGGGGACGGGTGTTTAGTAGTTCGGTTGGGGGTTGCCAAGGCCAAAGGGCTCTCACTCTGATTTTTTTTCCCCATGCGCGCGCGAGACCATGGCCGGCGCCAAGATCAATAATGTCTTTGGGGGGGGGGTGGAAAATGCCTCACCAGAAAAGGGAGGGCAGAAGAGGGGGAAGCTTGGAAGGAAGCTGGGCATGCTTTGGGTAGAGTAAGAATGTGACAATGGGCGAGAATAAGCCGGAGAGGGCAAAGACGCAAAAGACACAAAGAAGAAAAAGGGTGCAAAGGCGGAGATGGCCATGGCTAGCTCGGAGGCGGAGGGTGGTGGGCTCGTCCGAGGGTGGGAGTGTCAGTGCCAAGGGCGATCTACTCAGATCAGGTACTGAGGCCAAAATTGATCTGCTACTTGGCGGCCATTGAGAAAAAGTCCATTCCTGGGGGCGACGACAATAAGATTGCATCTGTGGGCAGATGACCTGGGGCTGGAGCAATTGTCGCAACATGAGGAGCAGGGCCTAGTGTAGTGTAGTGTAGTGTAGTGTAGGTGGTGGTGGTGGTGCAGAGATTTTCCAGGTGGGTGGCGGGCGGAAGCTTTACAGCAGCGCACTACTAGCACTACGCAGCGAGAAGCGCGGGCGCATGGGCGGACTGTGTGTTACCATGTGTATTGGCAGCGCGCGCACCGACCGGGCCAGGTGTAACGCTTGGTAGCGGCCAAGGTTGATATCGGACAGTGGTGAATTTGTCACGGAAAAGCACAGCTGGCGGGCGCGTGGTTGAGCGAACGGGCGCGTTCGGCGTATGCAACACTGGCCAGGCCAGAGGCTGCGAGGCAGACGTGAGTGAGGCGGCGAGTGGAGCCCATCGTCCCTGCATGCATCGGCTGCAAGGGTGTCGTGTGCCGTCATCAGTGTGGGCGCGTCGGCCGACTGCAAGTGCAAGTGTAGGCGCTTTGCACAGGCAGCGCAGCACGAGGGCGAGGGCGAGGGCGAGGGCGAGGCTGGCAGCGAAACAGTGGCAGCCGCAGATGAGCATCAGGTAGAGCGAGTGTCGTGTGTGGCATACTCAGGCCACGGCGTTGCAGAGCAGGGATGCGCGCGTCAAAGTTTCCCGAACGCCTGTCGGCGTTTGAAACGCGGGCGGGCAATAATTCTTTGCTAGCGCGTGCTTCCGCAACGCCTATGCTGCAGGTACAAAGGGCATGGCAAGCACACATGGCCGGGGCGCCCAAGTGTTTTGTTTCACGACCGGACAGCCCAAACCGCGACGGCCAAAGGGGCTGGGAGATAGTACAGGCAGATGTATATTCCGATGGCCACTTGGGCGGCCCAGATGCAGAAGCGGAAAGGCGGGTATGAAGGGGGGCACGGACCGAGACCGGTGCGAAGGGTTGAATGCGATTCAGCAGCAGCAGCAGCAGCAGGCACAACGACTTGTCGAGCGTGCGTGTGCGTGTGCGTCCAAAGGGGGAAGAATAATAAAAATAAACAATAGCCGTGGCGTGCATGTGTAGACTAGGTGTACACCTAATGGGGGAGCACCATGACACTATCCATGGGCGCCGTCGACATTATTCCCGCACGGCGGTGAGGGCGTGCCGGCGAAGCATCGGCAGTGCGGGTGGGCGCGCGTCACGTGAGCCGGCCTTGCGGGCTGCCTGCTTGGGGAAGCCTTTGCACCCACACCCGCACCCACACCCACAGGCGCTGCAGCTGCAGCATGGGGCATATTCGCGCAATGGCAGCCAGGCCAAGTCATACCAAGGCGAAAAGCAGACGATACGCTGCCGGCATCGAAACCTGCGAAGCGAGCCTTGGGTCGCAGCAGACGAGACCCTGGCCCCGCGGTAGCGCAGCGGCCAGTTTCATTTTGCCAACGGCGGCCGTCGAGGCAGAGCAGAGACTGCGGCTACTCGACGAGTGGCTAGTATGGCAATAACATGGCTGGTAATGGGCGGCGTTGGCCCGACGACGCCGTCGCGACGGAGCGTGTGATTCGGCCGACGTCGACTGTCTCAGCAGCGGTAGGGCTCTCGCGCGTAGAGCGAGCGCGGCCTTGGGCAGAACCCCTTGGCGCGTGCTCCATCATGGAGAGAGAGAGAGAGAGAGAGAGAGAGAGAGAGAGAGAGAGAGAGGGCGCGAGAGCGAGTGCAGCAGCGTCGGGAGCCGATACGCGGGGGTTTGACCAGAGCGAGCAGACGTGTTTGGTGGCACGCATGGGGGGAACTCGGACATGGCGGCACAGGTGGGTGATGTGTGCACCACGGAACAAGAGGCAGAGGATAGCGCGTGGGGCTGGAAGGCCGCTAGAAGAAAATTGTGCATGCGGGTGAGGAAAAGTCGCGCAGGGCGTGGGGAGCATGGCGAGGGCGAGGGCGAGGCAGACAGCCAGGCGCGGCGGCGGCGGAGCGTGAGGCGAGGCACCATGATGCAGCCTGTCTACGTACTACTGCTGCTGCTGCTGCTGCTGCTGCTACTACTACTACTACTGCTGCTACTGCTGCTACTGCAACCACCACCACGCAGCGTCCAAGCCGCCTGGCACGCGGGCGGTGTCGAGAGGCGAGGCCAAGCATTCAAGCTTTTGTTTACACCGAGGGCAGCAAGGCTTGGTCGCAGGCGTGGAGAAGGAGCGCGAGCGCGAGCGTGTGCGTGTGCGTGCAGACCAGGCCAGCCAGGCAGGTGCGGCCAAGCACACGCAGGCTGGCAGGCGCAACCCACTTTTGCAGTTGCCAAAACGTCATGGGGGCCCATCCCTGCACCGCATGCACGCTTGTCGCGGACTGGCGCGCTACTATCTCCAGGCTTAATCTCTGCGCCCACCGTGGGTGCCGTGTCGTGCGTCGCCGCGTCGTGTCGTCGAGTCGAGTCTGTGTTTGGAGTGCTGTCCTCTCCAAGCAACCACGCCGCCCGTCCGCCCTGCTCTGGTTTGCTGGCTGGCAGTCCAGGGTATGGCAGCGACCGCAACAGAGCCAGAGCCAGAGCCAGAGCCAGAGCCAGAACCACACCACACCACACCACACCACACCACACCAGGGCTGCCGAGCGGGGGGTGGGTTTGATGGGGGGGGGGGGGCTGGGCGGGCGGGAGAGGGAGGGCGCGCCAACGTCGTCGTCGTCGTCGCCGCCGCCGCCGCCTCCGCTGCGTGTAAGAGCATCCGCCGTGGTTCTCTCGGGCGCCCGTGGCAAAAACCACCTGCTGCAACCATGATTACGATGATGATGATGAGCAAGGCGGCGCACCTGCGATAATGGCATGTCAGCACAGTGAATCGCGGGCTGCACCCTCGGCCGGTCAAGGGCTGCACCGCCAAAAGGGCCAATCTCTGCTCGTTGCGGCGCGCCGATGATGTAGCGTCGCCACGCACGGGCCCGCGGTCGCTGCAAAAATGCCCCCGGGACTGTCGGCTCGAGCTATTCCCCAACCATGGCTAGTTTTATGACAATCATAAATCCCTCATAGCGGCCAAAGGTCGGTCCTTGCTGAGTTTTTCCCTGGTTGCGACGTGGGTGCGAGTCTCTGCCGCGCTACTTAACCAGAGCCGCGCCCGCCTCTACAACTGCTTCTTCACAGAGAAGGCCTTGCTTGCGGTTACCCTTTTGCATAGCACTTTCGACTGACACGCTCGACGACGACACCCCCCCTCGCCCCCAGTCACGTCCAGTCACGTCCAGTCGCCTCCCGGGGAGCCTTCTCTGTGCCTCACGAGTTACCGGATATAATAATACATACGACCACACACAGCATTCCCTAATTCGCCCACAATGGCGCCCAACGACGACGTTGAGCGCCCGCGTGCCAGCTCTGGCGCTGAGCGCCAGAAGTCCATCGTCTCCATGACCGAGTTCGATGGTATGGACGAATACACGGCCCTGCAGAAGTACATCCTCTTCTACCGCGACACCAAGCACAACCCCCACGCCGAGGCGACGGTCAAGGTCAAGAAGTGGTGGCAGTTCTGGAAGTCTGGCACCGCTGCCGCCCCCGTCCAGGACGCCGGTGCTGTGCCCGATGAGCGTAAGTTGTCCCTGTCCCTCACACCAACCTGCCGCATTCGGCCTTTTCTCTCTTGCTGAGAGCTGCCGGCCACTTGGCTCGCGCCAATTTACCTTTGTTGAGCTCCAGAGCTGGCGAGTCCGTGGTTGGCTTCTGCCCCGGGCGGCCCGAGCTCAAGCTCAAGCTCCTGCCCTGCTAGTCCAGCGATAGCGGCGCGCGCGCGGTGGAGCCACGCTGCAGGCCCGACTCCACCAAACCACGCGCTACTCGCCGCAAACAGCAAAACACACACCGCACGCCATCTTGACGCCAGCACTCGCTAACAATTTCCTGCAGTCCTCAACACGGAGCTCCGCACCGGTCTCTCCTCGCACGACGTCGAGGAGCGCCGCAAGCGCTATGGCTTCAACGAAATCACGAGCGAGAAGACCAACCTTCTCAAGCAGTTCCTCGGCTACTTCACCGGTCCAATTCTCTACGGTAAGCACAGACACTTCTGCAACACGCTTTGTTTTAGCGCGCATTCGCTGACGCCCCGCTAGTCATGGAGCTCGCTGCTCTGCTCGCCGCTGGTCTTCAGGACTGGGTCGATTTCGGTGTCATTTGCGGTATCCTGTTGCTCAACGCCATTGTCGGTTGGTACCAGGAGAAGCAGGCTGCCGACGTCGTCGCTTCGCTCAAGGGTGACATTGCCATGAAGGCAGTCGTCGTTCGTGACAACCAGCAACAGACCATTCTCGCCCGTGAGCTCGTCCCCGGTGACATTGTCGTCATCGAGGAGGGCCAGACGGTCCCTGGTGACGCTCGCCTCATCTGCAGCTACGACCACCCCGAGGACTTTGAGTTGTACATGAAGCTCAAGGCCGAGGACAAGTTCCACGACGCTGACCCCGAGGACGAAAAGGACGATGTCGACGAGGAGAAGTTCGACGAGGAGAACCCCATCACCCAGGGCCACCCTCTCGTTGCCTGCGATCAGTCGTCCATCACCGGAGAGTCTCTTGCCGTCGACAAGTACATGGGAGAGGTCGCCTACTACACGACTGGCTGCAAGCGCGGCAAGGCCTACGGTATCGTCATCACCACTGCCAAGCACTCTTTCGTCGGTCGCACGGCTACCCTCGTGCAGGGCGCTCAGGACCAGGGTCACTTCAAGGCCATCATGAACTCGATCGGAACGGCGCTTCTCGTCCTTGTCATGTTCTTCATCCTGCTCGCCTGGATTGGTGGTTTCTTCCGCCACATTCCCATTGCCACGGCCCGCGCTGGAACTGACAAGTCGGTCACTCTCCTCCACTACGCCCTCATCATGTTCATCGTCGGTGTACCCGTCGGTCTGCCTGTCGTCACCACCACCACGCTCGCCGTCGGCGCTGCCTACCTTGCTGAGCAAAAGGCCATTGTCCAGAAGCTGACTGCCATCGAGTCCCTCGCTGGTGTCGACGTTCTCTGCTCTGACAAGACCGGTACTCTTACTGCCAACCAGCTGTCTCTCCGTGAGCCCTACGTCGCCGAGGGCCAGGACGTCAACTGGATGATGGCTGTCGCTGCCCTTGCCTCGTCGCACAACCTCAAGTCGCTCGACCCCATTGACAAGGTTACCATCCTCACCATCCGCCGCTACCCCAAGGCCCGCGAGATCCTCAACATGGGCTGGAGGACCGAGAAGTTCACTCCCTTCGACCCCGTCTCCAAGCGCATTACTGCCGTCTGCCACATGGGCGGTGACAAGTACGTCTGCGCCAAGGGTGCCCCCAAGGCCATTGTCAACCTTGCCAACTGCGACGAGATCACCGCTACCCTCTACAAGGAGAAGGCCGCCGAGTTCGCTCGCCGTGGTTTCCGCTCTCTCGGTGTCGCTTACCAGAAGAACGACGGTGACTGGATCCTCCTCGGTCTCATGTCCATGTTTGACCCTCCCCGTGACGACACTGCCCAGACGATTGTCGAGGCCCAGCAGCTCGGTGTTCCCGTCAAGATGTTGACTGGTGACGCTATTGCCATTGCCAAGGAGACTTGCAAGATGCTTGCTCTCGGTACCAAGGTCTACAACTCTTCCAAGCTCATCCACGGCGGTCTCACTGGTACCACGCAGCACGACCTTGTCGAGCGCGCCGACGGTTTCGCCGAGGTTTTCCCCGAGCACAAGTACCAGGTCGTCGAGATGCTCCAGCAGCGTGGTCACTTGACTGCCATGACTGGTGACGGTGTCAACGACGCTCCTTCGCTTAAGAAGTCTGACTGCGGTATTGCCGTCGAGGGTTCCACCGAGGCTGCCCAGGCTGCCGCTGATATCGTCTTCCTTGCCCCTGGTCTGTCGACGATTGTCCTTGCCATCAAGACTGCCCGCCAGATTTTCCAGCGTATGAAGGCGTACATCCAGTACCGTATTGCCCTGTGTCTCCACTTGGAAGTCTACCTTGTCACGTCGATGATCATCCTCAACGAGACGATCCGCGCCGAGCTCATTGTCTTCCTCGCCCTGTTTGCTGACTTGGCTACCGTCGCCGTCGCTTACGACAACGCGCACTCTGAGCCCCGCCCCGTCGAGTGGCAGCTCCCCAAGATCTGGCTCATCTCGGTCGTTCTCGGTCTCCTCCTCGCCCTCGCCACCTGGATCATCCGCGGTACCCTGTTCGTCCCCAGCGGTGGTATCATCCAGAACTTTGGTGCTATCCAGCCCATTCTGTTCCTCGAGGTTGCCCTTACTGAGAACTGGCTCATCTTCGTCACTCGTGGCGGCAAGACTTTCCCCTCGTTCCAGCTGGTTATTGCCATCCTGGGTGTCGATGCTCTCGCTACCATCTTCACCCTCTTCGGCTGGATGTCCGGTGCCCCCTACCAGACCAACCCCCCTACCCACAACAGCAAGTTCCGTGACGACGGCTGGGTCGACATTGTCACCGTCGTCATCATCTGGGCCTACTCCATCGGTGTCACGATCATCATCGCCATTGTATACTACATGCTTAACCGCATTCAGTGGCTCGACACCCTTGGCCGCAAGGACCGCAGCCGCAAGAACCCTGCTATTGAGAACATGATTGCTGCCCTCAGCAAGCTGTCCCTGGAGCACGGCACTGACAAGCACGGAACTACCCGTTACGTTCTTGCTCCCCGTGCTGTCGAGGATGAGGATGATGATTAAACGTGTGTATTGGCTCAATAGTAGCATGAAGCGATGTGTATTTGGATATTTGTAAGGGTCCGATGAGCCCGCCTTCACGGAAAGGTTAATTTCTCATCACTGCTTTGCTAGTCTTCTCACGTATACCAAGAAGCATAATTTCATTGTCAGAAGTAATACCCACTGAATTAATGCGTGCATTCCATGTCTTTTGTGTCTTGGCTGTGTGTTTGGTGACTAAGATTTGATGTAACCTGTGATGCAGTTTGATTATTAGCAGCAAGAGTGAGATTAGACGCGTGAGGACAGTAGCAGCAGCAGCAGCAGACATTGCGTGGGATGAAGGAGGCGGGTCAAATTTTCACCCTAGCCCTTGGCGCTGGTGGCTCGGGATGATTTGCGGGAGTTTGGAGAATGGCGTGGTCAAGCAAGCAAGCAAGCAAGCCATGTATGCAATCTAGTCTGTCTGGCAACTGGGGACTAGGCAATGTCGACGGTAAGCAAGCAAGCACATGTGCATGGGCTCTTTTTGGCGGGGGAAACTTCTTTGGCGGGCTTCAGGATGCGGGGGAGTGTATCAGCCAAGCTGCAAGCCACGACGACGACGACGACGATGAGGGCCAATGGGGGCGAAGCGTCCAGTTTGGAAAAGCCATTGGTTGCATGCATGCATGCATTTGTTCGTTACCAGCAGTTTTATCCGGAGTGGGCAGCAGTAGTCCTGATGATGATGATGATGATGATGATGAAGAAGAAGCATCATGACGACATGTTTGCGATGCAGCGAATACACACACACACACACACACACACACATTGCCACTCTCTGATCTCTCCATCTCTGTTGCTGGTCGTCTCTATCGCTGACTTGCATGGTCGCAACGCCAACCCAACCCCCCCCCCCCTCCCCCCAGTTTGGTCATTCTGCTTTGCAGTTTTGCGGCAGCCCGCTGAGTAAGGCAGTCAACGGAAAAGCAAAAAGCAATAAAGTCTTTTTTTCTTTTTCTTTCTTTCTTTGGTTGCTATCGTAGCTGGATGCGAAATAGGATGATCGATTTTCCCGTGTTATGAATAGCAACACGGCAAGTATTCAATACTACGAACGGGGTCGCGATTTCTACTGTAGGTGTACTAGAGAGAGAGAGAGAGCACAGAGGATGTTTTCCTCCATCGGGCTGTTCTCCACTTACTCTCGGGGGGCCTCGCGACCTTTGCATTTTGTCCCGCTTGGCCTGCATGTCCCCACACTTCAATAGCGCGGTTTTCTTTTTTCCCTTTTTCCCTCTTTTTTCCCTCGGCTTACACCTACTGTAGTCTAGCGCAATCACAACTCACTTATCAAGCAAGCAAGCAATCAAATCACACACACACACACACACACACACACTTGATGGCCCCCATCCCCAATCCTAACCCGCCCACCCGCGCGCAAATTGCTTCGAATCGAGCCCCCCCCCAATCTCCATTTCCCCCATCCATCCATGTATCCACCCACACACCCACTCTCTCTCTCTCTCTCTCTCTCTGCGCACCTTAGGTGTATGCCGAGGTTCAACCCGAGATGTGGGGGGTATTAATTTTTTTTTACTTCTCCCTCCTCTCGTCGCGTACATGTCTTGGTCTGGTAAGTATTGGGTAGCCTGATGAATGAAAGGAAGGGGACCAAAAACAAACCAGCCATCTATCTCCGTTAATCGACTATGCTATGCTATGTACGTGCACCCGCTGTCTGTCTGTGAGTCGGCCGCGCGCGCACAGGGCGAAACGGGCGTAACGCCGCTCCCCCCCCCCCGGTTTGGACTGGCAAAATATGCTTGCATGGAAGAGCGATGGTGGATGCGACGACGATGATGATGATGATAATAACAATAACAATAACAATAATAACAACAATAACAATCAACAAATGCGGAACGAGATGCACTCGGCTTGGTTACAGTTCGTCACCGCCATGCTGACTCTTTCTCACTCTCACTCTGTCTTAACTCTGTCTGTCCATCTTCCTCGTAATACCCGCCTGGGGTGTGTGTGTGTGTGCAAGAGAGTCAGTGGCACTCGATCGCTGATTGGATCCTCGGCTGCCTTTCCGACATGCCACGGGGACGGGAGATTATTATTCTCTTCTCTTTTTTGAGCCCGCTTACTGTATGGGCCATGTAACCATGAACCGTTTTTTGTTTTTTCGATTTTGTCGCATCTAGCCCCCCTTCAATTAAGTTGGTCGGTTGGTTGGCGTGTAGCAAAGTGTAAGCCCAATCACTTTCTTATTACTAGGTGTAAGTTGGTTTCAAGAGACTTTTTTTTAATTGCGTGTGATGGGACTAACGAGAGTACTGCGAGAGAGCTTACCCGCCCTGCAGCCCCGCCCCTTTTCTGTCCAGTTTTTTTTCCTGTTGCGTTGTCGCTTTTTTTTGCATGTTTCTCCCCCACATAGCAGGTTCATGCGACTTGCCATTCTCATGCTTTTAGCCTGGGATGCTATGTGTATAGCAACACACGGTATACTATGAACACGTACAACGGGTTGTTGGCAACCGAGCTTTCTTTTTGTTCGTCCAAGCTCCCCCCGTTAACGTTGGAAAGGCAAAAAAAAACTAAACTAAACCACCATGCCCCCCCCCCTCCCCCCCTGTGAGCAAAAGAAGTAGCCCTTCTCAATTTCCCATTCTGTTTACCTCCACACCCCCATTTCCGGTACGGCGTTTGTCTAGAACGAGATTAGGAAAGGGACAAAGTGGAATATGCGAATATATATCAGACACGGGTTATAGGTGATAGTTTCGGGGTTGGAAATCGTTAGTTTGATTGTCTTAGTGCCATGAGAAAGAAAAAAAAGAGCGAGAGAGAGAAAAAGAAATTCGATAATGCCAGGGCTGCTATTGCTAATCTAGAAGCACAGCTACGCAGGGGTTGTGTGTTGTGTGTAATTGTTGTGTTTGTGCACAAAAAAAAACTCTCGACGGCTGGACGTGCGTGCGTGCGTGCGCGGGCGCGGAGAAACAGATAGACAGCCAGAGTTACTCCATAGTATGTGTGTGTGTGCATGGGGACAAGACGAGAGAAAGAAAGAGAGAATACGAATCCAAGACCCAATACGCATGGCGCATGGCGCGTGCAAAACTACGTAGCGTACATATGGTAGCAGCATGACGTTGGATCGGCCAGCCCGCAGCCGTTTTGTTGGCGACTTGGTCGTCGTCGTGGTCGTCGTATCTGTCTGTCTGTCTCCCCTTTCTGGGGGAAGGCAATTACTAGGCCCATGGGGTTATTCCTCTTTCTTCCTTCTCTTTCGTCTTGCTTCGACATGCCGCTTTGCTCTTACTCGCTCGCTGTCTTTTCGGCCCTCCTTGGTGCCAAAAACCCGCCCCGTCCAGCCCCCCCAGGCCAGTCAGCCCAGCCAGTCAGCCAGTCAGCCATGCCAACCACCCTCCCCAACCACTTTTTTCGGTCGGAAGGGGGCCTGCCGATCCACGACAACACACGCGGAATGAGTATCCCGCTGTGCGTTCTTTGATTAAGCCGCATGTGATGTCATTGCGCCGATGTCGTGTCTCTCTCTCTCTTTTTTTTTTCCCCTCCTTCTCTTTCTCGTCTTGCCACTTCTCGTCTTTGCTCGTTTCGGCGCGTGGAAGTGTGTGTGTGGATGGGTGGGGCGGTTTTGCGGAAAAAGACGTGGGCTGAGATAAGCGAGTCGTGGCCAAGAGCCAGCGCAGAGCATGCCTCGCACGTGTTTCGGCCTCCGTGCTTGAGAGCACGTCATAGGTAGCGTTGATGGTCCAGGTAAGGCCAAGTGCTCAGGGTAGGGGAGACGTGTGGATGCGTGGCCGGAGCATATGCACGTGCGGAAGCGGCTCCATGGCCACCCAAACGGGCCGTTAGCAAGCTGCCTGCTCCATGTCTGTTACTGGTCATGATGCCAAGACCCCCAGCTGCTGTGGCAATCGTGCCGGTCTGTCTCTGTGTGATAAACTGTCTGGTTGGCTGGCTGGCTGGCATCTTGGGTATACAACGCGTTCAGAGGCTGTGTGGGGAATGCTAATGCTGCTGCTGCACTGAAACCGGGGATGTGTTTCCCCCCCGGGTGAATGCGATGTGATTTGCGATTTACCCATGATGTCTCCCAGGGATACATGCTTGATGGAAGAAACCCGCGTCTTTCTAGACGGCCGAGACAGGGAAATGCCTGCAACCCACGACACCTCATGTTATCATGACATGTCGAATTTGAATTTACACGTTGGAGGTGTAACAGACCCGGTGCCAATCAAGAGCCTGGTCTGCATCACCTGCTGTCAACTGCTACAAAGACATCTTCTACCTTCAGTTACGATCATCGTTGCTTGTTTTAACATGAAACTTGGGACCAGAGGCAAAAATGTTACAGAGATGGTGTGCTTCCATCACAGCCTCTCTGCCAAGCAACCTTCCTCCAACCAACTGGTCACAGCCAGCAAGCCCGCTGGCCAAGACATCGACACTCAGTTGTACGCGCCAGCACTTGACGCAATTAACAAAGCATGTCTATCCTGGATATGCGCCTGTTTGACCACCGCGTTCAACCTTGTGACCATGCCATCTACGCGTCGTGGTTTGAGCGCTGCCTCATGCATCCAAATCACATGGTCTATGGCTTCAATACCGCCCATGCTAACTGCTTGGCAAGATGCTACCCAAGGCATCCTAGACGGCTCTCAGACTTGGGCTCTATCCAAGATTCTGCCTTCCGTGCAGCCTTGCAAAGTCTGGGGATGCAAACCTTTGGGGATGCAAACCTTTGGGGATGCAAGCCTCTGGGGTGACATGTCCGACTGCACCCCGTGTCCAGTGCATCTTTGTCCAGTGAATCGTTGTCCAGTGAAATCTTTGTCCAGTGATTTGTTTCCAAATCAAGTCATTCTGTTCAAATCAAATCTCCATCCCAGTGAAATCTTTCTGCCCCAATGGAATCATCTTGTCCAAATGAAGTCTTTCCATGGCCTCGACCATTCCAATCAATTGCGTACTTGCAATCTGCACAGGTGCCATGTACCAGGTATCCAATCTTGGCAATCCGTCACTGTTGCATACATATTGACCAAAAAAATTTCTTTTTCACACCCCAATCAGCCAATCAGCGTATGTGTTCGAATTGCCGATTACTCGCCCTTCCTAAGCGGCAGTGCATTCCAGAGTACGCAATCTAGCGGCGGTGACCAGAGAGATTGGCTTCGTAAGTCGAATTGCGACGTGTTGATACGACGGCTCTGCGTCTTGTTGTTGCCAATAGAACCACGCTATCAGCCTGAGTGCAACCCAGGCCAAGATCCCCAAGACGCCGAGTATTACCCAGTTTAGCCATAGTTTGCAGGTTGGCGGTATGTACTATGTAGATCTGGCATTCCCTGTAGTAAAAAATGGTTCCCAGTATGTCGGTAGGATTTTGCTCGCCAATCGAGCACATTTCCCGTTTATGCTCGGATGCGCTCGGAATGCGCGGCATAGAGTTATGTATACGAATCTCGCTGTTTACCTGCTGTGTTCGCTTCCCGTTTCTGCAGGTCAAAGTTCGTAAGCCTGAATAATGCCTTCCAATCAGACTGGGTAGACGTGGATAAGGGGCTTTGCTGATGCCAAGGTTTCCTTTGGACAAGGCGCACTGTCCCCTTTGGTTGGTCCCTCTAGTCGCAACAAAGCCTCCTCTTGGACACGTAGCTCCTAAGCCTACAATGCAGGGGCCGAGGATCATCCAGTGCTCCTGTACACTCCAATGTATCTTGCTCTATTACCAAACTCTCGAGGAAACACCACGCCTTGGCAAGTGCTTCCCGTATCCGCCACATCCGTTAGGCGAAGTCGTGACATGCCGTCGATTACTATGTTGGCCAAACACGGCCTGGCCCAAAATGCCTCAGTCAGTGCGAATGGTGGTGTGAGTTCCGGATTTTTTCCAGCTGATGGCCTCCATGTCCGGCGCGTGGGATCCGATAGATAGCACATGGAGGAAACCATGGGTCCATTCTCCGAGCGTCGGCCTTACGGTCAATACAGGTCCGACAATTCGGCTCTAAGATGGATGATCGGAGGTTAAAAAAACCATCGCATAGTGCCGCGGACTTGACAATTCCGATACGACGATAACGTTCGTCAAGGTACGAGCAGCTTGTTGTGTCAGCATGCGCGTCCACCAAGCTGCGCCTCACTGCGCCTCGAGAGTTTCCATATTATCCAGTTCAGTCAAACAAGGCGCAGTCCTTGTGAAGCAGCTGTACAGCCTTCCGGTGCATAGTCCGCAGACGACAAGAGCATACGCCGAGCCCAGCAGCTCAAGGAAGTCATCTGGTAGGTTCAGGCAACAGTAAAGGTTCCACGCGGCCAAGTAATACCGGGTATCCGAGGGAGTGGTGAAAAGACATGCGGGATTCGATGCTGTGAAATTTCAAAGTGTGAGGCACAAGACCAAGTCGAGTGTGTGGTGCTGTCTACAGCCGAACAAGTTAGCCAAGCGAGACGCCAGTCTACTAACGTCTGACTGATTTTTATGTCTTCGGCCCATTAGACCGGTGATGCTGCATATGATCTAGAAGTATTTTTATGGAAAAATTACAGCTGTGAATATTGGCATGAAAGGATAGAAAATGACCGATAGATGCTGATTAGTGCACATATCTGGGTCCGCAAGTTAGAAGTCTTTGAGTACTATAATGGCTGAGAAGAGTGAAAAAATTTCAACACTCAGAGTCCAAAAGTACTCTTTGCCTTAGTATTCTCATACTTGCCATCACAACAATCTACTCGGAAGTTCGAGCTTCGACATGTCCACTCACGTCCAAATCCACTACTTCACACTCAAGCCACCAACACTGCTGGAAGCAAATGAACAATAGCTCAATTATGTATCTAAGATAGCACCTCGCTCTTGGTCCCTTGAAAGCGGACCGAAACGAGCATCGCAAGCACCTTCAGATCCATGATTACATGCCCAAAATCCATTATACGTAAAACTATCATCTTGATTTCCAACTAACTATTCTCACAAATACCATCCTGCATCTCGCTAACCCATTCATGCCAAACAAGACAGCGTTTTTCAGCCTTGTGAGCACGGAGAGGTGCGATAATCGTGTCGCGTACCGTGGTAGCCCTACTGTAGTGGTTGAGTTCGCGACTTTATTCTTGCGGAAACCATTGTGTGGACAACACAGCATTCTGCGCTTTCTATCACATACTGAGGTCATATATACACACTGTAATAGATCAGTCGTGATCCCTACTAGCTGAAGCATAGTATTTGGAGATGAGTGGCCTGCGCAAGGTCAACATGTTCTCTGTAAACGACTTGCGACCGTTTCGCAACCTACCGCGGTTGGGCACCAGAACACAAGACCAATCCAAAGGCACCAATTGCAGATTCGAAACAAGTGTCCTCGACGGCTATGAAGCGAAAGCTTGCTAGATCTAGATTCACAACAAGTGCGTGGCGCCTGAACAGGTCCACACTTTGGATTCCGCAAAGGCAACACTGAACTATCACTTTCCCTGAAGATAGTGTTAGAACAACTCACGTGTCCTGCTGTTTTTCATATATAATTTACGCTGTATATATGTGAGTATCCATCCTCGTGACTCCCCATCGACAGAGCTAGCGCGGCGTTCTGCCGCCGTCGCTATGAACGTTTCTCTCTGACTCTTCTCCGATTGTTCAGCCTCATCAGAGAGCTGAGAATCAATTGATTCGGGACTTGAATTCATTGAATATACGAGCCATGTGCCCACATGAACACTCCGTGCAGTATACCAGGCTAAGCTCAGAGTCGAGATGCGTATTCTAGCCCAAGCGAATTGCCCTTCGAGTTGCCGGCCTCGGACATGAAAGAGTTGCTGTCCTGTCCCGTACGTATTCACGATATAGCTTATAGTGAGAATATCCTACACCCATATTTTCTAGCCGACTATGCAGATTCTCTACACATCCTTCTCCACCTAAAAAAAACAGCACAACATGTATCTCCCCAAAGACAAAACTCAGCAACACCAAAATCCGCATCCACACACACACACTGAGACGCGTTATCATGGACTTCTACTCATGTCCTCCAACAAACTACCAACTCTAACCTTCTTAAACATGCACAGTGTACATTACTGCCTGCTTAGCGTGCCGAAGGTCCACGACATCCCCCCTATCTTCCATCGTATACTCTATTAAATTGTGAAATCCGCTGCATAAACACGTCGAAATCACTCGTGAGTCCAATACGTATTCTAACAGCTCGAAGAGAATAAAGTGCGCATACACTGTGTAGCCTCGAACAAAAAATCACCAGAATAGACAAAGATAGTCTGGTACCTATCGCATTTGAGCCGCATGCTGCTGACTTGATTCGGGTTCTTATTCCTGGCATCGGAGAATGACAGTATACTGTCATGGACACTATATATATATATATATATATATATGCTTTTGTCGAGAATGTGCTGCGTTGCCTCTTGAAGAAAAATAAAATAAAATAAGATTTCACGCTGAGTTGGCTGCTGTGTGGGCACCAGCATGCGGGAAGATACACTCTGCTTGTACCTTGGTCGCGATACCACTCTCAGTCCCTGAAAAACCGAACATTCATATTGGAATTGCGGATGACCATTCAAAGAGATTTAGCGACAATGATACGCCACTGACCGTATTCTCCAAATGCAAGCCTATATCTGAACAGTTATCAGTGGTTGCTTGCCAAAGGCTATCGCTCTTTGTCGATATTCATAGTGTACGTTACTACCTACTTGTTGTGTCCCCGGTACAGATAGAGCATAGGTACCCAGCTCACTGCTGTCTTTTATTGTATACTTTCCTGCGTTGGGAAAGCCACTATGTTCGCGCGTCGAAATCACTTGTACAACAAATACAAGGATTTAGAAAGAGCGTAAGCCATCACACTCGACACATCTTACTATCAGTAGCGTACAACTTGGCCTTTGCCAGTGCTCATCGAACAGTGGACGTGTATTAGCCCCGCGAGAACAGCATGGGTGAAAGTTTTAGTTTTGCTCATTCCCTTCTTTTATAGTAGTTACTCTGGAACCATGATATGTTAATAGCGGGGTGAGTGGCTGCGCTGAATTCTCCATGTCTAATATTTGACCGCAGTGTGTGGATGCATAGAACAATTTGACAATGCATATACCAGAGAGATGGCAAGGGTATGGTAATGCTTGGTATTCGTTGGAAGGTTTGAGGAAAGTGAGGACTGTTTTAGTGATTGCGAGTGTGGAGAGCAATGTGGTATGAAGTTGACGTTTGGTATTGATATATAAAACTGCAATAATTGACCAGTCATTAACAACACATTCAACTTCTCCTTTTAACGATTCTTGATCTGAAAGCACAGGTTTCCGCAAGTGTGAAATACTTGATTGGCAACACAGTACAGAGCCACGACACTTTTGTATCCCTGCAATCCTTTCGACTCCAATTCTTTCGACTTTTGCACTCCACGTAAAGGAGTGGTGACGTTTTCCTCACTCCAAGTCATCAATCATGCACCGCCGTTCGATAACTTGAACTTTACATCGCCTCTTGCCTTGGCTGGGAGGAATCGCAAGACTGCAAAGAGCCCACACGCCAGGATGACCTGGCAAAGCCAGAATAGCTGACCATCTAGGATGCGATATTTGACACCAATGGCATACAAACTCGTCGCAACCGCAGGAGCAACAGATCGAAGACCGCTTTGAGCCGCAAGCGCAATAGCGTTTATGGTTCCAAGAGTCTCGGGAGAGGGCGAGATGTCGTTGAGTGCAAGTTGTACACAGGCTGATATGGACATTAGCGTCATCCGGAATGAAGACCAACGAGTACTTACTGAATGCCATTGAAACTCCACAGAAAAAGGCCAGCATGGGTGGTACAGTGGCCCAAAAGAGGGTAGTTTGGCCATGTCGAAGCAAGAAGTTGGACACTGGAAAAGCAGCGAAAAGAACCGGCCATGCAACTGCGCACAGCGAAAGCAAACCACCGGTACCAATGCGCTTGTGGAGGAAAGGGAATACAAGCAATAGCCATATCGCCTGGGAAATACCATTTAAACCTGTACTTGCGGCAATGTAACCGGGCGAGAAACCAAAGCCACCCAATTTCACTGGCGTGTATTGGGTTACTGGAAATACAGCCGTGAAAGTGTATGCCAGAAGCATTACGTAGTTGTATATGAGAAGCACGGGCATGACACCAGGATACTTGAGTAGTTCCCAAATAGACATGCTGGACTTGGTGCTCTTCTTGTCACCATGAACATGCAGGGTCTCTTTCACAAACAGCAGGGTGGAAATGGCGACAACAAGACCGATTGCTGCAATAACAACGTTTGGCAGCGCATAAGGATAGTCGTGCCAGAATTGTACTCTGCCAAAGGTCGAAGGAAACTTGTCAGCTGGGCGCTCTAGTGCGCCACCTGTAGTTGTTGGTTAGTATGTAGTCATTGACATAAGCTTCCACGGTACTTACCAATCAGAGGCCCCAAGAACATGCCAAGATTGTTGAAGAAGGCGAAGAAACTAAAGATGCGCGCTTGCGTGTGCTTAGTGCTGTTTTCGGAAAGCATGGCTCGCACGGTAACCACGGTGCCGGCAAAGACACCAGCGATGCACCTGAAGAATATCATCTGCCATATAGATTGACTCAGACCAAAGAGTGCGGTAGCAAATGCCAGTCCGAACAGTGATATGACCAATACCGGCTTTCTTCCATATCGATCAGAGGCCTAGTAGCTGGATCAGCAATGCTATCCTCATCAACCAGGTAGCGCACAAATTGCCTACCTTGCCCCATAGAATCATGACACACATCTGAGTCGCGCTGAATAGGCTTTCCGTCAGGCCTGCGTAGAAGCCGACATCTTCCTTGTTGACGCCGCCCACTCTCTCAATCATGAAAGTGATGTAAGGGATAATGGAGAAGAAGGCGATGGGAGCGACACAGCTCGCAAAGCACAGAAGAAAGACTTGGGCCTTTGGAAGCGGCCGATCTTCATCCTCATCATAGTTGGCATGCTGTCCATTCTGACTTTGGTGGAGCTGGTTTGGATGGTCGTAGGGTTCTGCTATAGGCGCAGGCTCTACATAGGACAAAAGGGGCGCTGTTTCGTCATCGGCTTTGAGAGATGGCGATCTGTTGCCTATGCTAGATGCTGGCGGCATTGTCGTAATCAGTGCAGCGCGCAGATGAAGCTTGAAGAGAATTTCAGTAACTGATACACGTCCGGATGGAGGCGCGTTGACTCATGCAAGGCTGTATCGCAGAGCAACAGACTTGGCGTGTAAACAAGGCCGCGGGGACCAGAAGCTAGTTGATTGGGAATCAGCTCACGCAAAAGCAAGCATGGGCATGTCGAAGCCGTACGAGATGCGATTTGGAGCAGTGTGTGAAGTAACGCGTCGCTGGGTGCCTCACCGGCCCACCAATGTCTGTACACACGCTAGCAGGGATGTAAAGAGGCTGACAACCGTTAGGCTTCCAATGCTGTCGAATCCAGCTGCGCCAACACACCTGGGCGCCCACCTTGGGCATACCGTGTGCGTGCAACATGTCACATCATGGCATCGTGTATTAAGTCAATCGTCTTTGCGGGCGCACTGGTTGCGATGCTGTTGCAAACCTCACTTGGGCAACGCACGTTTCTAAGGGATATAAAGTGTCCATAGGCTCTAAGCTACAATCTTAAGGTCCTTAATACACCCCATGTGTGAGCCCAAGCTCCTCCATAACTCAAACACCCAACCATTGGCCCGTTGCGCTATTTTGTGGACAACCGACATGTATGAAACCCAGGAATAGCAGGGCACCAATACGCGGATGCACCCGCTATTAGGCTTGTCATGATCTCGAGAACCGTACGCACGAATACGCTAACAGCCAAGACGTCAGCCAATGAATTGCTTGGATGCGTGATTGCCAGTACCTTAGAAGCACTTGCGGTGGACAATGGAGGGACCGCTCTCGTCGTACTCCTGCTTTGAGATCCACATCTGCTGGAAGGTGGAGAGCGAGGCAAGAATGGAACCACCGATCCAGACCGAGTACTTGCGCTCGGGAGGAGCGATGATCTTGACCTTCATCGAGGAGGGGGCGAGGGCGGTGATTTCCTTCTGCATGCGGTCGGAGATACCGGGGTACATGGTAGTGCCACCAGACTAAGTCTGTGTTAGCTGCCTGTGCGTGAATCTGGGTGAATTTGTGCGCAGTGTAACATACCATGACAATGTTGCCGTACAGGTCTTTCCTGACATCGACATCGCACTTCATGATGGAGTTGAAAGTGGTGACGTGGATACCACCGCTCTCAAGACCCAGGACCGAAGGCTGGAAGAGCGCCTCGGGAGCGCGGAAACGCTCGTTTCCAATGGTGATGACCTGTCCGTCAGGAAGCTCGTAAGACTTCTCCAAGCTGGACGACTGGCTAGCGGTCTGGATCTCCTGCTCAAAGTCGAGAGCGACATAGCAGAGCTTCTCCTTGATGTCACGGACGATTTCTCGCTCGGCAGTCGTGGAGAAGGTGTAACCGCGCTCGGCCAGAATCTTCATGAGGTAGTCAGTCAGGTCACGACCAGCCATGTCGACACGCGAGATGGCGTGGGGAAGAGCGAAACCCTCGTAAATGGGGACAACGTGGGTGACACCGTCACCGGAGTCGAGCACGATACCGGTGGTACGTCCAGAGGCGTACAGGGACAGGACGGCCTGGATGGAGACGTAGAAGGCGGGGGCGTTGAACGTCTCAAAGACAATCTGTGTCATCTTCTCACGGTTGGACTTGGGGTTGATGGGCGCCTCGGTGAGCAGAACGGGGTGCTCCTCAGGAGCGACACGCAGCTCGTTGTAGAAGGTGTGGTGCCAAATCTTCTCCATGTCGTCCCAGTTGGTAACGACACCGTGCTCAATGGGGTATCGCAGAGTCAGGATACCACGCTTTGACTGTGCCTCATCACCGACATATGAGTCCTTCTGGCCCATGCCAATCATGATACTGCCATGTTTGTCAGCTTGCGGATGACGGCGAGAGGAACACTAGGGGAGCTTGGTTCGTACCCATGGTGACGCGGTCGGCCGACAATGGAAGCTGCAGAGCTGTCAGAACGAGTTTTTCCAGGCTCGCGGCACCGCTCTCGGGTGCAGCGTGGGCCGGGGGAGTCAGGTATCGAGGCTACTTACGGAAGACTGCTCGGGGCGCATCGTCACCGGCGAAACCGGCCTTGCACATACCCGAACTGTCAATTGTCAGCTCACGTCCATTCTGTAGCGGTGCCTCGCGCGCAGCTGGCGAGGGCGCTGGGGTGCGGCTTCGAGGGCATGCGGGCGCTGCTAGGGCGGACAGCCCCTCCACCGCAGGGATGGCGTGTGTTTGCCATGGGGGGGCATTCCCACTCACCCATTGTCGATGACGAGGGCTGCGACTTCCTCTGTAGGGACACGGGGCGGTTAGCTGAGTTGATTGAGATAGAGGGCGAGGCGGGCGGCGATGGGCAGCCGACGGGGCAGTAGGGGCTCAGCTTGCTTACCCTCCATGATGAGTGCTTGATTAGGGAGAGATTAAGGTAGACGTGGAGTAGCGGACAGGTGGTGATGCAGAGTGGCTGGGGCAATTGAGCGTCAGCACAGGAGCGTCGAGATGGAGCTTGAGCTGGGGGGGGGTGCTCAGGAGGAGAAGAGGGCGGCGGGCGTGATTACCAGGTTGCAGCGGGCGGTGTTGAGGGTGAGGTTCTTGTGTGCCAGGCAAGAACTGGGTGTGCTAAATAAGCGGGTCGGCCTTGCCCAGATTTAGCGGGGTGGCAGGAGCAGGAGCACAGGAGCGAGCGCGGCTTTGCACGAACGGGCGGCTCCCAAACCAAAGGGGGATGGATGGATTTGTGATTTGTGTACATTGGACCTCACCGCACACGGCGAGCGAGGCCTTATACGCCGCCGGCCGCGTGCACCGCGAGGCTGCCTTGTCCAGGCGGCGACGCTGGGCGTGCTGTTTTTTGGTGCGCGGCACGCTGGTGGTGTACGCAAGCGCTGCCGCCACGGCGTACACAGAGAGTAGCTCGATAGTGACGGGCAGTGTTGTCCACGCACGTCACCAAGGGTAGTGGCAGACCGCCGGGCCAGGCAGCCCTCACAGGCGCTTGGCGCACGGCGACAATGGCCTTGTCGTTGTCGTGACAGAGTGGCGGCACTCCACCACGCACTACGTGTTCTCGCCGGCTTGTGCTGGCTGGCAGCTGCTGGCACTGCACTGGCGATGCATAACTTGGGCGTGCTGAGCATCCCCAGCCATCCTGTGCTTCCGCCATCCGCGGCCTGCTCACCGCCAACTCGCCCTGCCCCCGCCTGCCCCCGCCAGCCCACGCCCGATCCGGCCCGTCACGTGCAATGAGGGGTAGCGGGGCCAGCTGCGTACCTAGGCAAACGAGCACACGCCGTGCTGTGACGCCCACGCCCACGCCCACGCCCACGCCCACGCCCACGCCCACGCCCACGCCCACGCCCGCGGCCACACATGTGCATGCCAGGCGACACAGGCGTGCTATGCCATGCTATCCCGTGGCGCAGAGCACATCCATGCCTTGCCCCGACGCAATGCCATGGCTGTGGTCGCGGGGCCGGCAGCTGCGAGCCATGGAAGGCCCGCGAAGGTGCTGGTCCCCCTCGCACGCCGCCGGCGCAACCAGCGTCATACGTCCCGCGCCAAAATTATTTCAACTTCTCCATGGCCCGCGACACCACGCCCCTCCTCCACACACACACGCACACACGCACACAACACTGAACTCCGCACACACGCATCCCAGCAGCCATGACCGACCCAGGACTGAACAACCTCCTCAAGTGGGGAATCCAAAACTCCCAGGCCTCGCGCACCCATGGCGCCTCTGCAGATCAGCCCGCGACTCAGATTGACGCCGAGGCGCTGCGCCAGCTCGTTACTGGCATGTCTGGCCCCTCGGACGCCGAATTGATGCAGGAGAGCATGCAGGTCATCCGCAACGAAGAAGCCGAATTGGAACACCGCACCACGGCATTCGACAACTTTGAGCAGCTCATTGAGAATCTCGACAATGCAAACAACATCGAGAACCTGGGCCTGTGGACGCCCTTGATCGAGCAGCTCCAACACAAAGAGCCCGACCTGAGGTTCTACGCCGCATGGTGTTGCGGCACCGCTGTGCAGAACAACATCCGGACACAAGAGCGAGTAAGTGCATCACGACATACACAACCCTCGATGCAAGATGCTAACCAATTGCAGCTCCTGGTCGTCGGCGCCATCCCCACGCTAGTCCGCATGGCAACTTCAGACGAGGACAAAAAGGTCCGCAAGAAGGCCATTTTCGCCCTCTCGTCATCCGTCCGCAATTTCCAGGCCGCGCTCGACGCCGCGCTCGAGCACATGCCTGCCGAGTTGAAGCCTCAAGAAAAGCTCGACGCCAATGACATGCAATCAGTGGATGTGTTGATCAACAAGCTGCGCGACAATGTGTAATGTCCGGTCGGGGCTGATTTTGCATTGGGCGACGTTCTGGAACTACAATTGGGTTAGCATGGGAACGGCGCACAAGTTGGACGACGGGCACAGAGGGGAGTGGTGAAGGACATACCCAACGTTTGATCGAGAAGCAATTGCGCTCGAGGATACCATATAGATCATGCCGCGCATCGCCGGGACTGCTGGCCTGGACCCGCGCGACTCAATATACGACGTTTTATACTACTCCCAGAACCAATCCAACCAGCTCACTGAATGCTTCTCTCTCCATCATGCTCTTGTCTAATCCCATGCCAAACACAACCATCCGAGACTCCCTTTCGTTGCGCTGCTTGATGGCGCTGGCCACTTGGGTTGCAAGCGTCTGACCGAGTGTGTCGAGCGGGGCAACCGTGCCGCCGAGTACAGTGGTAGCCGTCAAGTGGTGCATGGGAAGGAGGTCCGAGTTGGCGTCTTGTTCGTCGCGATCGAGGAATGAGCTTGAGATTGCCGAAGCATCGGTCGCAGCAATGTCAAGAGGGACATGCACCTGCGGGGTCGTGGTTAGCCCTGCTTGCTTGAACATGGACCTATATGTCTCTCCATACCCAGTGTGCCAACCGCCCATTCTGTGTGACCGTGATGACAATCTTGTCCGCGAAATTGACTGTCTTTGCCGTCGTAGTCAGGCCGTTGATTGTGACGGTGTCGGTATTCGTGCGCGCGGGATACGCTGAAGGCGTCACAACATAGTCGTCTGAACTGAGTGCTGTCGCCATGACGTATTGAACCAATTCAAGCTTTCCGGCCTAGATTTCAAGAGAAGCCGTGTTCGTGTTCGGACGTGGGAGAGCTGGCGCCTGCGTCCTGGCCGCCGCGGGAGTGATGCGGAGAGTTGGCGCTAGCGTCTGATCCCCGCCAAAATTATTTCGAGCGCATGCGAGCAGACTTCGCCGCCATCACCGCCAGCATGCCCAAGTTCGTGCCTCGACAGCGAAAACACAAAGTCCTTGCTCGCCGCAAGAATGCTGTCGACACGAGCAATGGCGCCGACGACGCCAACGCCGCTGAGATTCTGCCCGTCGAGCAACGGGAACGCAATGCGAAAAAGGCTGCGCTGAAGGAAGAGCTCACGCGCGAAGCCCAAGGTAAAATGTCTGCCAAGAAGAAAAAGCGCCTCGACAAATACATTGTAAGTCAGCCCATGCCTTGATGCGATTTGTCGTCTGCGGCGCGCTCGCTTCGCGCCCGTTTTGCTTCGCAGCTGCTGACAGGGCTATTCGCACAGGATACAAAACTCAAAAAAGAGGAGAATCTGGAGCTGCTGAAAAAGCTTGCTTCCCAGAAAGTCGACACCAGCCTGTTCCAGAGCTTCAAGAAGCTCGGTCGGGGAGCGGATACCAAGAAAGAGGCGTTGAGACGTGCGCTGGCTGAAAGCAGGGCTGGTATAGATGTGGACAAGAACGAGGGATTGCTACTAGAGGAGCATGAAGTCAAAGAGATTGAGCATGATGCCTCAGACGACGAAGCGCCAGCCCCGAAGCCTATTTCCCAATCCGTACCCAAGCCTGCTGTACGGCAAGCTCCTCCAGAACCAGCCCACAGCATTTCGCAACAACGCGCACAATCACCGTCACCGTCTGAGCCAGACGCCGATGCTCGTCAACCTACACCCGAGGTTTTTGCGGTACCACGACAGACAAATGGGCTATTTGGAAGTGGACTAAAGAGGCCTCTGGAATTGGACGACTCAGGCAAGCCCGTAATACAGGTCCGAAAGCGTCGGAAAGGCCAGAACGCGAAGCCTGCCCAGATCGAAGAAGAAGTAGAATGGGAGGGATTCAGTTCAGACGAGGACAGCCACAGCGAGAACGAGGACGAGGATTCCGAGACTTCCAGCGCTGAGTCCGAGCGTTCTGGTTCTGGTTCTGAAGACGCGTCAGGGTCAGAGTCAAGTGAATCAGAAGAGGACTCGGAAGATGAGAGCGATACCAGTCCGGACGAAGACAACAAGCTTGCAAAGAAGGAAAGGGCGTCAGCTTTCAAGGCTTGGGCGACACAGCAGAGGAATGAGCAAGTAGGCTTTACTCCAACTAATCAACTCTCTTTCGCACCGGCGCCGGCAAACTTCAAACCTCGAGCACCCGAACAGGATCCTCTGCCCCCAGAACTCGAAACCAAGACTACAACCGATGCTACCCGTAAGGCTTTCAACGTAAACGTCGATCGATCAGTCGAAGTACAGCAATCCAGAATGCAGTTACCAGTTGTAGCGGAAGAACAAAAGATTATGGAGGCAGTACACAACAACGACGTGGTGGTAGTTTGGGGTTCCACAGGTAGCGGTAAAACTACCCAAGTGCCGCAATTCCTATTCGAGTCAGGATATGGAGCACCAGATGGACCAACACCTGGCATGATCGGAGTCACCCAGCCACGCCGTGTAGCCGCGGTCAGCATGGCCAAACGCGTTGGAGATGAACTGGGTGACCAAGGATCTAAAGTAGCCTATCAGATTCGCTTCGACACATCGACAAGCGCCAAAACCGCCATCAAGTTCATGACTGATGGTGTATTGCTCCGAGAGATTACGCAGGATTTCGTCTTGACAAAATACTCGGCAATCGTCATTGATGAGGCTCACGAGCGTAGCGTCAACACGGACATTTTGATTGGCATGCTCAGCAGAATTGTTGACCTTCGAGCTCAGATGGTCAAGGAAGATCCAAAGAACACGCCTCTCAAGCTAATCATCATGTCGGCCACTTTGCGAATTTCGGATTTCACGGAAAACAAGCGCTTATTCCGCAGTGAGCCTCCACCGCTTATCAAGGCAGAAGGCCGCCAGTACTCTGTGGTCAACCACTTCGCCCGTCGCACCCAACGTGACTATGTCGAAGAAATGTATCGGAAGGTATGTAGGGGCCATCGAAAGCTGCCCAAGGGCGGTATGCTGGTCTTCCTCACCGGACAGAACGAGATCTCGCAGCTCGCAAAGAAGCTGAAGCAAGCTTTCCCTTCCACCCAAGGCAAAGAAGTGAAGGCTGGAAAAGTCGTCGTCTCCCCAGCAGAAACACCACTAGAGGTTGAAGATATTGAGTTGGGTGCACCGACCAAGTCAATCGAGTATGAGGACGAGGATGGCTCAGACTCCGAAGGTTCCATGATCATGGGTCTTGACGATGAAGACGACAAGGAGTTTGAAATTGACGAAGAGAAGCCCGAAGAGACCGTCATGAACATCCATGTTTTGCCTCTCTACTCACAGCTGCCCACTAACCAACAGTTGCGTATCTTCGAACCGCCTCCCGATGGCTCTCGCTTGATTGTCCTTTCTACAAACGTGGCAGAAACCAGTTTAACGATACCTGGTATCCGCTATGTCTTTGATTGTGGAAGGGCAAAGGAAAAAAAGTACGACCCCGTCACAGGCGTGCAGAGCTTCGAAGTGGGTTGGATCAGTAAAGCTAGTGCGAACCAGCGTTCCGGTCGTGCGGGCCGTACTGGGCCTGGTCATTGCTACCGCCTGTACTCGTCTGCATTATTTGAGCGCGACTTTGAGGAGTATGCTGCACCGGAAATCTCAGGAACGCCACTAGAGGGCGTGGTACTACAGTTGAAGAGCATGGGTGCTCCCGTCATCAACTTTCCTTTTCCGACACCTCCCGATCGCGAAAGCTTACAAAAGGCCGAGAATTTGCTTTCGTATTTGGGCGCGTTGTCAGTAGATGGCAAAGTCACCAAGCTTGGTCATGAGCTATCTCTGTATCCCCTCAACCCACGCTTCGCTCGGATGGTCGCAATGGGCGTTGCCCAGAACCTTGTGGCCGAAACCATTGCATTGGTCGCTGCCTTGTCCGTACCAGAGCTCATCATACCCGAAAATAAACTTGGACTGCGGGAGCCTACGAAAGATCCTGATGCCATTCGCACGGAGCAAGACAACATCGAAGCCGAGGAGCGCTCACGGCTACGGAAGGCTTACAACGCTGCACAAGCAAAGATGAGCATCAATGCGAAGCAGAGCGATTGTATCAAGCTTAGCAACACAATATGTGCTTACGCGTACGAGCCCGACTCGCAGGGATTCTGCGAAGACATGTTTCTTAATGCAAAGGCCATGAACGAAGCTAGCCGGCTTCGACACCAACTTACGAACATTGTCCGCGCACATCGACCGACCGCAATTGGGGGATATCAAGCGAAGCTGCCAGCGCCTTCGGAGCGAAACATCAACATTCTCACACAGATCTGCGCAGCTGGTTTCATCGACCAAATCGCCATGCGCGCTGATCTCGCTCCTGTACCACCCGAGCTCCCCCGGAAGCCGAAAACCGCCATCGATGTCCCCTATATCACGCTTTTCTCATCGCAGACGGAACGCTCAGACGACCCGTACTCGAAATACGTCTTTTTACACCCCTCGTCCTTGATGGCACGCACGCCGCCGGCCAAAATGCCCGGGTACATTATCTATTCACACCTGCAGCGCGCTGCCAAATCCACCATCCAGGGTAGCAAAACGCCCAAGACAAGAATGCACGCTTTGACTCCCGTCACAAGGCCTCAGATTATCAATATTGCGTTGAACACGCCGCTTTTACAAGCAAGCAAGCCAAAGGGCAAGATTGTGGACATAGCCAAAGATAAGCGCGAGTGTGAAGTGGAAATGAGTCTGGTGGGTGAGAAGGGAACGCAGGGCTGGGGCCTTGGTATCAGGAAGGTGATACAGCGAAAGGAGAGCGACGGACGTTACGTTATTGAGCGCATTGTTGGATAAAAAAAAACTTGCTGGTGAGGGAGGTTCGTCAAGCTGGACTATGCGCGTTGATTTGACTACGAATTTTTTTGGCTGTTTGCATTCAAAGCGAGGAAATATAGCAATACACTTCAAGATACCCCATACTCTCAGACTAAGAGAGGTAGGGCTCTCTGATACTCTAAAGCAGCTTCACACCTACTAGCCGAGCTAGCTAATCCCTCGACACACTCGTCTCAGCAGCAACCTTCTCACTGCTAAACACGGCAATCTCCTTCTCTTTCTCCACACTCACGCGTGCCTTGTCCTCGTCATCCACGCGCGCAATACCCACACACGTGTATTTGTGAAATTTCCTCGCACTCAGTCTGGCCTCGAACATCTCGTCAATCTCCTCGAGCGTCCGGTTCTTGACTTCAGGCAAGAAGAAAAAGACCCAGGTTGCGGCGATGGCGCACGAAGGCGCCCAGATGAAGCCGTAGCGCGGCCCCCAGTTCATGGCTTCCGGGTTGATGAAGTAGGGCGCCGTGAAGGTTGTGAGCCACGCGCCGACGAAGCCGGCGCTGGCCGCGAGACCAAATGTGTGCGAGCGCAGACGCTGGGTAGGCAGTTCGCCGCCAGACAGCCAGGCGTAAGTCGAGATCATGCCGTTGTAGCTGAACATGTAGATGGCGGTCAGGCCGACGGTGACTTTGCCCGTCGACTTTGCGTTGGGCTTCTTGTGGAACACCACGGCGATGATGAGTTGCAGCAGGCCGCAGACGAGCAGGCCCGTCATGAGCAGGACTCTGCGGTTGCCGTAGCGCACGACGATGAGCGAGTTGGCGATGAAGGCTACGATGCTGATGGCGGATAGCACGTTGGACATGGCGAAGGGGTCGGCTACCTTGGCCATTTGCAGGAAGTAGGCTTTGTATGCTGAGGACTGTGAGTAACGCGGCAAGATATCATGTACATGGTCGAATTACTGACCGATGATGAACATGGATCCCGAGGCTGCTTGCAACAGGACGGCCGAAACCGCGAGGAAAGTGCGTCGCCGATCGACGGGGTTGTTGAACATGTCGAGCCAACCGATACCCGAGCTGGACTCTCTTTCCTTCTCAATTGCCGCGAGTATAGCAGAAGCCTCGGCGCGAGAATCGTGGTGTTTAGGGCGTAGCCATTCGAGCGACTTTACGCCTTCGTCGAAGCGGCCCTGGAGGATCAGCCAGCGTGGACTCTCGGGGATGAACCAGATAGTGCAGACAATGACAAAGGGGAAGATGTAGATGAGCCCGAGAGGGATCAGGTACGCCGACTTATCTGGGCGCTTTGCCGTGGCCCAATCGACAATAGTTCCGATCAGGGTTCCGAAGGAAACGAAGAAGTTGAAGCCAGTTAGGAACACGCCGCGCAGCTCGGCGGTGCTGCTTTCTTGGAGGTATAGCTGTGAGAAGGTCATGAAGTAGCCGTTAGCCAGGCCAATGATCAGACGGCCTGCGTAGAGCGCCGCAATGTTTTCCGTCGCCATCATCAGGATGTTGGCTGCAAAGCAAATGATGCATGCTGCAGCGAGACACATGCGGCGACCAAACCGGGTGGATGGAACGCCCGCAGTAGCGGAGCTGATGAATGCCCCCAGCGTCATGAGAGACGAGATGAGCTGTTGTCTCTCCGTCTTGATATTCCACCCCGTAGGCGTCTTGTCGGTACGGTAACCAAAAACCTAGTCTCTAGAGATTAATCAAGATTGTCCGACACCAAAGTCTGTGGTGCATACCTCGAGAAATCCCACCATGGCCTGCAGCCCTCCAATCATGCCAAAATCGAAGCCATATTGAAACGGGCTCAGGATGACGACACCGCAGGCGATGAACAAGCGCGAATGGTCGCGCCATGTGTAGTCGTATTTATCGGACATGGTAGGGTATGTAAGTGTGTGACGAGATTCAGTGACGCGTTTTGACACGACGTATAGTGTCTTATACGTTGATCATAATATGCCCAGAGAGGGATGAGTGCACAGCTTTTTGCCCATCTGCCGAAGTTGTATTGCCAAGTCATGTATGCAGGCACCTGTGTGATATACCCCCACAAGTCAAGCTGCTCGGCTCGTGTGCAACCACTGGTCGGGAGAGCACTTGGCGACGCATCTCATCTGGCTGTGGCGAAGGATGGGTAAAGAAGATGAGTGCAGGGCCTTTTACATTTATAAAGGTCCATCATCTATGTATTTCCTGTGTGGTCAAGCAGATGCTGCATCAGATATGGACTGTAGACTTGTACAGAACTCGATAGCCAAAAGTAGCGCGTAGCCATTCTGCATGGAAGAGACCAACGACTGCTTTGTGTCTGAAAGCCCGGGAGTATTCAGCCGTGTAGTGCAGCAAAGAAAGTACGGCTGCTGCTGCTGATGGTGATAATGGAACTCGGTATTACCGTGCCGTTGAGCAGGTGATTACAACGACATATAAGCAAAGGACTTGTGCTTGAGTTAGGAGCTGTGGGTCAAACGGCTGTCGTGCGGGGAAATCAAAGCTTAGCTGCACGGCATCTTGGACGCCTTACAGCATGGTTTTCCGTAGGTGGGCAGTGGCCGCGGCGCGGTGGAATGTGTATCGCCATGTCAGGGTGTATGTAGTGTGTGTGTCCGCGGCAGGCCTGGAAGAGGAATGGTGTGCACATGGCGTGGGTCACAAAAAACTTGGATATTTGGACGCTGCTAGCAGCACCTTTGGGCCATGCCACGCATACCAACGTCGCTCATTCGCAAGGCGCGCGCAATAGATGCTTTCCTCCCCGCTCTTCTCGCACCTTGCCGCGATCTGCAGGCTGCACAGAATGAATTGCGGTGGCTGCGCGAACATGTCGACAAAGTCGCCAAACGAGACAGGCTGGCCAAGGGCGCTTTGCTGCGCCAATTGGTCCGTGAAAGAGCATCAGGGAAGCCCCTCCAATATATCCTGGGCACAGAATACTTTGGCGATTTGGAGATACAGTGCAAGCCGGGTGTGCTAATCCCAAGGTATGCAATACCCAAAGTCTCGGCGTTGGCCTAAATACTCAACTCATTCCTCCATCAGACCGGACACGGCAGCTTCAGTCACGCATCTAGTCAATCTTCTGCGTCGCTCGCAGAATCTCCCTTCTGAATTACACCTCCTTGACCTCTGCACTGGCACCGGTTGCATTCCTCTCCTCTTCCAACACGAGCTTTTATCTGCGCGCAAGGATATCGACCTGCGCCTTCTCGGTGTTGACATATCAAAAAAAGCCTTAGATCTGGCTCAAAGCAACCTGCAAAGGCTGGTAAAGAGCCAGCCGTTCGGAAAGAGAGCCCAGACGTCTTTTGTCCAAGCTGATGTACTGATCGATCCATCCGCTGATCAGTCTGGGAAAATCCTGCCGTTGAGGGCAGCCCTCAACTACGCCCTGCAGCCGGCTCAATGGGACATTCTCATATCGAACCCTCCTTATGTCTCGCCATCTGCGTTTTGGAAGACGACAACACGCTCAGTGCGCGCGTTCGAACCAAAGCTTGCGCTGGTGCCACCGTCTCGGGCCAAGTACACAGACACACAGCAAGGTGACATGTTCTATCCACATTTGCTGCAGATAGCACGAGATGTTGAGGCCAAAGTGGTGTTGCTAGAAGTTGCTGACATGGAGCAAGCACTGCGCGTAGCCAGCACTGCGCGACATCTTCACCTTTTCGACGGTATCGAGATTTGGAAGGAAGACCCCACTGCTGCTTCCACTGTCATGACTAAAGACGAGTTCGATATCATTGGCGAGGGCAATGCTCGTTCAGTCGTTTGCTGGCGAGGTCGAGGAACATCTTGGCTTGGCAAAAGTGCCACTGATACTGCCACACCCACAGCAGAGGCAGACAGCTTGTCTTGGAACTCACCAAAGGTCGATACACACCACTTGGAACCTCAATTCATCAAGAGTGTTGCCTCTGGAGAGGGTCGCTAGTCAGCATAGCCAGCCATGATTGACGCAGGACGGACATCACTCAACCCCTGGATCTGATTTCTAGGCGACCTCGTCACCGAATGGGCCCAAGAACTGTACGTCAACAAAAGATTCGCCGCACCTCACAATAGCTCCAGTTATCAAAAGGCTTAAGGGCTGTTTACTAGATTCTCAATTTGCATCTGCGAGCCACAATGGTCATGTACTCTTCTTGTTTTGCTTGTGGAGCAACAGCCGCCTTCTCCTATCTTCCCATCGCGCCCAGCCAGAATCGACAAGATCTTCCTGGATGACAAGGTCCCTGACACGGAGTGCTCTCAAAATCCACGTTTCCAGTGCCCATTCAATCCACCCGGCTCTCCGTAGGTAGGTTGTGAACGCAAACCATGCCAAGGCAAAGGCGGCCCCAGCCGCACAGCCTACCATGACCTGCTTGGGGGTATGGTAGCTCAAATAGATCCGACTGATAGCTACAGCCCCGGCACAAACTAATGCGAGGAGCGACAGGAGGACGCGGCCGGCCAAGGAAAAGGGGGTGTGGGTGTCGGTCGGGTGCGGGACATGGCGGAAGACGAGGAAGAGGCCCAAGGTGACGGAGAAGAAAGAGACGAACTGCGCATGCGACGAGGGCATTCCGTAGCCCTTACCATGCATTTCTGTTGGTGTATATGTCAGCTCATGGCATATACATGGGCGAATTGCTCGTACCCCGCGGCCGCTCTTCCTTGATGTATCTCTTCAACACCCAGTTGAGGGCTTCGCACGCCATCTGGCCCGCAAACATGAGGAAGACCTCAATCTCGCGGTTCGACCATATCAGCGTCGCGTAGACTACGCACAGGGCCTGCGGTACGAGAGCGAGCCATGCGCACACATACGAGACGCGGTCTGCAGGGTTCTACGAGCGTCAGCAGCGTCTGGGGCCGCCATGTCATGGTACACACATAATGGACGTGGGTGAGGGAAAGCGAGGCAAGCCGAGGTTCCTCCATGTTGGGGGGTCCACGGGAAGGCGAGGCTCGTCGGCTGCTGCTGCTGCGAATGGAGTGGAAATGTATGAAGTTTGAGCGTGGAGATGATGACGATGATGGTGGTGGCGCATGTCCAGGCGAGACCCTGCCGGCCTTGGCGCAGTGTGGCGTAATGTGGCGCGCGCAAGCCACACGTCTATCAGATCCGCACCAGCACCAGCCTAGTGCGGGACCTGGAGGCGTCCTCGCGCTTCATTCCAGCACTTCCGCCCTTTACACTCGCCATGGGCCTCTTCAAGGGCTCTTTTGCCTTTATGCGCTATCGATAGCTGCCACGCCCTTGCTTGCGCCCTTGCTTGCGCCCCCGACCAGTGCATCTCACCCGCCATATCTTCCTGCCCCGCCCGCCGGGACAGCACCAAGTCGCCCAACGCCACCGGCCGACATGGCCGAATCGTCCCTGTACGACGAGCGCGCCGAAGAACTCACCACGCTACAGTCCATCTACCCCGAGCTGGTGGTCGACGACAGCAATCCCTACCGCGCCACGCTCGACCTGCTTGTCGCGCCATCCAAGCCTGTCCCCGTTACTTTCGAGCCTTCGCAACATGTCGAACGACTCGCTTATCTCCCGCCTCTACGTCTCGACATCCTCTTACCAGACGGATATCCTGCACAAGCCCCGCCCATCGTGAAGCCCTCGACTTCGCCGCGCTGGCTACCCGGAAACCTCGAGGCTACACTGTCCAACCAGGCACAGTCGCTATGGCACGAATACGGCGGGGGCATGATCTTGTTCGCCTATATAAGCTCGCTGCAAGAACAGGCTGAGACTGCTTTTGGTCTGCACGAGCTCACACTCTCGTCGAGCATGCACCAGGACTTGGTCGACTATGCCAGGCGCATGAAGAAGGATCTCTTCGACAAGGAAACTTTTGACTGCGAAGTGTGCTTGGAGCCCAAGAAGGGCTCCGCCTGCTATCGCATGGCTCGCTGCAGCCATGTCTTTTGCATTGCCTGTCTCCAGGATTACTACAACAATTGCATCAAAGAGGGGGATATCAACAACGTAAAGTGCATGTCCACCGAATGCGGCAGCAGTGGAAAGAAGAAGGACCGGTTATTGTCCCCAAGAGAACTGCTACAGATACCCATATCATCCGCTCAGGTGGAGCGCTACGCCAAGATCAAGCGGAAGAAGAAGATCGAGTCCGACCCGACAATCATCTTCTGCCCGCGAACCTGGTGCCAAGGTGCCATGCGAACGGACAAATACCCAAAGATCACCGACGTCAGCCAGATGGATAGCTCCGACTCCGAAGACGACGATGTTCCGGAACAGAGTATAAGCGTCGATACTGGGCCTGAAAAGCGCGCGGTTGGCGTGAGAGGCATGGAAAGACTGCAGGTCTGCGAGGACTGCAACCTTGCATTCTGTGTCGTCTGCCTGGCTTCATGGCACGGAGACTTTGTCCGCTGTGAGCCTCGCGATGCTACCCAGCTTACCGATGAGGATCAGGCATCCCTCAACTTCATTTCAAAGCACACAACGCCATGTCCGTACTGCTCTGTGCCTTGTCAGAAATCCGTAAGTTGACTTTCTTTTCCCCCACACTTTTACTTTTGATCTTTTATACTCAGCACAGCCTGCTAACCTGAACGCAAGTTTGGATGCAACCATATAACATGCGCCCAGTGTCAGACGCACTTCTGCTATCTCTGTTCTGCTTGGCTCAACCCAGACCATCCCTATGCTCACTTCAATGACCCAAAATTCAAGGATTGCTTTCAGCGTCTCATGGACGGAGCTGAAGGTGACATGGCCAATGGTGATGTACGATTCGGCGGACGGAGAGGCGCGGAGCAGCTTGCTGATTTTTGGGAGCAAGAAGCAATGCGCATACAAATGGAACAGGTGGAGGACGAAGTGTGGTAGTGTTAGCAGCCTAATGAATGCACCCTTCTCTCTCCAGTCAAAAGATTCTGCATTTCCCTACTCATAACGGTAATGAAGTCGCCCGTCTACTTCGGCCTTGTACACCGTCTCGTCTCCGGATGCCGGAATTCCTTCTGTCCTTTTCGACGCCTCCTTCGCGACTTGGATACTCCTTGGCCAGCACGTCCAGTCTCTCGCAGACGTCAGCATAGACCAGCTCAACGCGCTTCTCCATATCATCCACCATGTCCGCCGTGCTCTCCCTAAACTCGGCGAGCTTGTCGTCAAAAACGCGATTCAGCTCCGCAATGCTATCCTCTTTGATCACAGCGACATCGAGTTTCTGCTCTTCGACTATTTCGTGAAATTCGACCGCAGCTGTGTTATGCATCTCGGCTGCGTGGGCAAGGGTTTCGGCATAGATTTCTCCCAGCTGGGCCTCGAGACGTGCTGTCGCATGCGCATTTAAAAATTTGCCCAGCGAGGATATACGTTTCGCCGTCAGTTTGGAAGATGATGGCGATCGCGACAGCGGCGGTGATGGAGAAGGACTTGCAGACACACGTGGGAGCATGTCAGGTAAAATTGTCTGCAACATCTGTGGGAGTAGTGTTTCGACTACGGTTTTGACGGCTTCTTGGAATTCAGACGCAGTGGCGGGGGCTGAAAACAGAGGAGAGTTAGGGCTAGGCACCAATACCGATGCTGGCGTTGCCTTTTCGGTCGGTGACGTCAAAAAAGGCGTTGGAGATAGCAGCGCGCGTTTTGGAGATAAAGGAGGCGTCGAGCTGATTGATGCTGCATGATGGTTTTAGGTGCTGTTCAATGGATAGGTGCCAGACCAGTTACACTCACCTGGTCGGGGACGTTTCTTAGACGCGGCAGTATACGAAGGCGGGGCTTCCGACTCGACATCATCGACAATGCTGAAGACCGACCAGTCCGCTAGTCTGTACCGCTTTATGGAAGACTGGTCAACCGGAATACCCGTCAGTTGTTCGGGATGTCTGATCAAACGATCGAATCGACCATGGTGGTCTTTATGGAGCCAATTCCAGTCAAACAAGATATGTACTTGTGTCGACCTAGCGAGGTCAAGAAACTGACGGAAAGGCGCGCTGGAACCGTCCTTGGGGGCTATCGGGCCTGAACAAGGAGGGCACCATACAGGACAGGGCGCTTTGAGGGCTAGACATAAGGTTTTCAAATGAACGTTTCCCTGTCGGGCGATCTCATTCAGTCGGTCTTGTGGTGGCAGACATGTGGGTGGGGGTTTGAGCAAAGTGTTGCCAGGTTCCAGATTGTCAGCATTGTAAAGGAGAGTGAAAGTTTGCTCGTCTTCAAAACCATTGATGGGAAAAGAAGATTGCAGCGAGATCGTGGCCTGCATACGAGCATCGAGATATTTGACAGCCAAGCAACATGACAATTGTGATGCAGCATCAGAAGCAGGAGAGGCCAATACTGGAATGCCGCTTTTGCGGACTAGATTATAGATCATTGTTTATTGACTCTTCTACATTCTAACACCACTCACCTGGCTAAAAAAAGATACCCCCTTGTCCTAGCAGTACTGTAGGAGCAAGAGATACCCACCCACCCGGGCTTTTGCCGCGCGCTCGGCGATGAGCAGCCCAGACTCTGTTGTTGTTGCAGCAGCGCCAGCTGCCTCGTGAACCGCCGACCCCGTCGTGTCCACGCTACTCGTGTCTGTCTGAGTATCACCCCAATAACAACTGGCTCGCCAGCGCGTGAGCTATGGAGCTGACAACGCTGTGCGCACCGCGTCAAAGGCCTTGTGAGGGTTCGCAAGGATGGTGTACTGAGGCCAGGCAGCGAGCAGGCGCGAAGACTAAACAATGAGCAGATGGTTGACGGGCAGCTGCGCGAGCTGTTGTGTACTTCGAGAACGAAAAGGATCCGTGTCGTCTGGATCGAAAATGTGGTGCGAGTCGCGTGATGACGAGGTGATGGTGGTAGATGGGTTGGTTGAAGAGGGTGCGCGCAGATGGCTGGGGGGGGGGGGTTGGAACACGAGCTGCGAGGGCGCGGGACCCTAAGCGTGTCGGCCGGAGTTTTTCCGATTCCCATTTCGGACTAGCGGCTTACCCGCCGCCTTCACTGCTGCATTCCCCATCCACCCACTTTTAATTCCTTTGTGACGTATTTGGATATTCAGGCCCCCTACTGCCCCCGCCTTGTTCCCAAGAGGATGCGCACACGCATTTTAGCCTGGCCATCCGGCCCATTGCCGGCCCCATTAATAGCCACAAAGGAATAGTATGATCAAAAGCAAGGTGAGTAGTAGAGCGAGCCGAATATAATCAAGCTCATAATACTACTTACTATTGGCTCCGCCCTCTGCGGATACGAAAGCCACTCTTGGAATAGCCTTGTGACCATGCAAGTTGCGCCTCTCACGTTTGTGCATCTCGTACCGACCCCAAAGGCTGGGTGTAGAACTTCGCAAGAGGATCTTCAGGTCTGCTGACATGATCAGCGTAATCAGCATGGCGATTGTTGTTTCCACGTCATCGCTGGATACCAAAATATCCGATAGTTTGAGGAAGCAAGGGGAGCTGCTTTGCATGGTGTAGGTAAGCCGGCAGAGTGCATGGGCGAAATCAGAAAGGGTGGTATGTGCATACACTCATCGTCTTCCTTAAGCCCATGATCTACCTGATGAATGCCCCGTGCTATCAATGCTGTGTGCTGCACGAAATCTTTTCCAGTATCTATGTCTCTCGACTGCTAGATTTCGACTGTGATTATACTGGCAGATCACGTATATCGCCGAGTCAAGTTTACCTTATCCAAGAGTTCTAGAGTTTGCTATGGGCGCTCGCCTTCCAAAATCTAGGCTTTGTAAAGTAATGGGGATTGCGGTCTAGATGCTATGCTAGTACCTTGACGGCTGATTTGTACAGTATCCGTATACTGAATTATGTGGCCAGTTGTAGTATGGCCCATGTCACTCATGAAACATGAAAAGGCTGCGTACATATATTTCAGACTCATAGATTGCCCAAATTCTTGATTGTATACTAAGAAAGATCATTTGTAATCATACAACCATCATGCATGGACTGAGATATCCATAACCCTTCGTACCACTAGCCCAAGCTTTCCTCAAAGGTGTATTCTAGTTGCAGGTAAGATCACCAGTGCTTCCATCAAAGCTGCAGATGTTTCCATTGTAGGCATAGGCGAGCTGGAGAATAAGTTAGTTGCTAGTTGCTTCATCATGAAAAAGAGCTTACGTTGATGTAGCCGTTGTCAGACTCAGTCCAGAACTGGTTGTGGCGGCCAATGTACATGCAGTCATAGTCGGTGTGGAAAGCGCCCAGCTTCAGCTTCATGCTGACAACGTCCGAGATGGCACCGTAGTCCTTGACGGCCCAAGCCTTGTTGTAGCAGGCAGCAGCAACCCACCTGTTGCGATCAGGGTTGTTGTTGTACATCAGAGATGTTGTCTCCTTCGTGAAGGTCTCACGAGCAGGGTTCCAGTCCTTGAGCGGGAAGAGCTTGTTGAGAATGGCATTGAGAACCCTGCCAACAGCTACGCCAGCTGCTCCTGCCTTGTCACCAATGACTTGCACATTGGGGCTTGGGGTCTGGCGCTTCTGCAGGCTCTCGGAAGAGAACTCCACAACTTCAAAATAAATGCCATCCTAAAAGTCCTGTTAGAAAACAATAGAACTGCTGCTTTGAAGTAAGGATACTGTACACTGAGGGTGATGTTCATGGCATCAGGCTGGGGAATCGCAACGGCGCTGGTAAGAGCAGCAGCAGCGGCAATCAGAGGAATGGTGAAACGCATGGTGATGGTTGAAAGGGGGGTTGGAAAGTTTAAAAGAGCTGGGAGCTGTTTGGTGTATGAGAGAGAGCTTGGAAAGCTTGGAAGAGCTGGTAGCTGGCTGTGTGAGATGGAGTGCGTTGGAAGGCGAGTTCTCGTTGTGAGTGATGATTCTGTCTTGCGTGTGGTCTGTAGTACTTATATACATCTTTTGTAACTGCTATCGCTCCTCAAGTCGCTGTAATTGCCACTGATACGGTGCATTTTTACCCGGTGCATACTCTCTATCAGCAAGAGAACCACAGTGATGGAGCAGTGAAGACATCGGCTTGACTCGCGAGGTACCCTGTTGCTGTTGACCCATGCAGCAACCCATACCACAACATCTAGTGCATCGGGATATGCCACGGCACGTAGTGTGTATGGAGATATGCCAAGGCACGTGGTGTGTATCGGTATGCCAGGGCATGTCGTGATAGAGAGGAGCTAAGCTGTTCAAGATAATCCTTGGTCCCTTGAATGCTAGTCGTTTTGTTCACGCGATCACTCTTCAACTCGTATCGTGATGCACATTAACGTAATACATTCTCCACTAGAGACGAGTATGTGTGGCGGATCGATAAAATTCATAGTGCACCAAGCAAGCAACACAGTCATCTTTACTAAACATGTTACGAAACAAAGAGCCGCAGGTAGTCATGCGCTCTGTTGAAGCATTCAACATCGGGAATATATGCCCCTAGTTTGGCTGCTCCAATTGGGTATCTGCAGCAGCGATCCAGGTCTCAATGACCTTCAAGTGGCCGATGCTAGCTAGCTTGTATGCACATCACAATACTCCCACTCCAGAAGAGCGCTAGAAGGGGTTACTAAGATATGGTGTCATCGAGGACCTTAAAACTGATATTAATGTCCTTATATTTTTACTTGCTGTGGTTAGTTAGCCCCAGAAAATAAGTTTTTATATTTCTGCTGTGTATGCAGATAACTGACTTGTGGGATGTCAAACAGCCGGCATACTTATCTCGACTCCAACCAAGGGTCATAGACGAGTAAGAGCGCCTCAAAGCTGATCACAAGCCAACTACAGCTTTGACACGGGTTAGGTGGGCAGTAATGTGGCAATTACAAAAGAGAGTGGTATGATGAATTGCTTCTAGGATTGACTTGTCCACGGCTGAATCGGTCCGAAACATAATAGCACCGCCGAGCCGTTAGGGTGAAGGGGAATCCTTCGTATCTAGCTTGGTTGGTGTCTCTTGGCATCGGACTTTCCAGGAACCAATCAATGTCACTAGAAACATCCGATGCGAACTACAGCGGCATCGGATAGCAGCAGCAGTGCTGTCTGGGAGATGGACACATGACCAACGTCTGTGTTATTTTGTTGCCACCGCCTAGGAGATCCTCAGGTCGCACGATTGTTTTAGAGGTAAGTACGGGCCGTGGAAATCCTCCGCACTCTCTTTCTAGACTCTCTAATGCGGAAAAGCACCAACCACGTTACTGTAGGTGGTCAGTGCGTGCAACTGTTCAGCGGATGCAACACCATCTGCACCTTCCTAAAACAGACCTACCTACTTTAACGCGTAATAACTCTACTACTATAACTCTAACTAAGAAAGCGCTTATGTTAGTTAATATATAAAATTCTAAAAAATAACTTTTATATAGAGTAGCTATAAAACAGTTTAGTGTTATATTATTAATGTTAATACGCTACTACTATAAATAAACTTGGTCTTATATAGCTACTATAGAATGTATAAAATTACTTACTATATAATATAAAGCTAAGCTTATAAAGTATATATAAAAGCTTTTTAGTTATAAGCTTAACGTATTCCATCACCAAGTGGGCCACATCACCAAGTGTGCCACTTTTTCTTAGTATCACGAACTGTAAGAGGCTACGCCTAAAGTGTGTGTGTGATCGAGTATATCTATACGACTACCTAGACTTCAAGAAGCTTGAAGTCTTGTTACTGCCTTTTTGGCTATGGATGGCGTAAGTAGTCGTACGCTCGGCCCGTTGGGCCCGCCCATTACATTACTTCAAGCTACCCTAAGGGTCTAACGTTCGATTCTGGTACAGGCCAGAAGCGTTGGCTCACATAGGACACGTGGCAAGGGCCACGTGATCACGTGACAAGGGTCGCGTGATGGTCACGTGACAAGGGTCGCGTGATCCCTATGGGGGCAAGTAGTAGATATACTCGTACGTTTTAAGAGAGGAGGTATTGTAA
>NW_007359970.1:704054-705665 GCF_000359705.1 Exserohilum turcica Et28A | reverse complement strand
GTGGCAAGGGCCACGTGATCACGTGACAAGGGTCGCGTGATGGTCACGTGACAAGGGTCGCGTGATCCCTATGGGGGCAAGTAGTAGATATACTCGTACGTTTTAAGAGAGGAGGTATTGTAAGAGGCTACGCCTAAAGTGTGTGTGTGATCGAGTATATCTATACGACTACCTAGACTTCAAGAAGCTTGAAGTCTTGTTACTGCCTTTTTGGCTATGGATGGCGTAAGTAGTCGTACGCTCGGCCCGTTGGGCCCGCCCATTACACGAACTTTATATATAAAAACTTAGATTACTCTACACTAGCTATAGATGCTTTATACAACTTACTTATATCTAAAAAAGAATCTTCTTCTATATCTTTCTAGCACATACAAGAGTTATAGCCTATCCTCCTATAAGTTCTATAGTGCTATTAACCTAGTAGGGCCCTTTCTTGACTACTCTCACCACGTGCCTTCTTTGATGTCGTACGACTAGCAGAACTACTTTTAGCTACCTGCGATGCCCCTGCACTAAAGTCTAGTGTCCCACCTGTCTAAATTCGCTTTCTTTTGCGCCCTTGGCGCTTTGTTACTACTACTCATTGCTCTTTAAGCTCTCTTACGCGGGCCTTTATAAGCACATTCTTAAGTAGTATCTCTTTAGCCCCTTTAATAGTCTTTAAACAGCCTTCTTATATAGTAGTTAGTAATTATATAAAAGACTCTCTTATAAGGTTTGATTATAACCTAAATTTATATAAATTACTTAGTGTTCTTAATATCTAAGGTATTTCCAGCTAAGCTTCTCATAGTAGAGTATAAAAGCGTATATTAAAGTAATTAATAACTCTTTACGCGTTAATAGAGACTAGCTCTACTACCTTAAAGGCCTTCTTATAGTTATTAGACGTAAACACGTTAAAAAACGCGTTTTAAAAGGCTAAAAGAAAGCGCTTCTTATTAATATACTAGATATAGTAGCGTACTAAGTTTTATATACGTTAAGAGTACTGTTATGGGCGAGAGAGGCCTAACTAACGAGTATGCATTCACCTATTGTACAGAAGAAGAAAGATACAGAAAAGAACTATCTAGAGGGCCCTCCTTTTATAGTTGTTACTCGTACGAACGCTCAGACCTTTAGTCTTCCTCCTTACTTAAGCTTGTTCGTACGTAACTAACCACGTCATTTAGTCACGTGACTAAAGTCATGTGATTCACTGCCATGTGACCTGTAGGTCATGCCTCTCTGGCGTAGCCCTTTACAATACTCCCCTCCTTCACCTCGTCCAATATCACGTGCGTATTCCTTAGTCTTCTTTTCCTTTCTCTCCGTCCGTTTGCTATCACATGTTTGGCGTCTCGTACGGTTAAGGTAAAGGCAAATAGTGAAGGTGAGAGAGAGTTAGGCAACGGTGCTATATAGCAAACGCTGTCCGGCGAGCATAAATACTCTTCTTCCCCTGCCTACTGCTTGTTTCCTCTATCCCTTCAGCTTCAACTTTTCTCTTATTATAGTCACTTCCTCAAGTCTTCCCGTACAATGGCCAATCGTGGGATGTGGGCCAACGGCTAGGTCAACGCCTTGCGTTTCTGCACGAACGGTGGAGTTAACGACACCATTGAG
>NW_007359970.1:693877-698229 GCF_000359705.1 Exserohilum turcica Et28A | reverse complement strand
AGCTTAGGCCTGTACACGCATCTTCCACTGAGTGTATTGTTCATGGGTACCATGGTCGAAACATGTCCACGTCAGGGAGTCTAGGCTTGGGGTAACTTCGTACGGGTGGGGCTGGAGCAGTCGCCTCGCTCGTTTGGTCGGTCGTATTCATAGCGCTGACGTGAGCTCCCGTGGGAGGCGGTGTCGTACGGGCTTCTTGAAGTCGTCTTGTCAGGAGCTCAATCTGGGACATCATTTCCTGGTGTGCGACTGCCTGTCTCTCGAGCTGTTCAGCCTGTCGTTCGTTGTTGGCTGTTAGCTGGTCGATATTTCCTCTCATTATACGGATAAAGGCGATGGATTCCTCGTCCAGCATAGCTGGGCCAGAGGCTGGTAGCGTTCCTTGTGACTCCATCTCTTTCTTCTTGCGTTGTTTCAGTCTCTCTTGTGTCGTACGAGAGAGATTGAAGAGTGGTGATCTTTCTTCTTATGTTATGGGCGAGAGAGGCCTAACTAACGAGTATGCATTCACCTATTGTACAGAAGAAGAAAGATACAGAAAAGAACTATCTAGAGGGCCCTCCTTTTATAGTTGTTACTCGTACGAACGCTCAGACCTTTAGTCTTCCTCCTTACTTAAGCTTGTTCGTACGTAACTAACCACGTCATTTAGTCACGTGACTAAAGTCATGTGATTCACTGCCATGTGACCTGTAGGTCATGCCTCTCTGGCGTAGCCCTTTACAAGTACCTCTACTTAAAAGGTAAAAAGTAGATTATATTAAGTAGCTAAAGTATATAAAATAAATAAGTAGGTATATAGAGGGTAAGGATCTTGTGTACAAGGTAGTAATCCTTCAATTCTTGATTAAGGTAGCTCTTATAGCTATTAAGGATAAGTAGCCTATATAACCCCACCTCACGCGTCTTTGTATGCTTATTAAAGTGCTTTAACTACGTAAGACTAAGCTTATTATTTATCTAGCTATTCTCTAAAACTAAAAGCTTCTAGTTATATAGTATATCTACTTTTTTATACTATGTAGAGATGTAGACGAGACCCTTATAGATAATAAATAGCAAGGTAGCGTATCCTATAGCATAAATGCTCTAGATAACTATAACCTACTCGCGATTGCCTTGCTGCGTGAGAGTAGGCCTCGTACGACGCTCTGCGCCTGTGACCACCTTTATTAAGCTAAGTACGCCTATCTAAAAGCTAGTTTTATTAGAGTTATAGATATTGTGTAAATAAACTCTATACTTCTTAACTATCTCTTGTATAAGCTTAAACTACGCGTTAATAATCTTTATATCCTCTTATTAAGTTCTCTAATAAATCTTTACTTAACTAAAGGCTATTCTAAGCGCGTCTATATAAGTAATAAACTACTCTACTTAGCATTTACCTAAAGGCTCGCTATCTTGTTCGCGTAGTAGTTTCTCTGCTATATCTACTACTTTATATAGATAAGGGGCAAATCCTTATATGTCTAGGTTAAGAATATATTATATAATAGTTTGCTCTTTAGACTTAGTTAGCTTCTAGCAATTTAACCATATTGTAGGTTAAAAGGTAATTCCTTAAAGCCACTAAGAGATCTGCTAATAATAAACGTTATAGGCTGCTATAGCGCGTTAAATACTCTTAAACTAGCCTACATAATAGGCCTAAATAGCTAGAGTAAGCCTACCTCCTTATTGAGTTAATATCGCGTTCTATTATTAGGGCATTATCTTTTGTACGTAAAGTTTGTGATGCTAAGAAAAAGTAGCACACTTAGTGATGTGGCCCGCTTGGTGATGGAATACGTTACTATAAAATAAAGTTTACTTAATAAAAATTAAGTTTTAGTATGAAACTTATTTATTTTTTAAAACGTATAAAGAGCTTAGTGGTAATAGTTAAGTAAGACTTTCTTATATTTCTTTTAAGAGACTTTTTTATCTATGAACTTTTCCTACTAGCCTTAAGTTATTAGATACAGTTATTATAGCTCTAATAGCTATAGCTTTATATCATACAAAACCTATATTACTAGTACTTGATATACTTAAATTTCTAAAGATAAGTATGCCTTATCTTATAAAAGATAGTAATTAATTAACTTTTACTATAGTTTAGTATCTAGCTATTAGCGTAAATAGAAGTAATAAGGAAAAAAAGTTACTTTCAAGATAAAAAGAGTAGTAGACCTAAACTTGATAGGCTAGAGATTTATGTAGTTAAGATCTATAATAGGGCTCTAATAGTTACGTAGGCTAAGTTTAAGCTACTTTTATAGAAGTAGTAAACGCTTCTAGCAGCTATTTATATATATTTTACTTTAATTATAGCTTTATACTCTAATATCTAACACTAAAAGCTATTAGTATAAAGCATCTCTATAATTATCTTAAAAGTTAGTTTCACTAGAGAATCTCTAATCTAATTTATAATATTATATTAGTCTCTCTTAGCCAGTTTATCTTTATAGCAATAACTAGCATACGTTTTATAATACTAGTCTACTTCTTTATAGTATATAAAAAAAGCTAGTAAAGGTAGTAGTTGTAACGGGCTAGGTAGCCCGCTACAGTACAGATAGCGGTGGCTATCTTATGTATCAACTACGCAACGATATCAGCAGCTCTGATATCTTGTGCCAGCCTTTGTGGCGCGGTGGGCGCGTTGTAGTTGCGTGCGCAGTCTAATAGGACTCGACCCGTTACAGTAGTTGATAATATCTTGTCTTTTTAAATAATTAGGAGGCTATTATTTTAGCAATTTCTTTAGTTTCTTTAGACTACTACTATGATTATTAGCTATTATAAACTTAATTTAATATTTAAGAGTTAATATAAGGACGTGGCTATAGAGTTACTTTATAACCTTAGCGTAAACACAAAGATATTAATTGCGCTAGATGCCTAGTCTGCTAGTAACTACCTAAGGTTTCTAGTAGTTAAGAGATACTATGTTAATATCTAATAGAAACTTTAAGAGAAGCTTCTAGATTTTATCCCTATACGTAAAAGGCATACTAGAGCTTTTATAGCTTAAGAGCTGCTAGTAGTCCTTTTAAGAATAATCACTTAAAAGCGCCTACTAGCTATTACTTATAATAACGCTAGTAATGATAGTAAAGTTATATAGTTAATTGAGGCAAGCATATAAGAGAGAAATATTAGCTAAAAACTTAGTAAAAACACTATTCTCCACTCAGCTTATATTATTAATTTAGTTATTCAAGATATTATTAAGTATTCAAAGCTAGCGGCTTTATTGAATATAGAAAGTAATAAAGAATAATAGAGGTAGTAAGTCAATAAGATTGAAACCTAAATCTTAGTTCTAAATTTACTTTTTAAGGTATATATATAATCATTGTCGATTATTATTATATACTAACTTAAAATAGCTTTAGGCTATTTATGTTACGATAAACTTATTATTATAGTAATATATATAATTCCTTACTACGTAGTAATATATACCTCTAAAATAGTGTCTCTCTATTTTCTATAAAACTAAAGCTTAGTAGAACTTTATATATAATATATAGAAGCGTGCTATTAAGCTTGTTTAATATATTAATAAGAAGCTAAAAGAAGAAATTCTATATAAGGCTATAACGTATCTTAAAATCCTTAGAGGTGTTAATAATAGTAGAATTAATTCTTAAAGTCTGAAATAGCTATAGCTTTTAGTATAAAAGTAGACTTATCTTAAGATAATTAATTGGATAATTAGTTATTTTAAGATAGCTACTATAGCTCTAAGTAAGAGCTAAAAGCCTTAGATTCTATATATGTAGTTAATATATAATTATCTATTTAATTTTCTAGATTAGATAACGTTAGATCTTAGAGAAGACTTAGAAAACTAGGAGAATACCAAGTAGCTATAGGTAGTCTAGGCTGCTACTACTGCTAGTAGGTTATAAATAAGTAAATAATACTTACGAACTAATAGCGAGTAGGGTTTTTTATTTAATTACACAATAATTCTTAATCTAATATAAAAGCTAATAGCGTGTAAGGTATATTTATTATTGTAACGGGTCGAGTCCTATTAGACTGCGCACGCAACTACAACGCGCCCACCGCGCCAAAAAGGCTGGCACAAGATATCAGAGCTGCTGATATCGTTGCGTAGTTGATACATAAGATAGCCACCGCTATCTGTACTGTAGCGGGCTACCTAGCCCGTTACAATACCCCTCCGCTAGGTCTTTGCTCTCCTGGGCAAAGTAGTACTGCGCTGCCCCCATAATGACGTGGCCCCCTACCAGGTAGGCTTAGGGCGGGCACCGAACGCCATAGTGTAAGCCGAGGTGCCTAGGTGCTGGGTACTCCCTCTTCCCCTCCCTAGACTCGAACCTCTGACCTTG
>NW_007359970.1:688038-693675 GCF_000359705.1 Exserohilum turcica Et28A | reverse complement strand
CTCCCTAGACTCGAACCTCTGACCTTGGGTAGCTCTGATATAATGTAACGGGTCGAGTCCTATTAGACTGCGCACGCAACTACAACGCGCCCACCGCGCCAAAAAGGCTGGCACAAGATATCAGAGCTGCTGATATCGTTGCGTAGTTGATACATAAGATAGCCACCGCTATCTGTACTGTAGCGGGCTACCTAGCCCGTTACAATTATAGTAAATTATTAAAGTATAATTCTAGTAACTTATCTAGAGCAATATATAGAATAACTAAGATAAGCATATATATTACTAATAGTTTCTTAATTACCTAAATTGCTATAATAGTAAAAGCTATATTAGCTCTTTTTTACTAAGGCTAAGTCTATAGAGGTCGCAAAGCAGTAAGTAGTTTTAAAAGCCAACTTTAACCTATTTTCAATTAAGTAGATTACTAAGCTTAAGCTAATCTTCTATTTAAGAGGTTAAAAAGATTTAAGGGCTGATATATTAAAAGAGAGAGGTATATTTCAGTAGTGCTTATATACTACTAGATAAATCTTTTAATCTACTAAGTTAGAAGGCTAGTGAAAGCTTATATCTTTACCTTTCTTAAGTTACTAAGACTATTTTAGTAGTACTAACTGCCTAAGTAAGTGTAGAGTAGGTTTCTAATATTATAAAGAATTTAATTAACACTTACTAGTATTACCTTTTTATATAAAAGATTTAAAAAGTAATAATTTATAAGTTATTAATTAAGGAAAAAATAGATAGAAGTTCTATCAATATAAAAGTAAAAGATAGTAAGGAACTAAGTAATAAGTATAGCAATATATTCAAGCTTCTAGTAAATACTGAATATAATAATAAGTATTGAAGTATTTTAGGTAAAGCTGAAGACAAAGCTAGTATAAAAGAGCTACTACTCCTACTATAAAAGTATAGAAGACTAGCTTAGTACTATAATAATAACTTATAATAAATATCATTTTACTTATTTCTAATACTTATATGATTTTATAACGCGCCTTACTTATTTATGATAACTAGATATAATTAATGAATTACATATTATTATATAATTTTTTTATATAAGTAGTCTATACTTGGTATAAGGACTCTATACTTAAGTACACCTATGGATAGTATAACTTAACTTTATCTTTACCTGATACTTATATAACTTAACTCTACCTCTACTTATACTATAGTTTACTTAACTCTACCTTTACTTATAGTCTATATAACTTAACTTTACCTCTACCTTAAGTTTATATAACCTAACTCTATCTCTACCTAACGTCTATGCGACCTTACCCTACTCTATACCTATCTCAGGATCTCTATACCTATTCGCTAGTCTAGATATAAGAAGCTACTACTTAGTAAAAGAAAATAGTGTGGAGGTGTGGTGTGGAACTGCGATGTCTTCTCAGTAGAGGGAACAGAACTATAGGTTCTTCCCCTTCCCATAGGCTATGGGAGAGGGGAGAGGGAGTAAAATATATGTAGTTGGTTCTTCGAGTAAGATGTTTCTCTAAGAGATATTGTTTATTAATTTTTCCCTACTAACTTAACTATTAATTTATATTCCTTCTTAAAGGTAAGTAGTGCTTAGTTAGCATAAAGGTTATAGTAACCTTGTGCCTTAGCATAAACCTTCTAAACCTAAGAGCTTAGCCCTATTAAGCTTACCTCTACTACACACCAAATACCCCTCTCTAAAGTACCCTCTAGTTCCTTCTTAGTTGCAATTTGTTTACTACCTCTATCTGTCCTATCCCTTACGTCTAGCTATCTTGTCTTCCCTGCAGCTTCTATACAGATGCTAGGTTCTCCGCCCCTAACCTAGCGTCTGTGCCTTACTTCTGTGCTCCTTTCCTTAGTTAACTACTACGCCTTAGTTACACACTTAGACTAGTAACTTAGCGTAATAAAGAGGAAGAGTAAAGCAATTGCAGTAGCAATAATAAACTAGAACTAACACCAGAGCTACGATGGCGCTAAGCTAGTGTGCAAGGAGGCAAATTGTAAGTTAAGAAGGACGACCTCCTAGACTAAGACATTAGAAGGCCTATAGCCTGCGCAGCTGAGTTCTTATTAGGTTCTAGCGTAAGTTCTATCTATAGATAGTTAATTGCGTTAGCTTTAGAGAAGTCCTTATCCTATTTAATCTTGTCTTCTACCTTATCTAGATGTACTCTATTATTTATAAAGCGTAATTAATCTAGTATGCCTTGTGTAGAGTTAGTATAAAAAGCATCTTATTTTAGCTTTATAATTAATAGTAGTAGGCGTTTTGGCTATCTAATTATAGCATCCCTAGTATCTAAGATAAAGTCTTAGATTAACTCTACTATTTTGTTTATAATCTCCTCTTAGAACTCTTTTTACACTAATAGATTATTCTAATAAGCTTGTTTAACTAAGGCCTTTTAGATATAAGAATTAAAGTTAAACTTAACGTTAGCTAGAAAAGCCCAATTATTTCCACTATACTTATTTAGGTAGCTAGATAGAGAGCTTAGAGGTACTATAAGCGTCTAATAAGCCTTAAGGATATCTTTATAGGTTCTTATAGCTAGTACCTTTATTACATTATTACGCATAGCAACATACTAAGGTAGAATTATATAATAGTTCTTAGTAGCTAGCCCTATAGAGCTATATAAGAGTAGAGGGTTAGTAATATAGGCTTCTCCTTTCTTACAAGGTGTGCGTCTCTATTGTACTTTAGGAAACTATTTCCTAAGCTCTTTAGGCTAGTTAACTATATCCTTCTAACCCTAGATTTCTATGCTAGCTTTCTTTATACCTCTATCCTTTCTTTACTTTATATACTCTTAAATATGCTTATAGAAGCCTTCTATTACTAAGGTGCAGTTCTTGTTATCTTTATCGTCTACTAAGACACTTCCTCAGATTATGTCTACTTCTAAATCTTCTTATATAGCCTAAGTTAGGTTTAAGTTAATATAAGTAAATACTATCTTGTTACTAGGCTTTGTAAACTTAGTGTAGTATAGGTATAAGACTAGAGTGTGCTCCTAGCGTAGTACTGCGTACAAGAGCTAGTACTTAATATTAGCGTAGATAATCTATTAGACTAGCGAGTAGTACATCACACAAGACTATGCTAAGTTCTCTTGTCCTTAGATGTAGCGTTAGTAGTAGTTGTATATTGTAAAGCTCTTATTAATTAATAGCCTAATACCTTTCTTCTATAGCTATATAAAGCTGTTTACTATAATAGAACCTTTCTCCTTATGTTACTTATAGAGTAAGTTCTATCCTATTATCTTACTAATTTTCTCTTAGTCTAGCTTATTAAAACATATACAAGGCTTAGGATAGTAGTAGTAGCTAGCTAGGTTATTATCTTGTTAGTATTAGTAGTAGTGCTTAAGTAAGAGACTATCTATAAGAGGATCTAACTTAATTTTTCCCTATTATAGCTTAAGTATGTAGAGAGCTAAGAGGGTCTAGACTATTAGGTCTTAGTTAAGGTTATTAGTAATAAGGCCTATGCCCCTAGCAGCAGCGATAGTGTGGGTGTAGCATATGCGGACCGTCTAGACCTTCCCTCCTTAAGCGCAGCATTCTTAGTACCACGCACTATAGAGGATAACTCTCTCTAGGTTCGTTAGAGGTTTATATTAATTTACAGCTTAGCACACAATAGCGAGGAAGGGGGAGCTCTTATTAGCACATTAATAGTCTTTCTTAACTACCTCTTAGAAAGCATTATTAATCTTAGTATTATTATTAATTATAGTATTATCTAGTGTTTAGTTAATTTGCTTAGTAGCTACTTAGTCTAATAGGTAGTTGCGTGTCCTTATGCGTGCGCTCTATAGTAGAGGTAGATTAGGGAAAGTAGTTCCTGTAGAACCACAGCGCAGTTCTTAGGCCTTCTTAGTAAGGGCACCTACCTTCTATACTACTAGGGTACTAGCGTAGATAGTCTCTATCTCTAATATTGCTAGAGTAGTCTACTAAGACAGTGTCTAAGGTGCGCTTAGTAATCTAGTAAGTGGCTAAGAAGGTCTAGAGCTAATACGGATTCAGGCTTTATGTAGAATAATTAAGCGCCACTTTAGGTGGCGCTTTATGCCTTAGCTCTAGAGTTCCTTGTTACTAACGTTCTCTGCTATGCGTAGTAAAGTAATATTGCCTATAGTTAAGAAGTTATTAGTGATCTCTATCTAGAAGCCACAGTGTTAATTTAGGCTTCTATCCTTATCACAGGTTTAATAGTTTAGGACTATCTTCTTAGGGTTATATGCGAGGTTGTTTAGTCTAATACCTACGTTAGCCGCTATCTTCCTTAGCTCTACTACTTATTCCAGTAATATGCTCGCTAGCTTTACGTTATTAAAGTTTTATGAAGCGAAGTTGTATAGTTCTTAATACACTATTTTAATCTTAGACTAGTTGCCTATATTAATAAAATAATCCTTCTTAACGTTGGGCTATGTAGCTTAGAGGTAAGAGTTAAGATTAACTAGTTCTACTATATTCTTTAAGTCTATACGTCTAAGGGTGATTACTATATCTATAATTCCTTAGTAGCTAATAGTAACGCTTAAGGTGTATAGGACTAAATATACTTCTACAAAACCTAGTTTCTATCTCTTAATCTTCTTTAGGGCGCTTAAGATTTCCTAAACGCGCTTTTCCTGCACATCCTTAGTAGTGCCTAGAATTAGGTATTATTCTCTAAACCTGGCCTTGCCCCCGTACTTAGCTATTACCTCTAGCATGTCTTTGAAGATAGCTCTAGCCTTTAGGATTGTGGCTAGAACTTAGTTAAAGTGGATAGTGGCGTTACCTATCTAGCTATCTATTATTACCTTCTTCTATAGTAGACTTGCATTCCTTAGTTGCTATATCTATTATCCTTCTTATTGTAGGTTACTAAATAGAGTAGGTCCTATTGCTAAGAGCTTAATCTTATTATTAGTGAAGTTAGAGAAACGCGTGCAGAGTTTAGCGGGAGACGTAGGTAACGTGTATAGTACTATTGCTGCTAAAGGTCTACTAATCTCTATGTTGCTTATTAGCTTTAACAGTCCTAGCGTCTTTAATACTTCTAGACTTGCTAACTGCGCGCGCTAGCGGTTTAAAGTTTACAGGTCCTTATTAATTAATTCTAAAGTCGTTAGGGCTTGCCTCTTACCTTTAGCACCACTTATAGTATTTGTATTATTTAGGCAGTTCTTAATAATGTTCTTAATAGAGTAGGATGCGAAATTGATCGTAGGGTGGCGAAAAAGAGAGCGGGGGCGGCGTGTCCTTCTATATTCACACTAGCTTAGCGGTAAGTGTTTACCTTTACCTTTACCTCCACCCGCCCTAACCTACTTTTCTTATCGTGATTTCTTCTTCTAATTGTATTGTCTAATAATCCTAGACAGTTATTTGCCACCTAAGTACCTACTTCTGCGGCCTATTGTGCTATTAGTCCTAGGGCAAGTTGGCAGGGCGCAGATGCCAGTGTAACGATGTTACAACTTCGCCAAGTATTGAGCCAATCCCAGAGCCGGATCGGAGGAAGTACCTGCCGCCCTTCATCAGCCATTCGCCCGAGGTCGGATCCGAATTCGGACCCGACTAGGATAGGTATATATTGAGACACTCCCTGTAGCTAGCTCTGTAGAC
>NW_007359970.1:681947-684177 GCF_000359705.1 Exserohilum turcica Et28A | reverse complement strand
GCACCGAGTGTCTGAGCGCGTCGTCTGGGCGCCGCTCAGGCCTCGCACAGATGCCGGGTTGCAGAGTAAGACCTGGCGTCTGCTGCTTGACCGAGATTCCATCGAGGAGCTATCCAAAGGGCGTTCAGCCCGTTACAACAACTTGCTTAAGTTCTAACAATACTATAAGGAGGCAAAGATTATCACTCTCTATATGCCTCCCTACTCCTCTTATCTACTACAACCGCTTAATATAGGCTATTTCTCGCCTTTAAAGAAGGCGTATAGGCGCTAAGCTAAGGAGATGATACGTAATGGAATCAACTATATAACTAAGATTAAGTTCCTCCTAGCCTTCCTATAGGCCTATAGCAAGACTATTACAAAAGATAATATCTTAGAAGGATTTTAAGGCGCTAGATTAGTTCCACACAACCTAGAGGTGGTAATATTAAAGCTTAATATTAAGCTACGTACGCCAACACCACCTGCTATAGAAGATCTACCCTAGCTGTTGTAAACTCTAAGCAACACCCTAGAACTAGGGTCGCAATTAACGCTAGTAAAGTAGAGGATTTAGAGGCATATAGATAGCTTACTATTAAGTATAGTAGTTGCCTTTAAAAAGCTAGCTAAAGGCGCTGCGATTATTGCGTAGAAGCTAGTATTAGCGCAAAAACGTGTCTCTGAACTTGAAGCAGCTAACAAAGCCGCTACGCGACGAAGATCATATAAAAGAAAGCGAGTGCAGAGAGATAGAGCCCTAATAGTTAAAGAAGGAGAGCAATTAGCAGCTCTAAAAAAGTCTAGCGTGCGTTGTAATAGGAAGAAGGCAAAGAAGAGAGTGCGCACTAAGGCGGGCGAGCCGTCCTAAAGGCGCTGTAGACGCTGCGGTGAGGCAGAGCATAATCTACGCACATGCAGGCAAGTAGAAGCGATAGATTCTAAATAGAATAGCCTACTACGATTTTAATTTACTACTATAGCTGCGTTGCAATAGTCTATATTAGTCGTGGCGTTTAGTGGGGTCTTGGTAGAGTGACCGCTTCGGTCTACTGACCGACTCGCTATACGGATACGTTAGTTATGTCTTTACTTAATTTAGTAAATAATATAATAAATAACTAAGATAAATGCTTTAGTAAGTTTAGCCTACTTCTTAGAAGTAAACCTCTTTAGTAGTTTAATATCTTATTTAGGAGCCAAGCCCTCTAAAGTAATATTATTATTAAATTCTTACTTAATTAACTATATAGTTAGCTATAATGAAAATCTATATTTAATATTATGAAAGTTAAATAGAGTAGTAGTAGTTATAGTAGTTGTAGTAGTTATAGTGGTAGTAGTAGTAGTAGCAGTAGTGGTAGTGGTAGTAGTGATGGTGGTGGTGGTTGTAATGGGCGGGCCCAACGGGCCGAGCGTACGACTACTTACGCCATCCATAGCCAAAAAGGCAGTAACAAGACTTCAAGCTTCTTGAAGTCCAGGTAGTCGTATAGATATACTCGATCACACACACACTTTAGGCGTAGCCTCTTACAGTGGTAGTAGTAGTAGCAGTAGTAGTAGAAGTAGTGGGAGTAATAGTAGTTGTAGTAGTAGTAGTAGTAGTAGTAGTAGTAGTAGTAGTAGTAGAGTAGTAGTAGAGTAGTACGCAGGTAGTTTTATTTAAGGTAAAGGTAGAATACTACTTTTAGTAGAAGCGTTGCGCTATAGGCGCTAGCACAGCGCTAGCGCCTTATAAGCTTAGCTACTACTTACGTAATATCTTATAATACATACATCTTTATTAATAAAAGTGAGAAACCTATTATATAGGTATTAGAAGAAAGCTTATACGCTTTACTTTATAGCTATAAAGTATTATAGTTTTTTATTATGGAGATATTAAGATATCTATAAAATAATTAGGCTACGCTGGCGCTGCGCTAGCCTAAGAAGGCTGCCTAGCAAGTAAATAACTGATTACTTCTAGAATCGCCTACACAAAACTACTATAATTACTTCTACTACTACTACCACTACTACTACTACTACTACTACTACTACTACTACTACTACTACTACTACTACTACTACTACTACTACTACTATACTTATAGTTCTTTATTATATACTATAGCCTATACTTAGTAAATAAGTAAAAAGATTAACTAAAGGACAAATAGCTATATAAGAATCTAGTAGAAAAGATAGCGTATAAGAGTGCTACTAAGACTACTTATACTACTAAGAAGCGCTTATTTAAGTC
>NW_007359970.1:675530-680497 GCF_000359705.1 Exserohilum turcica Et28A | reverse complement strand
AACGGCCTCGGCCAAAGTCTTACATAGCCTCGAGCTCACTAGACTCTAATGGAACAATAATAATAATAATAATAGTTATATACCTAACTCTACCTCTACTTAAGTCTTAGCTAATCTAACCTTACCTCTACTTAAGTCTTAGTTAACTTAACTCTACCTTTACTTAAGTTTTAGTAACTCTACCTCTACCTATGCTAAGGAACTTTAGCGTAGGTAGAGGTAGAGGTAGGGCTAGGTATTATATAAGCTAACTCTACCCCTACTCTACCCCTACCCATTCGCTAGTCTAACCTTAACCTAGCATAACCTAACGGTTATATACCCAACCCTACCTCTACCTAGGTCTTAGCAACCCTACCCCTACCTATGCTAAGGAACCTTAGCGTAGGTAGGGGTAGGGGTAGGGCTAGGTATTATATAAGCCAACCCTACCCCTACCCTACCCTTACCCATTCGCTAGTCTAGATAGAAATATATATTACTACTTACTTAATACTCTACTAGAAAATCTTATAATAATAGCTTTTATATAGGGCTCTATAGCCTTGTCTTTAGTAGAGCACTAATTTTGGTGGGGTGTTGCATCCGCTGAACAGTTGCAAGCACTGACCACCTACAGTAGGCCCGAGATTCGTTGGACATTGAATCCATACTTTCCAAGACCAACGCCTGTGGCGCTACCCGCATTGCATAAAATTACCCTACCCTTTGCGCTTAGCATATCCAATCATGAGGAACAGTGCATGGCCATGTTTGACAAAATACCCGTGTCCAATAGAACTGCTTGCAATGAATAGCCTAAGGTAAATCCTTCGCGGGTCGTTGAGCCAGTGCATCGGCCCGAGATGCACACGATTCCATTACACAGATTCCCAGCTAAATCCTTCGACCTTGGTTCTAAAAGTACTAGATTGCATGCTCCATTAGTCGATGCTATCTTTCAACCTCACTAGCGCGTGAAGTGTACTCCAATTCTCGAGTAACCTGCTAGTTTGGTCTGCAAGACAACCTCCATTTACCCGCCGAGTGCTTGAAACCCGATGCTATGTGAGTACCGAACATGCGGATCACGTGTCTCTTGAGCAATTCATCGCAGGTGTTTGTTTGCGATGATCCACCAAGTAGAGCTGTATAAGTATCGTATCAGACACAGTCTCCTATACCCCATCACCACACATCACTTCCATGCAGCAAATCTCATCCAAAATGAAATTCTCCGCTCTTACTCTTGTCCTTATGCCTATCGCTGCGCAGGCGTGCGCAATCTACCAATATTGTCACTGCTACGACGCCAATGGCGTTCCTAACAACCCTGCTACCGAGCAGGTTTGCAATGGGCTGGGTTCACTAACAACCATGGTCGATCCGAGTGCGCATTCAGATGGTGCACGCGAATGCAAAGGGGTGGATGACTACAGAATAAGCAACTGCAGCTTCCGCGTATGGTGCAAGCTTGCCGGAGCGACAGGAAAGGATAGCAGCTGCCGTGAGAAGAAGACATAAACTGTCGTAAATTTGGGCCAAAAGGAAAGGATTGGATATTCAGTGTATCACATCGCATTGCTTCATAGTTCAGCTGCATAATCTGCTTCTGCTATCAAAAATAGAGTTTATATGGACACGATAGATGCATTACGGAAACTAGAAATTGGAACTCATTCCCAAACCAGTTTCATCAGTGTTGACAAGCGTGCCCCATGTCGTGTTTCTTCCTGTACGTACAGCCTCGCACCTAAGCAGTAATAGCGTGGTTGTCAGTGCGGCGTTCAGCCAGTTGACTAACGTAGAGGATTACGGCATTTGATTTACCAAATCGCCTTCGAACTTGATGTTCTTTCGATTCACGAAGCCAAGTCCTTTGGAGTGGCGTGCTAGTGGCGGAAAGATCCTTGTGGGGCGTGATGGATGCATAATTAAACTAGTATGTATGTTCTCCACGGGAGCGTTGGCACATCGGAGGGAGTGACTAAGTAATGTGACACTAGAAATCTCTCTACATCTGGAGATTTGCATCTGCGAACGCGGACCAGGAGCCAGGGGTTTGGAAAGGGAAACAAGGGCTGATTTGACCTAGTCATTGCTGGGCACGACGCCGTTGATATTGGTGATCCAGTTTTTTTTTGGTACGAACAGCGGTATGAATAGTGGTGGTGGAAAACCGATCGACATTAAATAAGTGGACCCTGGACCTGCAACTAGGTGCTTTTATTGGAGGCCGACACCCACGTGGCTGGCACTTATCCGAGGAGGAAAGGCGTTACTGGGATAGGTACGAAGGCCAATGGGATTTACTATGCCTAGCTAAGCAAAAGCCACAATCCTAGTCCCACAACGTGTCGACCATTGCACGTGTGCCGTTATAGCTTGAACAACATGTCTGGCCCCATATATTCCATCTATCTCTCTATCAGCCACGCGGGATAGATCTGCAAGGCCAATATACAAACACTACTATCGCAACAATTTGCAGGTAAGCCTCCAAGGTGCCGGATAAAAGATATTCGCAATGCCAACTCCTCACGGTCTTCCAGTATGTGAGGGAGATCAATTGCGCGGGAAGTGGAGGGGATTCTCTGGATTTGCCCGGCGTTGAAGATGAGGAGACAGTCGGACTTGTAGATCCTCGTTTAACGGCTGTTCGCACAAGCAGACAAGTTGCTGTTTTCGGCGCCGTATGGCTCTTCTTCGGACATCGGCACACTTGGTCCAACATCGGCGCACTTCCTCAAGCATCGGTATATACCCCGAGCGGGGACTTCCTACCAATGGCGTCATTGCTTATGGATTCGTCATGAGGAAACAAATGTTGCAAAAAGAAAAGAAAAAAAAGGCAGTCTCGTGATGGCTTTGTTCCAGTGGGCCTTGGTCGGGATATCCCGTTTTCTTTATTTTGCGGAATGTCTTGGGGTTTAGAAATTGAAGCCAGCAAGTATCCATGAACCTATCATGCATGAATTAATCTAAAAAGCTACTACCATGTACCAGGTCCACGAACGGATAAACAGAATGAAAGTGGGCAACATCCATTGCCTCGGCGTTACCTTGGCGGTCGGAGTCTTGGCATTCGTGAACGGGATTCCACATCCCCCAAGCCCTTTAGTCATGATGTTATGTACAGTTATGCCGGCGGATTTCTATTATGAAACCATCAAGACTAGCTTGGGATCTATATCAGCGACTCCATGTTTAGTGTAGCGCTGCCACACATCCAATCATGTGCAGATATGGCATTAGCTTAGTCAAGTCCAGCTTACTTGAACAAGTAGTTGTTAAGAGAGCCCATGTCGCTATCATGATGAATCAAGTTTGACCAACTAGGCATATATCCTTATCAGCACCCTAAACACTCGATGGGCTTGAATCAAAACCTGTCTGGATGAATCATGTCTCCAAGAGCGCGTGGGTTAAACTCGACATATCCACTATCGAGCTGAACAACACACTCCAAGCTAACCAAAAAAACTCCGATTAAAAACAAGCCGATTGACCGCCACTCTTGAGATCAGAAGACCTAACTTCAAGAGGGCCGAGTTTTGACGTCTGCGTTAAGTAACAGAATCATTGCCACCACTCTTGTTCACCCGTACTGGTCGGTGTATTTTAGTTAGAAGATGCCCAGTGCGATTCGAGCTAGAAGACACCCCCTATAAGATACTCTATTTCATCACCTCGTGGTATCGGGGCTACCCGCGCAAACTCGCACGTGGCCCGCCACTCGTTCTGCGTTTCAACGGAGCGATGTAGACATGGCACACGGTGTAATGAAATCACACTACCGTGTCTATAGCTAGTGCAACATGCATGCCTTTCGCGTCCCTACTTTGAAAAAAAATCTACCGTGTGTTAGGCCTGCGCGTCTATATATACGATGTCTATGCCTAGTATCAGCACAACGCTAATCACTTGTACCTTTTTTGGTCCCAGTAGTCTAGTAGCATAGAGCTGAGCTTCTGACACCGTAGGACATGAGAATGGGCGAAGCCCAGGGCTTATTGCAATATGCGAAAGCGCGGTAGACATTCCAGTCAAGTACTGTACATGTACAGTTTGGCCTTGTACTAGAAGCTCGCTATAGATTCCGCACAAACTCTCAGCTCATCTAATACCTATTCTCTCTTTTTCAACAGCGCAATGTCGACAAAGCATACTGTGAAATATGTAAGACGCTACTTACTACCCGCATCCAACGCTACCGTCTGATGCAGAAATGACGGTAGAAACTTCCAGTCAAGCACCGGTACCCTGTAGCCTTATACCAGAAGCTCGCTATACATGTCGCACGAGCTAAGCTGTCCCAAAGACCACAACGCCGGGAGTATCAGTTTAACTTTAGGAAGTGGTAAAAGTGTTGGCAAGCGAGACACTCGGATCGCACTGGAGCATGAGGTATAACATGACAATCGTGACATGTTACTTGGACATGACGCGCAAACACGAGCTGAGATTATCATTTCACCCATGACCAAACTATGTAGCAACCAGTGGTAGGCACTGCAGGGTAAAATAGTCAGCAGTATGACTACTTATCCACGAACTCAGTGCCTTTTTTTTTTCTTAATTGCAGCTTTAGCTGCATATTAAAATCAGTCACGTGGTAGCTTAGTCATCGTTTTCCCATAACGTGTTCCACCAGTCATCCGGCCACACCAGTCATCCGGCCACCCCACCAAACTTGACCTAACGTTCTGCGCAATTGCTCTACAACAACGCAATAATATTAGATAGAAATAAGAGATATTATTCCTTATATAGCTCTGCATGAAGTCCGCGTATGCCCTTGAACGTGGCACTTTGTGCACGTTGGCGGCGCGCGCTGACGTCGCTGACTACTATCACCCTGCTCAACCTCTGCAACTACTCTTTCTGCCTCTGCAGCTATCTGCTGACCCTGTTGGACCTGGAGCACCCCACCAGAAGCGATATATTGACGCTGCTGGTCCTGCTTTTGTCGTTGGCGCTGGTTCTCT
>NW_007359970.1:661308-672303 GCF_000359705.1 Exserohilum turcica Et28A | reverse complement strand
CTGAAGCTCAGACTGGCTGTTGACAAAGCGCGACACCCAGTTCTTGCCTACAGGTGGAGGAGGTGGATCTTGGCCGCGGGCTGCGAGTAGAGCGTCTGCCATGCGTCGTACATTAATTATATAGGGTGGAAAGCCTCGTTGATTAAGGTCTAGGATCCACTGCACGAGAGACTGCTCTTCAGTAGTTGATAGCTTTCGGTTGACAGAGACTATCTCTGATCGCGGGTGGACACCACGGAGACGCGTCCGGAGAGTAGATTCTAGTACGTCATACGCTCTCGCAAGGGCTCAGATTGATTGGCATGGTTTATTCTAATAGGAGACCATCGCGAGACTTAGTCTACCTTCACGAGATGTCACCTTAGGCCGTGGTTGTTGAGTCATGGTCGTTGGCGCAGATAGAGTTGTGAGGATTTGGTGGGGTGCGCAGCTTACTGGGGTGCGCAGCTTACTAGTGGAACACAGTACTTAACGTGCAGGGTCAGTAAGCTGGGCAGATCAGTAAGCTGGGCACCCCACCAAACTTGACGCGACGCTCTACACAACCACCACCATGCTACGACAACAACGTTCTATACATACTTCTCGTGAAGGTAGAATAAGCCTTGCTATCGCGTCTTATTATAATAATCTAAAACAATCTATCTATGCTCTTGCAAAAGTATATAATGTGCTATAATTAACACTATATACTCGCGTTTATAGTACTTAGCTATAACTAGAGCTATAGTCTATTAACTATAAGCTATTGTCTATTAAAGAGCAGTCCCTTGTATAGTGGATTCTAGACCTTAACTATTATAGTTTTCCACCCTATATTATCAACGTACGACGGATGGCAGACGCGTTACTTGCCGCGCGTGGCCAAGATCCACCTCCACAACCTGTAGGCAAGAAATAGGTGTCGCGCTTTATCTAGAGCTAGCTAGAGCTTTAGACAAAGTAGAGTAGAAGGCTTAATAGCTAGCGCGCCTAGTACGAAGATTCTGCTACAATCGTAGCGTGGTTTAAGTTAGTAGAGGAGACGCGCTAGACGTACAGCGTGCTAGACTAGGATATCTATAACTTTAATAAGACTAGGTTTGCAATAGGCGTTGCTAGCACGTTAAAAGTTATAACTAGCTCTAATAGAGTTAGTTAGGCAGTTGTTGTATAGCTAGGCAATTAGGAGTAAGTTATAGTAATTAAGTGCGTTAACGCGTCTAGCTAGTCTCTGCCACTATTCGTGATACTATCTGGCAAGGTTCACCAGAGCAGCTGGTATCACAATCTCCCACCAGACTAGACTATCGGCACCTCAGACAACGGCTGGACGACTAATCAGCTTGGCGTAGAGTGGGTAAAGCACTTCAACTAGCATACAACAGCTTGTACAGCTAGAGTCTATTGGCTGCTTATTCTAGATAGTTATAGTAGCCACGCAACGCTAGAGTTTAACTAGTACTGCACTAAGAATAAGATTATCACTCTCTATATGCCGCCTCACACGTTGCACCTCCTCTAGCCTCTAGATGTAAGCTACTACTTGTAAGAGGCTACGCCTAAAGTGTGTGTGTGATCGAGTATATCTATACGACTACCTAGACTTCAAGAAGCTTGAAGTCTTGTTACTGCCTTTTTGGCTATGGATGGCGTAAGTAGTCGTACGCTCGGCCCGTTGGGCCCGCCCATTACACTACTCTCCTCTTAAGCGCGTGTACGGACGTAAGGTTAAGGAGCTTACCTAGCATAGGGTCTACTACGTTAATAAGATAGACTTCCTTATAGCCTATATATAGATCTAGCTGAAGATTTTTACGCAGTAGAATATCTAGGCAGGCTTTTAGGTAACAGGGCTTGTCCCTCCTAATCTAAATCGCGTTCTATCGTCGCTTATAGCAGCTAGAACACCATCTCTACCACAGACAACTATAGATAATAACACTACAGCGCAGGCAGTAATGTAGATAGAGACACTACATACAGTAGCAGAGCTTTAGTAGCAGGTGTAGTATCTCTAAGAGCGACTGCGCTAGCAGCTAGAGAGTCTAATAAGCGTTGCAATACGCTAGCTTACTAAGAGCACTTAGCTTATAATATAATTAGCAATAATACTTATAGAGAAAAATAAGAAGCTATATAAAGAGAACTAGCGTTAGTAGCCAAAGTAAGATTAATAGCGTTAATATATTACTTCTAGTAGAGTAATCTAGGTGTAGTAGGCTTAGCAGCTTATAGCAGAGGTAGAAAGGTTACTTATAGGGGGTAGCTAGAACTAGGCTAGTAAGTAACGTTAGCGCGCGCTACTAACGTGCACGAAGTATAACGTTAAAGGACATACTTAGACTTTATATAAAGCTAAATAGTAAACTATATATCTTAATTTTATATTATTTTAATACGTTATTGTAGCTTAATTGCGCAGAACGTTGCGCGAAGTTTGGTGGGGTGCCTAGCTTACTGATCTGCCCAGCTTACTGACCCTGCACGTTAGGGGCTCAAAATGCAAGACTTCGTTGGCAGAATCGATTCTTATTGGCTCTAAGAAGCTCTACTATCATTCGTCAAAGGGGTGCCAAGATGTTAGGAATCTCCGTTTTTAGGTTAGTTCTGCCAAGCTCTCGTCACATGACGAACACCAAAACAGCCAGAGAAGCCAGAGAAGCCGGAGAAGCCGGAGAAGCCGGAGAAGCCAGAACGTTAGTACTTACAGCCAGAAAAGCCAGAGAAGCCGGAGAAGCCAAAGAAGCCAGAAAAGCCAGAGAAGCCAGAGAAGCCGGAGAAGCCAGAGAAGCCAGAACAGCCAGAAAAGCCAGAGAAGCTAAAAAAGCTAGAAAAGCTGAAAAAGCTAGAAAAGCTAAAAAAGTTATAGAAGCTAGAGAAGCTATAACTACTATTATAAACTATTAAAATACTAATATATATAAGCTCCGCAGGACCCTAAATAACTTAGCAAAATTTAAAAAGCAGCTAAAGCTGCACCCCTTTTCAGCTCCGTTGCGGGCTGTAGGAATGTTTATTATTATTATCAACTGTTTCATGATCAACACATTACACACACACACACTCTCTCTCTCTCTTTCTCTCAGAATCCCGGGTTTGTTTTCGTTTTACCGTATCAATTTCGCATTACAGTATGTATATATCGAGATATCAGCCACCTCACTGCCAATCCAGCGAGGCAAAGGCCATTCTCAAATTGCCCACGTCAAACACAGCCAGCACATTCCTGAGAAACGTGTCGCCAAGGATGTACGGTGCGGAGCCACCGCGTTTGGGCTGGAGGACGGGCTGGTAGCCCAGCCAACACAGGGTGGTCGAGGTGTTTGCCTGGCCGGCCCAGCCATCCATCAGAATGTCTCTCTTGTTGATGGGGAGATTGGTGCCGTTAATGCGAATGCTGATTTTGGGCACTGTGGCGTTGCACAGAGCAATGTATGCGGTGTCATAGGGGGACCACGTCGCGGGCGGCTGTAAGGAGTTGGCAATGGCCACGGCAGTCTCATTGGTGACGTAGGTCCACGCGGCTCCCGTGTCGATGACAGTGAAGACCTCGTCGTCGGTGTTGGCAAAGGTACCGGGTGACCACTCGATGAAATTCTCGCCAATCTGGAAGCCGTCGGGTCGTACATTCCAGTGTGAATACTTGTTCTTTAGACCCCAGCCTTGGTACGTCTCCGTGTGGACGGCCGAGTTGGCCCAGACGCCCGTGTAGGGAAGGCCCTTGAGCGGCGCGCCGCCTACAGCCACGAAGCCAGATATACTTAGGTTCGCCGCATTCTCCGTTCTGTTGCCTAGGTTCACGGAGAATATGGGCTTTTCCAATAACCCTTCTTTGACGGCATTCTGGATCCACGTGTTGGTCGGGATCCAAGTGTGCTTTGGATCGGTTGCATCGTCCAGACTCGGGTCATTTCCTGAATAATATGAAGTGTAATTGCCGAGTCCCCAGCCTGTACATTGTCAGATTTACACACACATACATATATGCGGTTTGCTGGGTGTTTTTTTTCGATACTTTCGCAAACCAATGGAGAGAGAGACATAGATAAGAAACGTACCCATGATTCCGCTCGTGAAGCCATTCTGGTCGTAAAAATATGTCCTATCCACTAACCCAATATGCTGATCAGGCACGGTCAATCCCGCAAACGTCACTTTCTCGCGACCAACCGTGCCCACTGCGAATTCTCCAGTGACATAGGAAGCGTTAAAGTTTTGGTTCGCCACTTGGCCGCCAGTGTAGTCTTGAGGACCATACGATGCGAAGCCACATGCGGATTGAGGTCTGTAAGAGAGACAAGTCAATCTGGTGTTCGTGGCGAACCTTTCGCAGTATACTTACTGCACTTTGTTGTTGAAGTCCACACAAGTGAAGTTGGCTCTGGGTAGCCAGAATGCACTGCTTGCGGTATCGAAAAGGACACCATAAGACTGTCCGCCGAGCGTAATGTTGATGACATAGTTTGATCCGTCCAGTGTGTTTCGAAGGACATCGGTACCTTTGCGTTTGGACCGAGCCGCTATTTAGCGGAGGACCCTGATGTCAGCACTCCATCATTCTGCTTTCAAGCGGTATTGCTGCTTTACCAATTCGCTTGTCCAACTGGCGTCCGGGAACGGGTTGCAGAGCGTGTACGGATCTCGCAACGGGGATTTCGAGTTCACGAAGGGCATCAGCGTGGTTCTCAAAGTATGCTGCGGATGCAAACGGGAGAAGTGTCTGCAGCGCCAAGGCTGTCAGACAGAACCGGCGACGAGACATCTCTGAGGGAACCAACGAGGCAGGAAACATGGCGTGAGAGGAAGAGATAATGTTGCTAATGCTTTGCAAGGCCAGGCCGCGAGGCCAAAGCTATAAACACGACGGACATTACCCCTACCACCGCGAATCTGCGGAAGATCTAGAGTACGCTTAGACCACTGGACAGATTCTGCATGACGAATCTTCCTCTGATAAGTACATAAATGGCCGCGTAGATGGATGGTTACGTCCTGAATACCTGCAGTGTTGGTATGTACAGGTTCGCAACTGACGTCCCTACTGCCGCCTGTTTGCCTTTCTCAAGGTATATAATAGAATGAAGATCTCCTCACCATCATACTCAGGGTCCATCACTATCTGCTACAAACCCCTCTTTACTGAATATTCATGGTGAGATTGCAGGGGTTGTACGCCAACTTCTGTATTGCCCTGGTAATCCGATTGGCTATGTTGAAATGGAAGACGTCTTCGATTTTATCAAGGGGTTCGTATTTGTCATATCTTGGACAGGATAAACGGCTATAGGTGGGGGTAAACAATAGAAGGTTCGTAATAAAAGAGGGGCCGCACAGACGGAAGGTGAAAGTAAGATAGATAGGGGTGGTGTGAGAGAAAGCACTATATGTACTCGCGCTATATGCTCACTTGAGACTAGCGCTAGGAAGCTTAATAAGAAAGACCGACTTACTAGATAACGTGGTTCACAAGTGAGTCGCTAACCCAAGCGAGTCGCTAACGCCCCACTAGCCTATTAACTTCATCACTATAACGCGTAAAGTCTTAACAACGCAACTATCTATTAATATATTCTAAACCTAATCTTTAACTTGCTCTTTTTAATGTTTAGTTGTAATATATTTAAAGTGTAAACTATGCTACTACTATCTACAACGTCCTATAAAGAACTTTATCTAATCAACGTGCTAGAAAGTGCCCTTAACGCAACTATAAGCTAAAATTAAAGCGTCTAGATAAGCTAGAAGAGGAGGCTATAGTTAAGCGTATTCTTAAAGAGTCTACGCAAGGATTTGCGCCTACAAAGCTTAACGTTTAAGTGATAGCTAATAAACTATTAGAGGAGCGTAGTTAGACTGGCGAATAGGTATAGGGTTCCCAAGATGGGTATAGAGTAGGGTAGGGTCGCACAGACGTTAGGTAGGGATAGAGTTGGGTCGCACGGACCTAAGGTAGAGGTAGGGTTAGGTCGCACAGACTATAGGTAAAGGTAGGGTTAGGTAGACTGTAGCGTAGGTAGGGGTAGGGTTAGGTCGCATAGATGTTAGGTAGGGATAGGGTTAGGTTACACTGTCTATAGGTGTACTTAGGTATAGGGTACTTATGCTAGGTATAGAGTACCTACGCAGAGAAATTATATAATAATTAGTAATTTATTAATTATATCTAGTTATTATAGATAGGTAGGGCGGGTTGTAGGAAAATATAGGCATTAGAAATTGTAAAGGGCTACGCCAGAGAGGTATGACCTACAGGTCACATAGTAGTGAATCACATGACTTTAGTTACGTAACTAAATAACGTAGTTAGCTATATATAAATAAGCTTAAGTAAGAAGAAAGACTAAAGGTCTAGGCGTTTGTACGAGTAATAACTATCAAAGGAGGGCCCTCTAGATAGTTCTTTTTTGTATCTTTCTTCTTCTGTACAATAGGTGAATGCATACTCGTTAGTTAGGCCTCTCTTGCCCATAACACTCATCTTAGTTATTCCATATATCGCTCTAGATAGGTCATTAGAATTATACTATAATAATTCACTATAACAAATATACCTTATACGCTATTAGCTTTTCTATTAGATTAAGAATTATTGCGTAATTAAACAAAAAACCCTACTCGCTATTAGTTTTTAAGTAGTATTTACTTAGTTTTGACCTGCTAGTAGTAGTAGCAGCCTAGACTACCTATAGCCACTTAGTATTCTCCTACTTTCCTAAGTCTTTTCTAAGATCTAACGTTATCTAATCTAGAAAATTAAATAGCTAATTAGTTATATATTAACTAGATATATAGAATTTAAGGCTTTTAGCTCTTGCCTATAGCTATAGTAGCTGTCTTAAAATAACTAAGCATCTAAGTAATTATCTTAAGATAAGTCTACTCTTGTGCTAATAGCCATAGCTATTTAAGATCTTAAGAATTAATGCTACCATTATTAAAACCTTTAAGGCTTTTAAAATACGTTGTAGCCCAATATATAATTTGTTCTTTTAGCTACATATTAATATATTACTAAAGCTTAATAGCACGCTTTTATAAATTATATATAGAGTTCTACCAAGTTTTAATATTATAGATAATAGAGAGACGCTGTTTTAGAGGTATGTGTTACTACATAGTAAGAAATCATTTGTATCGCTATAGTAATAAGTTAATTATAATATAGATAGCCTAAAGCTATTCTAAGTTAGTACATAATAATGATATGTAATAATTATATATATACTTTGCAAAGTAAATTTAGAACTAAGATTTAGGTTCTAATTGTAACGGGCTAGGTAGCCCGCTACAGTACAGATAGCGGTGGCTATCTTATGTATCAACTACGCAACGATATCAGCAGCTCTGATATCTTGTGCCAGCCTTTGTGGCGCGGTGGGCGCGTTGTAGTTGCGTGCGCAGTCTAATAGGACTCGACCCGTTACACTAATCTTATTAACTTGCTGCCTTTATTGTTCTTTGTTGCTCTTTACGTCTAATAGAGCAGCTAGCTTTAAATGCTTAATAATGTCTTAATTAACTAGATTAATAATAAAAGCTAGGTAGGAGATAGTGTTTTTGCTAGATTTCTAGCTAATATTTCTCTCTTATATGCTTGCCTAGATTAACTATATAAGCGTACTATTATTAGTAGCGTTATTGCAGGTAATAGCCTGTAGGCGCTTTGAAGTGCCTATTATTAAAAGGACTGCTAGTAGTTCTTAAGCTATAGAAGCTCTTGTATGCCTTCTACGTATAGGGATAAAATCTAAAAGCTTCTCTCAAAGTTTCTATTAGGTATTAACGTAGTATCCTTTAACTGATAGAAAGCTTAGGTAGTTACTAGTAGACTAGGCATCTAGCGTAATTAATATTTTCGTGTTTACGTTAAGGTTATATAGCAACTCTTCAGCCATGTCTTTATATTAACTTTTAAACATTGAGTCAAATTTATAATAGCTAATATTCATAGTAGTAGGCTAAAGAAAGTAGAGAAATTGCTAAAATAATAGCCTCTTAACTATTTAGAAAGACTAGTTGTTATTAACTACTACCTTTACTAGCTTTTTCTTATATGCTGTAGAGGAGTAGACTAGTATTATAGAGCGTACGCTAGCTGTTGCTATAAGGATAGACTAGCTAAGAGAGGCTAATGTAGTATTGTGGATTAGAGAAGAGATTGTCTAGTAGGACTCACTTTTGAGATAATTATAGAGATGCTTTATACTAATAGCTTTTAGCGTTAGATGTTAGAGTATAAAGCTATAGTTAAGGTAGAACACGTATAGATAGCTGCTAGAAGCGTCTGCTGCTTCTCTAAAAGTAGCCTAAACTTGGCCTACGCAACTATTAGAGCCTTATTGTAGATCTTAACTAGATAGATCTCCAACTTATAGAGTTTAGGTCCACTACTCTCTTTATCTTAAGAGTAACTCTTTTTCTTTGTTACTCCTATTTGCGCTAATAGCTAGATACTGAACTATAGTAAGAGTTAATTAATTACTACCCTTTGAGAGATAGGGCGCACTTATCTTTAGAGATTTAAGTGTATCTAGTACTAGTAATATAGGTTCCGCTATTGTATAAAGCTATAGCTATTAGAGCTATGATAACTATATATAATAACTTAAGGCTAGTAGAAAAAGTTTATAGATAGAAAAGTCTCTTAAGAGAAATACAAGAAGGTCTTACTTAACTATTACTACTGAGCACTCCATATAGTATACAAAATAAACAAGCTCTATTCTAAAACTTAATTTCTATTAAGTAAACTCTATTTTACAGCATATTAACTAAATTAGGCAAGCAAGGCTAGAATTAAAAAATAAATATAGAACTTGCTTTTTATTAATAGCTTATAATTATTAGCTATAATAACAACTAATGAGCTATCTACACGTTATTATATACCTAGTTGCTATTAGAAAAACCCTTAAACTTAGTTTCCTCCTCTTCTTTCTTACCCTACTCCTCCTTCTTCTCCTTCTCCTTCTTTTAAGCCTTATTAACTATCTAGCTACTAATAGATCTATAGTTATTATCTAAGAGATATAGGGTTTTATCCTTAATCTCCTCCTTACACTTATTACTACTATATGCCTTGATATATAGCTTAGTGTCTTCTAACTTAGTATCTATATTAAGACCTTTAAAGATATTACTAGGCTCTTAGTACTTATGCTTATTAGTACTTATAAGTAATAAATTCTTATAATAAACTTACTTCTACTTTATATCCTAAGCTATAGCTAACTCTTTAGGTATAAAGTCCTTTATAAAAGCTCAAAAAGCCTCTTTAGATTCTTACTCTTTAATAAGTTTATATTAAGTTTACTTAAGCCTTTTTAATATTCTTTATATAAGAGTACTTTAAGTGTTTATTAACTACTAAAGACACGTTAGTTTAAGTAGATAGTCAGTAGTAGAGGGGGGACTAGGGTAGGTGTAGCAGTATTATAGAGGATTTTCTTATGCTACTTCTTATTAATTTCATTCTAGATCTTCGACTATTTCTTATATGTAAAGCATAGTGCGCTTTTTATCTACTTAGCTAACACGTGTTAGTACGTATCTATAATTAAAAACTATTATAACATACTACTTCTTTTCTAAACTATATAGTTTTCTATAAGCTACTTAATCCTCTTCTAAAGTAGCTAAGCACGCTCTACTTTAAGTAGCTTAAGATATTAATTAATATTCTTAAGTTTTTTTATAAGTTAGCTTTTAGTAGCGCAATTAGAATCTTTAGCGTGTTAAAGAGCCTTCTCCACTTAGTTTAGTAATATAGCTTGATCTCTCTACGCTATAGCATAGCTACTAGTACTTAGCTAGCTATAGAATAGTATACTAAGACCTATTAGCTAGCCTTTGTAAGAACCTCCTAAACTACGCTACGCTAGAATTTTATTAATCTTATTTTACTTATAGTTATATCTTTACTTAATTTAATAAATAATATAATAAATAACTAGAATTAATACCTTAGTAAGTTTAGCCTACTTCTTAGAAGTAAACCTCTCTAGGAGTTTAATATCTTACGTAAGAGCTAAGCCCTCTAAAGTTACATTATTATTGAATTCTTGCTTATCATTTTTTTATTATTCTAGTTTAACGTCCTTTTTCAGCCTGAAAGGCTATATAAGACGTGTAGGGTTTTTAGGCCTACAAGTATCTAAGTAGGTTGTTTCTAGCTACAATATTTAGGAGGGGTTTTAACTAGATGAAGGTGAGGCTCGTAGCCTATTAGTTGGTAGGTAGGGGGGGGGGGGAGGATAGGGTAGGGGAGGTGTATGGCTACCTGTTACAGGTATTACTCCTCGTTTTCTGTGTTTCCCTCGTACCAGGCTTGTGTTCTAGCCTTTGTTTCTTGAATAAAGGTAATAGTTGCTTCTATACCCTCTTTTGTTTAAAGGAGGATAGGTAGTAATAGATCGCCTTCGCAGGCTTCTCTTAGTCCTTTCCTTTCCTCTCTATATAGATTACATCTAAATAGAATATAAGGTAGGTCTTGTATAGACCTATAGTTAGAGAGGCAACTATTAGAATCCACTTTCCCTCTCTTATATAGGTAGTCCCTTAGGTAATAGTGCTCTAGTTTAAGTTGGTAGAAAGCGCTAGAAATCTGTCTTCTAGTATTGCTAGGAATAGCAATTTGCTTTCTTATCTTCCACTTGTATTTTGCTGCGTACGTATGTGGATTCTTGCTAGTGGCTTTTTTCCTATACTGTTCAAGTTAGCTTAGCCATTCTCTCTCTCCTAGCTGCTTAATTCGCAAGCTAGTAATAGCTAGGCTAGTTTTGCTAGTAGAAGGAGGGTCTAGCTCAGTAGCTTCTTTAGCTAGGGCGTCTGCTTTTTCGTTCCTAGGGATATCTTGGTGGCCTGGTACCCAGTAAAGGCTAGGGCGTATACCTATCTCCTCTAGTTTCTTTGTTGCCTTTATACATCTAATTTGCCATTCTTGGCCTGGATTATTAGAAGCAGTCTTTAACCTAAGTAGAGCAGCTTGATTATCTGCATAGATTTTTATATCTA
>NW_007359970.1:649556-654289 GCF_000359705.1 Exserohilum turcica Et28A | reverse complement strand
AAAGGGCTCACCAAGGCAAGGAGGCTCGCCGAAGGCCAACTAGGATGCCATGGCCCAGATGATGGAGCTGATGAATCGGTTAACAGCCCAGAACCAGGTGCTAACGGAACGGCTCGTGGCACTCGAGCGTGACCAAGCTGAGGGGCGTTCAGAGTCGTCCCATAGAGCCTTCACGCCTCCCCTAGCAGCAGCCGCAATCGCCGAGCCAGCTGCGCGCAGGAACAAGTTCCCGCACCTAGAACCATTTGATAGAGATCGAACGAAGTACGTAGCGTTTAAATACAAGACTTAAGCTAAGCTCCAGCACGAGTACGAAGGAACTTCGAGCCTCGCTCAGATCGAGTACGTGGTTAGTAGCTGTACGGGCAAGGCAGCGGATGTACTTCTACCCTAGGCAATACAGAACCAGAGTAAACGCCACATTGAAGACCTCTGGAGCTTTATGGACCAGCAGTTTAACGACCCACACCAGAAGTCCAAAGCACTCAATCGCCTTTCAACTCTCAAACAAGGCAAGCTCTCAGTAAGAGACTATCACATAGAGTTTAACCGTCTTGAGATTCAGTTAGGCGAGCAGTTCGGCGAAGCAGCTAAGAAGAGTATGTTCTTAAAGGGCCTTCACACTAAGCTACAGGAGGCTCTTGCTACGATTGATGAGAATCTATCGTACGAGCAGCTAGTTAATAAGGTAGTAAGAACGTCCGACAACCTCTACTGGGTAGGTCTCGTTAAACTGCGCGCAACGAGCTCCTGGGTGGTAGATCGCCCTACTACGACAACCGCTTAACACGAAGCTAGTCTGGACGTTATGGACTGGGAGCCTTCGAAGGTTAATCAGGCGCGAGAGGCTAGAGGCAAGCCACGACGACCTCCGCCCGACTGCTATCGCTGCGGAGAGCTAGGTCATATCGCGAAATACTGTCAAAACGCCACCTAGGTCAAGAAGGCAAGGCCCGCGCCAAGCAACGTTGGACATAAGCCGCAGGAGGAAGTCGATCAGGTGCCAAGTAGCAAGTTAGAAAAAGAGTAGCTCTGGACTAGAGTCTTGGTCTAGAGCCTCTAAAGATAGATTGGCAGGTACGTAGCAAATGGAATTAGTTTTAGTAGAAGCATATGCGTCCTCTACTAATTACCGTAGATCTTATTGTAAATAACGTAGTAAACGCTGTCGCGCTTATTAACTATAGATGCCTATGCTATACACTAATTAGTAAGAGATTTGCTTACCGCCACCGTCTAGAGCGCTTTTAAATACCTGCTCGAATGATTGAGGGGGTGAATGGCAAGCTATCGGAGATTAATGAGGTTGCCTGATTCTCGTTCAAGATGCATGGGTACAAAGAGACTGCCTACGCATATGTAATGAATTTGTCCTCTAGTAAGGACGTGTACCTTAGTAGAGGATAGATAAACTACTAAAACGTGTTAGTAGCCCCCGCTAAGAAGAGCATTTTTATCTACTTAAAGGGCATTTAAGTGAGGTTAACTAAAGGGGCTCTACTAGGAGGAGTTAGCTAAGTCAACGCCGCAGCGTTTACGGCCCTAGTTCGCAGACATAAAAACGCTCTAAACAGCGTTTAGATCTTCGCCGCGTTAATTGTAGATATTAATAAGGCGCTATAACCTAAGAAGCCTATAAACGTATAAGCACTACTACTAGCGTAGTATTAAGAGTTCTACGAGCTCTTTAACCTAAAAGAAGCTAAGAAGCTGCCACCACACTAAGGGTCAGGAGTGGACTATAAGATTAAGCTAGAGCTAAGGGATGCTTAACTGCTATAGGGACCTCTTTATAGTATGTCGCGCGGAGAGCTTCTAGTCCTCTAAAAGGAGCTTACGTCACTCCTTAAGAAAGGGTTTATCCGCGTAAGCAGCTCGCCAGCCTTAGCTCTAGTATTGTTCGCTAAGAAGCCTAGAGGAGGGCTCCAACTATGTATCAATTATTAGGCTCTAAATGCGATTACAAAGAAGGACCAGTATCCATTACCACTTATTCAAGAGACGCTCAATAGCTTAAGCAAGGCTAAGTGGTTCACGAAATTGGACGTTATCGCAGCCTTCCACAAGATCCGCGTCGCACCAGGCGATGAGTGGAAGACGGCCTTCCGTACGAGATTCGGATTGTTCGAGTGGCTAGTTACCCCCTTTAGCATAGCGAACTCCCTAAGTACCTTCCAACGATATATTAACTAGACCTTAAGAGAACACCTAGACGACTTCTACTTAGCTTATCTAGACGACGTGCTAATCTATACCAACAGCGATCTGCGCTAGCATTAAGAGCATGTCTAAAAAGTACTTAGTAAGCTACAAGCCGCAGGGTTACAAGTGGATATTAAGAAGTGCGAGTTTGAAGTCAAGACGACTAAGTACCTTAGGTTTATTATCGAAGCAGGCAAGGGGATAAGCATAGATCTAGCCAAGATAGCCGCAATTCGCGAGTAGGAGGCACTAAAGACAGTAAAGGGAGTAAGATTGTTCTTAGGATTCGCAAACTTCTACGAAAGGTTTATTAAGAACTTTGCATAGCTAGCCACACCTCTTACTAGACTTACAGGCGACGTCCCCTTCTAATAGGGACCTAAAGAGCAATCAGCCTTTGACAAGCTAAAAGAGATCTTTGTTATGGAGCCAACGCTGGCGGCGTTCGACCTAGATCGGGAGACAGTGCTCGAGTGCGATTCGAGCGGCTACGCGGTAGGCGGAGTGCTATCGCAGTATAGTGATAATGGAGTCTTACAACCCTACGCGTTCTTCTTGCAGAAGAATAGCGCGCACGAGTGTAACTACGAGATCCACAACAAGGAGTTACTCGCGGTAGTACGATGCCTTGAGGAATAGGACTCTAAACTGCGTTTAGTTAAGAAGTTTAAGGTAATTATAGATCACAAGAATCTAGAGTACTTTATAAAACCCCGTATGCTAAACGAACGTTAGGTGAGATAGTTGCTTTTACTTGGTAGATACAACCTAGAGCTGCTATATCGGCTAGGTAAGCAGAACGTAAGAGCCAACGCGCTCTTGAGAAGAGAACAAGACTTGCCTATAGGGGCAGAAGACGAGCGCTTACAGAAGCGCTTCGTACAAATATTTAAGCCAACGAACTCCTATTAGAAGGTAATAGAAGAAGAACTAGAAGAAGCTATCTTAGTAATAGCAACGAGGACACGAAGCCAGCAGCGGGAAGAGGAGGCTATCCCCCTATCTAGAGAAGAATCAGATTAGCTCCTTCCTAGAGTACTAAATAAAAAAGTGCTAGAGCAGAATAAGTTAGAGAAGCTCTGGCAAGAAGCGACAGCGAAGGATCGTGTCTACCAAGGAGCGAAGAAGGCAGTAGAGGACTAAGAGAGACGTTTCCCCGTGAACTTAGGCCTAAAGTGCTTAATCAAAGACTGCTTAGCAGACAGTGGAGTCCTGTTTTACTAAGGGCGCAAGTAGGTGCCAAATAACAACAAGTTGCGAACGGCAATTATCAGCAGTGCCCACGACTCACTAGTCACTGGTCACCTAGGGCGCGAGCTAACGTACAAGATTCTCGCAAGGGACTACTTTTAGCCAGGCATGACTAATTTGATCCAAAGATACGTTAGAAACTGTGACACCTGCGGACGGAGCAAGTCCTGGAGAGAGGGCACGCAAGGCCTTCTGAAACCACTGCCGATACCCACTCGGATCTGGAAGGAGATCTCCATAGATTTCGTCGAAGGACTACCAGAGAGCGAAGGCATGACTAGCCTGATGGTGGTCACTGACCGGCTCAGCAAGGGTGCGATCTTCGTACCGCTCCTGGATACGAAGACGGAAACCGTCGTCCAAAAGTTCATCGAGCGCGTGGTTGCATATCACTAGCTACCAGACGCTATTACCTCCGACAGAGGCAGCCAGTTCGTGAGTACACTATAGGCTAAACTATGCGAGCTTCTGAAGATCAAGCGGAGACTATCAACTGCCTACCACCCGCAGACAGACAGCGCAACAGAGAGGATGAACAGCGTCTGGGAAACCTATATCCGATCGTTTACAAACTGGGCTCAGGACGACTGGGCACGGCTCTGCCTGATGGCCTAGATTGCGATTAATGGCAGGAATGCAACGTCGACTAGAATGTCACCCTTCTTCTTACAGCATGGACATGAGGTAGAGCCGCTGCAGCTAGAGCTTGGCAACGAAAGACAACAACGGAAACCAGCCGAACAGCTTTCGGACGAACAGAAAGCAGCAGAGATCGCGGTTAAGCTACAACAAGCCGTAGAACTAGCCCAGGCAGGTATGGCGGTTGCTCAACAAGAACAGGAGAGACAGGCGAACAAGACTCGGAGAGAGGCACAGAGCTACCGAGTAGGCGACAAGGTATGGCTGAAGCTCGATCAGCAGTACGGCACAGGGCGAAGCTCAAAGAAGCTCGACTGGAAGAACGCTAAGTATATAGTGGTGAAGGTAATCAATAGCCACTTAGTCGAATTAGATACACCTCCAGGACCACACCCTGTTTTTCATGTTGATCGGTTGAAACTCGCTAGCAACGATCCCCTCCCAAACCAGGTTCAGGACGACTATCAGCCACAGCCACTACAGGTAGACGGAGAAGATGAATGGGAGGTAGAGGACATTATAGCAGAAGAGGTACGCCGCCGTAGGAGAGGGCGTAAGCTATACTACAAGGTGAAATAGAAAGGGTTCCACCAAACGACGCTCGAACCAGCTAAGCTGCTAGAGGACGCTGAGGCAGTAGA
>NW_007359970.1:540922-649056 GCF_000359705.1 Exserohilum turcica Et28A | reverse complement strand
GAAGCTCGACTGGAAGAACGCTAAGTATATAGTGGTGAAGGTAATCAATAGCCACTTAGTCGAATTAGATACACCTCCAGGACCACACCCTGTTTTTCATGTTGATCGGTTGAAACTCGCTAGCAACGATCCCCTCCCAAACCAGGTTCAGGACGACTATCAGCCACAGCCACTACAGGTAGACGGAGAAGATGAATGGGAGGTAGAGGACATTATAGCAGAAGAGGTACGCCGCCGTAGGAGAGGGCGTAAGCTATACTACAAGGTGAAATAGAAAGGGTTCCACCAAACGACGCTCGAACCAGCTAAGCTGCTAGAGGACGCTGAGGCAGTAGATCGTTGGGAAGCATTCACGGAGGCTAAACAAGACAGCGAGGGCCGCCTCCTAGAAGGGTTTCGGAGAGGCGATGCGGTATCCCCTAAGGAGGGGGGTATTGTAACGGGCTAAACGCCCTTTAGATAGCTCCTTGATGGAATCTCGGGCTAAGCTGCGCGCGCACCATCTGAACTACGTTCAGACCGAGCAGCGCTCAGACAACGCGCTTAGATACTCCGGCATAACCTTTCTCCGATAAGTAAATAAACACCACGTAAGCAGAGTAGATAGCTCCTTGTCGAATACAACCTCTTGTATACCTCGCGATTGCTCCCCGGAGCGCAGCCCCTTACAGACATAACGCTTATACTTGCGTAGTTAAGATAGATAGTATAAGTAATAGTAGTAATTTTAATAATTAATTTAGTATATTATAATAGTTTATTAACTATAATAAGAAACTATAATAACGTGTTGATGTAGATGTAGTGGTGGGGCGTTAGCGACTCGCTTAGGTTAGCGACTCACTTGTGAACCACGTTAACTATTTTTTTTTTCTCTTAAGGCTCTTGTTCAGCCTTTTAAATAATCAGAGATAGAAAATTACATTTAAGTAGTAGTATTCCATTTCACGTCCCTTCCCAAAAACCTCCTGTAGGCCATGAGGATAGGCGAAGCCCAGGACTTGCAGGGTGCCTAGTCATGAAAAAAGGGTTGTGCGTTCTATATACACAGGCTCCGCAAAATGACCTTTTGAAAATGTCAGCTGACACAATTTTCTCTAGTTTTTCCTCGTTTAATACATGATATATGAAGATAGCGGTACGAGATTCAAGGAAGAATACATTCTTGTTGTTAGGTTCTATATTCTACTCTAAAAAAAACACCCCCTCGAAACCGTACAAAACTAGAAGAGAAGATCCGGATACTCGCCCAGCACACCGTCCTTGCCACCATCAAAGAAATCGTGCATACCGTCCATTTCGGCAAACTTGCCAGCGATAGCCAATCCTCGCAGGCGCTCGGCCTCGATGACATCCCAATTCCACTCTTCGGGCTTTGGCGTTGCGGGCAGGGCAGTTGCATTGACGTCGCCTTGTTCAGGCGCGGCACCATGATATGCCCATCCCTCAGGCTTCAGCGGAACCATATCGGCGTCAATCAGGGCCTGCTCGGGTGGCACTGTGATGCGACCGCGCTTGATGACATATTTGGCGATTGCAGTCGCATACACTGCATCTTTCAGCTTGGCGGCATCAATATTACTTTGCAAGCGGCTGTGCGACTTGGCCCAAGGTTGCAGTGTCCAGCTGTTGGGCTGCGCCACACCCGGCTTGACAAGATGTGTAACGAGGTAGAACCACTTGCGATCCCAGCAGAGTAACCGGGTCCACATCTCGTACTTTTTGTACGGCAATATTTCCTTTTTGAACAGGCAGCTTATTCCACCCAGCGCAATCATATGTCGGCCTCGTGTGCCCTTGGTTGCGCCCACGGCTCCAGACAGGGCGCTTTTCTTGGCGCCATACAAACGACTGTTCTTTCGGATGCCGTTGCGTATTATGGCGGTAAAGAGGTGTGTGCGCGAAATGTCCATGTCGCTAAAGTAGGTGCTGTTGGACTTGTGCATGTTGTAGTCTGTTTCAAGGAGCGTGGTGCGAGTCGACGTGATGATGGGTTGGAAGAGGGCATGCGGAGGGATGGGCGTGGGCTGGAGGTAGAGTTGGTAGAATAGGGCGCGACAGAAACGTAGCTGGGTACACGATCAGCTTGCGGAGTGGCATGTTGTGTCGCACGGCCAAGTACATACATGCCAGACAAATGGCAGGTTTTTGAGATTGACCAGGGCAAGGAGAATGGCGGCTATCCTCCATAGGCTCCCGGGCGCATGGTAGCCTGTCCATCGAGCCAGCGTAGCCAACAGGCTGCCTCTCCATGCTGGTTGCGCCGCGAGTGCTGCTATGGACGCGCCTCCAATAATAACGCCAGCCGTTTGCGCCATCGTGACCATATCAGGCCGGATCGAGAAGGGCTGCGAAACCAAGGGAAAAGAAAACAAGGCATCAACGGGAGCAGAAGGCGCGCTATCGGGTATTATCAGCAGAACGGGTGTGACGCTTTCGCCATGGTGCAGCGGACGCTATTGTAATCACAAGCCGAGGCTCGGAGTTTAATCATCCGATCACCCCTAGCTTCCATTCTTTGTGGATGGTATTGTTCGACGTCACACCCGGCTGTGCAGGCAAACAAACAAAGGTATCATTTTCTCATCATACCACGCGTCAGGGAGCTCACTTCTTCTTGCCCTTTGTCTTGTCTACAATCTCGACCCAGTTTTTGTTCACGCCTCGCTTCTCCAATGCCTTCAAGATGGCGTCTTTTTGAGGGCCCTGCACCATGACCTCCATGACGGGCGCTTTGGGACTCGATCCTTGCAGCTTGTCAACACTTGTACTACCTGCGCATGTCTTTCTCAACTCGTCAGCCAGTGGCTGGGGGGAAATGTAGTAGGGCTCTAAGCCGTGCACTTTGGTCACAGTCTTGTTGCCACTGCGTGTCTCAAGCGTGATGTGAATCTTGGGCGGGGCACCGGCTTTGGGCTTTGTGTCAGCAATGTTGGCATCGTTGCGAAGAATAGCGTGGAACGGGGAGGCAGCAGCAGCACCAATCATGCGTTCTGCTAGGGCGTCTCTGGGCATGGCTCCTGACGAGAGTGCCGCGTTGTCGGCTGCTGACGAGCCCAATAGAGCGTCTGCGAGCTGAGGATTTATCCGGACGAGACGCTTGTTCTTCTGGTCAACCAAGTTCTCTGCCTCGACATAGGCAATGAGGAACTGCTTGAGTTGGGCAGGTGTGTATAGACTGCGAATGTCTGCTTTGGACGCATTCAGGATGGGAGCCAGCTTCTCTTTGGGTCGCAGCAAAGAAACTAGCTTCAATTTCTGGCCAAGCGCAGATTCGGCTGATGGCGACGCCGCGGCCTTTCCATTTGCACTTGTCGCAGCCGTGGTATCCTTCTTGGGTAACCTGTACGGAACAAAGGATTCTATCTGGCGATCTTTGAAATCAATGTCGAGGATAACCACCTCGTTGCCATCACGGTCTTTGGACCTGACAATGAGCTGCTTGTCTAGAAACTTGATGAATTTCTTGATATTCTTCCAGCTTGTCTTTTTGATTTGCAAGGAAGCGGTTCGCGCAGGGGTGTAGGTGGGGAGAAAGGGTTGGACGAGCTGCGACATGACGTGCGACTGTGATAGAGGAAATTCGAAGCCGTAGCTCGGATGGTCTCTGTTGTGGTCCATGTGGTGCCGCACGCCAAATAGAAAGGCGTTTTTGAAAGCATCGTCAATTTCTGCACATGGTTAGTGCGTGTCTTTTGGCATGGCGAACGGGACTGAATGCGTCCTACCCTTTGTCGTCAACTCTTTGTCTTCCACAACATCAACGAAACCGGGATTTGACGGAGCGTCTTCGCCATCGACACCCTGAGTCTGTTCAGCCTGGGAGCGGTCGGCGGTAGTAGAGTCGAGTGCGACGCCACCTTGTTGGTCGTCGAGATCAATGGCAGCAGTGTGTTGAGCGAGGCTCGCGTCTTGATTGTTGTCGTCGTCCCAGCCGTCGAGAAGGTCGGGCGGGTCGCGACCTGGCTTGCCTGCTGGACTCCAGGACCACAGCTCGTCGCCTGCCCAGTGAAACGTGGATACGGCATGGCCCTTTGTTCCTTGTACATTTCCCAGCGCACTGACGTCTATGGTGCACTCTCCGACAGCCATGGGCACGGTTGGGGCCTCGAGGCTAGCAATGGCGACAATGGCGCCCTTGGTGGCCTTTGCAGGAAACGGCGGGCCTCGCTGAAGGCCAGGGGTCATCAGGTCGGCGCCGGCCTGCAGCTTCTCGACGACGACGAGCGGGGTGTAGAGCAGAGGGACGATGCGGGGGTTGTGCCAGAGCGTGTAGACGGTGGGGTACATGCGGTCGGCGACCTTGACCCAGAGGACTCGCTGCTCGCCGGCTGTTGCATCGTGGCTGCCGACGTATATGGTGCCTGAGACTTGGCTGAGGTCTGGGCCGGCCGTGGTGGTGAAGCGCGCCGAGAGGGTGTTTTCTGGGAGAAGCGACTTGCGCAGGGCAGTGAGGGCGGCCGTCGACGACGACGCTGCTGCTGCTGGCGCCTTGTCGCTGGGGGCGGCGGCGGGGTCGGTGTTGGGAGTGGCGGCGGGGTCGGGGTCGAGGGGGATATCAATAGCGAAGTCTGCAATGATGTGGTCGGCGGTCCTGCGGCGGTCGCTGGACTTGAGCGGGGAGAGGGGCTTGATCTGGGGTGGGTTAGAGCTGGGGGGCTCGGGCAGGCGGGCGGGACAGCTTTCGCACGTTTGGTTTCTTCTTGAACATGGCCACGAGGTTTGTGGGAGCGGAGCGGGGCGGGACAGTCACAATGGCAATGGCAATGGCAATGGCAATGGCAATGGAGCAATCAAGCAATCAGGCAATGCGTGTGCTGGGATGAGGGGCCAAGGCGTTTGGCGGGGCACGCGCTAGCCGCCAGTCACGATGACGCCGTCTGCTCGCCCGCGTTTGCATGGCAGCTGTCGGGCCTGTTCTGGAATTGGAGGCGGGTGAGCAATGGAAGCCGCAATCTGTGGAGAAGTGCAGGGGGGATATGGAGAGAGAGAGAGTGTGTGTGTGAATGAGCGAGAGTGCATCCTGTGGCCCATGGCCTATTCATTAATGCACTGGCATGCGTTGGGATATTTGATCGTCCTCTCATCTTATCGTCGCCAAAAGAAAGGAAAAGACGCAAAGAACAGAAAAAGAAGACCGGGGGGGACAAAAAAGAAAGGCGGCAGAAGGAGGGGGTCCCTGCAGCGCGACCAGACTCGACTCAACATGCGGGCGCGGGGATTGTCATGCGGGCCCCTCTGGCTGCAATTGTCATTGTGACTTTGTTTCTCCCCCGCGTCCCAGCAACCCGGCCAAGTCCCGCCGCCGCCGCCGTTGGCACGGAACCCATGTCGCTCATCCGCATCGCACATGCAGCAGCAGCATTGGCCGTGGCCGTGAGCGTGTTGGCCGTATTGGCGAGGGGCGGCAGGATCCAGCGCCGGCCTGTGTTGCGGCGTCGCACTACACCTGTGCGTGTGCGTGTGAGTGCGCGTGAGAGTCTATACAGCAGCAGCAGCAGCAGCAGCAGCAGCGCCACGGCCCTAGGCCCGGCCGGGAACAAAGCGCCATGTCCCATCACGCACTGCGCACGCGGCCCCCGGAGCCTCCAGCTCGCCAGTGACCGTCGCCCGCACCCGTCATGGTGAGATGCGGAGAAACGGCGCGCCACGAACAACGCCCCCCTCCAACTGCCTGGCCGTGTTTGTTCTTGTGCTCCCTCGCCCTGCTCTGGCCTGGCCCGCCCTGCCTGCCTGGCCCTGCCTTCAAAACCCTCGCCGCCCTCCGCCGCCATCCCTCGATCCCTCGATTCCTCGCTCCAGCCATGGTAGCCGAGTCCAGCCCTTCTGCGCTGCCCTTCCGCCCGGTGACATCACCCCGACCGCCCGCCTCCTCGCCGCTTCCGCCTCGGCTGCCAGCATTGAAAAATCTCTGCTCTCGCCATGAGCCCCATTCCCGACATGGACTGGAAGGAGCACCAGGTCGTGCCAAAGCCCTCGGATCCGAATGAGCTGGTCCTTGAGGCATGGGCCCAGGGCTACCTGGTCGGCTCGCTTGTCATCATGGCCTTCATCACCCTCGCCAACATGCGCCGAGGCGTCCTCCTGCACAAGGTTCGTCACGTGACCCCTCTTCACACCACCACGCCCACGCCCACGGCTGACTCTGTCTTCTTCTCCAGCTGATTCTGCTCGAAGTAAGCCCACCCAAGCTCTGCTCGCCGCCCCACCCCAACTGACTTTCCCCCACAGCTCATCCTCGGCCTATGGCAGGGCTTCTGGCTCTTCTTCCCCAGCCCCATCTATGCCTGGTGGCTGTCTATCGCCGCCATATTCCTCAACGCCTCGTGGTCGCTGCACAATGTCATCGCCTGGATGAAGATCAAGCCCTTCTTTTCCAACCCCATTAGCTACTTCTTCATTGGCACCGTCATCCTCGCCCAGCCTTACTGGGTCCTCGAGATTTACGCAAACTTTGCCTACTTCCATGGCGTAAACAAGCTCTTCCTGGATACCAGGCCATACGAGGCTCTCTGCCGCGATCCCTGGTGGATCTTCACTACCGTCTACCTCTTCTGGGTCATCAAGACGCAATACGAGCTGAGCATCAAGGAAATCATTCGCATCTCCCCGCGCTTCGGCATCATGCTCTTCTCCATGATCCTGAGCATAGTCTTCATCGTGCTCGACATTCTGTCCGTCACCAAGGCCATCAATCTCCACGGTCCTACAGGCATCAACCCCTTCTGGAAATTAGCCTTCGTCTTCAAATGCCTGACAGACTCGGTTGTCCTCGACGACTTCAAGGTTGCCCTCGACCGCTTGCGCGCTTTCCGTATCAGTCGCCTGGGCAGCTTTTCCGGTGACATGAGCGACAGTCGCAGCCGCAACGCAAACAACCTCGTCGCTACCTGGGAAGAAATGGAAAGAGAAGCAAACGCTTTGCAAAACGTCCGCAGCCCAGACGGCGACTACATACACGCCAGCAATTTTCCCTTTAAGCCTAAGCGGGCGCACAGGCAACACAAAGACTCAGTCATGTTTCCAAACCAAACTGACTTTCATGACTCCAATGCTGGCTTGGAGCCCGAGGACATAGTTCCCAGCGCCTTGACTGATGAGCCTATACGGCCATTGGACAGTCCACACCACCCGCACAAGAAGCAATACCACTTTGCCAACGACACGCACAACCACAATCGAAGAGACATGGTCGCCGAGAATGACTACGCCGAAGCCATGCGTGACATGCACCGCGACAGCGTATCCACCCCAACACGAGCGAGCAACTCGCCCAACCGATCTATGCCTTCTGGATAATGCGAACCATGATTTACCAAAGAAAAAAAATAACTTTCATCAAGTCTTGGGTTAATCCCGCTGATGTCTTCTTCTACTCCGTGCCTGCCCGACCACGGGTACTGAACGCGAATGCATGCGCTTGTTTGTGCGGTCTCCACATCGAGTCGTGCAAGACGAACGACTTACTATATAGACATGGCCACCAACCCGCCTGATCCCTGCTACCATCTATCGCAGGCCGCGCTCCGGTTGAAATATCCCCCGCAGCCATCACGCGCAACAGGTGAAACCCCTCATCACCAGAGTTGCTCAGTCTTGTTTTTTTTTGGGCGCCACACAACGACACTTGCAAGGGTACCATTGCGCTGCTTTTATGCAAACCCATGCAATGGCCCTTCAGGGACCGTCGGAATATGGCTTTTGCCCATCACATTTGTCTTGAGTTGAGACGACTTGGCTGGATTTTTACATATACCCATTTGCCTTTTCACAAGCACACATGTAGCAATACTTAGTTAGCACATCACGATTAAATCAATAGAATATTAATGCATAAGACATGTCAATTCGCTTCTCCTTCATTCACTTCACAGTGGTACACAGATGGCAGCGCAAAGTCGGTAGACCAATGCAATCATTCCGGCGGGACAAGTGGAAAAGTCTACAAATGACATTATTCAACCATCTTCTCGCTGTTCGCCTACAAAACCCTCTCCTCACATACTTGTTGATATTCACACGCCTTGAGCCAGAAACTCCTCCTTCACTCGGTTGCCAGTTTGGCCGCCATAAACCGCTCGCAAAAATCAAACATGCTGACTTCGTCCTCCTTCTGCAGCTCCTGCACGCACCTGCTAGGCGTCATGACCTCAGCAATCGTCTGAATCTCGTCCTTCCACTGCTGCACGTACTCCGCCGTAGGCTCCGTGTGCACAACGAAAAAGTGGCGGTAGTCGCGCCGCAGATCTACCTGCAGCCCTGCATAGTACCGGATCATGTTCAGGTTGGCTTCTTGCTGGTTGTGCGCCGCCGTATTGAAGTAGTCCAGAGGCTCGCATTCGGCAATCATACGGCGCTCCGAGAGAATGGGAAACTTGTCAAACACGCTACTTAATGGCTCGCTCCCGTCGTCTGGCTCAATGTACCTTGTTTCGGCCAGCAGGGTGTACAGTTTAGCGCGGCTATATCACCGTCAGTCTGCGTAAGCATCATCTTGAGTCCGTTTCCAACAAACCTCTGCATGTCGGCGTCGCCAGCCTCGAGCTCTTTTTCATGCTCCTCACAGTGCTTCATCAGATACTCCATCAGCTCTGGCCGCACACATAGCCGCCAGAGCAATTCATCTTCGACCTGCCGCTCAGGACCTGCCGGGTCCATAAGCCGCTTGAGCCTCGCTATCTTGTCAAAGAAAAGTTGGATAATCCGCAATGCAAGTTGCGGCTCCGACTCAAACACGTCGTCTGTGATGTGAATGAAGCCACCAACTGGGAATATCTCAATAGGAGCGTAACGGTATGTGGGCGGAGAATCTGTCAAGGCCGGGTCGTATTCGATGGCCTCCTGCAGCCCGACAGACCACATGCGGACTTGGTGACGGAGAACTTGGCCCAATCCTGGCAGTTCTGTAAAATACTCAAAGTCGGGATGCACAATAATCACTCCAGAACCCCCGCGCTTGATTTGCTTCTGGAATGCCTCCCAAGCGCCCGCATACTGCACACCAGACACCTGAACGTGATGTGTCAACAGCCATCGAGTGATAATCTCCAGTTCCTCTGTATGCTGTCCTGTATGGTACACTAAGAAAGCCCGTCGATCCATCAGATTGTTCGCTTTGCCATTATTGCTGGCGAATAGTTTTTCAAAGTCAAGTTTGCAAACCGAACGAATCCTTCTTCGTATCTGTTCACACGTTGCTTCGGCTGGAGACTCAATGGGTGGCGGAAGCGGCTCGGGAGGGTGGGAGACCAGATCTGTTGAAAGCTGAGCAGGCGCGTGATCAGAAAGGCACACCAACTCAGTCTCTACCGGAGGCTGGACTATGTTGGCCGTCTCGGGGTGATGCGGCTCATCGACTATAGGCTGTGGCGGCTCTAGTGATGGCTCTAGTGATGGCTCCAGTGATGGCTCCAGTGATGGCTCCACTGCGGAGTTGGAATTCTGCCGAGTGACGTTGTTACTAGATTCCTTATCTATACAGCCCGGTGGTGGACGAGCAACGACACCAGTGTGATAGTGCCGGAATGCGCAACCTTCGGCCGTGTTCTTGCAATTTGTATTAGCCCAGTACCAACAAGTAAGGTCTTGAGGAGGCTTCTTGTTGTTAGACACAACAGGCGTTTGGGAGGTTGATTGAGGTACTTCGCTCTGGTCAATGCGGACAGCCTTTGCGCTAGGGTTGCTCTCATTCTGTATCCAACCAGTATTCTTGTGAGCGTATGAACACTCATCATCCGGCTTGTAACATCCGGCCTTCTTGCGCAACCAGTGAAGGCACGTGAGTGGCGGCTTGCGGTATCTAGGGGGTATCCAGCCTCCCATATCACCCACGGGATAATCGCGCCCATTCGCATCTGTGTTCCGATGTAAAAAGTAACAGTCTTGTGCAGATCTTGGGCAATTGTTTCTGAGCCTCCAGGAAGCGCACACCAATGGAACTTTATCTACCTCCCATGACTTCAGAGGCGCATGCTCAGGCTCTTCTGCGCGTTCGTGTCTGCTTTCGCGACGATCGTATATAGTCTCACGCCTGCCTGGTATTTTTGGCTGAACAGTATCGTCGTTGACAATCTCAAGAGCCGCTATATCAGGTATACCTTCAGCACGCGCCCTCTTCTGCGCCATTCCCCGAAAGTGTAATGTGGAGAACAGACTTGTACCATTTTTCCATTCACTACGGGACTGAACCTTTGGTCGATTAACTACCCTGATGGCCGGAGTGGGTGTAGCCTGACTGGCACTAGACTGGCCAGTTACACGGGGCGTGGCGGGTTTAGCGGATGAATTATTGCCGTCCGTTCCAAGTCGTCCTGTCTCAGGTCTAGCCTTTTGCAAAGCTACTTTCTTCATGGGTTGCGGAGGACTATGCGGCGTCGTCTTTGTTACTGACGTGCGTTGATCCGCTTGCGCAACTAATTTCGGTGCCGAGGTTGGTGAAGCGCCTTCGGGTAGACTACGAGGTAACTGAACTTTACCGCGTTTCGAGTTGTTATCATTGTTGATTGAGTCATTTGCTCCACTTGAACTCCGTCGCTTCTTCGTCGGTCGTGTACTTGAACCGGCGCTCATTTGGCCATCCGCCAACTCTGCCTCGGATGACGAGGCATCTGGCCGTACCGGAGGTTTGCGACTAGCTTGGTTCTGTGGTTGAACAGGTGGGACATACTCATCTTTATCGTCATTGTCGAATATTACAGGTCTTGCTTGTCTCCTTGGCGGGATGGGCTTTTGTCGCTTCTTGGAACGATCTACTTTTTTAGCTACCATGGCACTTTCACATGCTGCATTAAAAGCATCGATCTTCTTCCGGCAATACATCTGGAATTGGGATTCGCTCATAGACCTTTTGCGCTCATACCACGTTTGGAGGACGGGTGGTGTTCCAGGACGAATGGCCCCATCTTCATTTGGAACAGAAAAAGCCGACGCAGGTTCCCAGGTGCCTGACAGACGTTAGCAATCTCAATGACAACACACAATCTAGCAAAGCTCTCAAACAACGTTAAGACAGTGCTTACATCTTGCAAATAGGTCAGCGCGGGTTGCGAGGATGGCGGGATGGCGGGATAGCCAACTCACTCGTGAAGGGGATAACCGTCCCATTTGGTCAGATATTTGATACCATGAAAGCTGGGTTGGCCAGGGCCATTGTTCCAGACACTCCGGTGCTCAGCGAGGATTTGTTCAACGATGTAAAAACCAATGCTTTCGAGCTGTCCCGAATTGGTGGACATGTCGTCGGTATGGCAGTCTGTGGTGGTGGATGTGGAGATGGGCGATGTGTGCTTGTCCTAGGCAGTTCTGGCCATGTCACGGGTGCGGCTTTGATTGGCCAGTGGCAGCCATGGGATGCTGAAACGACGCGCAAGTGCTCTGTCTTGATGCAGAATGGCGCGCCACCACGCTGTGAAGAGCGCAGCGCTGGTGGGCGCAGAGAGGGCGAGAGAAGAGGAGGAGGGGGCGGTGCTGGCGTGTCGGGTGAGAGCAAGCAGATATCATGTATACACACAGCAGAGGGTTGATGTTCGGGCCCTGCAGGTGAGATAAGGTCAGGTACCAAGGCAAGGTGAGGGTCGTGGAGGCTAGCGTCTCGCTTACCTAAGATGGGCATGGGCTCGCTCGCTCGCTCGGGGGCGCTGGCTGGTGCTTGGTGGGTGGAGCAACTCTCCTCGAGGCAGCGAGATACACAGCACCTGCCCACCACTACCACCACACCACCACCACCGCCAACCGTCCCCCACGCCCTCCGCCCGCTGTGCTGATACTGCGGCCGCCCTCTACACTCTGTTTGCAAGACGCCCCCCGACGCCTCGACGCACCATCCAGCCGCCGGCCTCCTTCCATCTCGTCCCCCGCCCACGGTAACAATGGCCAACGACGAATATGACGTGAGTCTCCATACGCCAGCAGCCGTGTGCCCGCAGCCTATACTGACAGCCTGTCCGTGCAGTTTCTCTTCAAGGGTACCTCCACGCCCCGTCGTCGCCCCTAGACTGCCCCGCTAACCCCCGCAGTGGTGCTCATCGGAGACTCTGGCGTCGGCAAATCCAACCTGCTGAGCCGGTTCACGCGCAACGAGTTCAACCTGGACTCCAAGTCGACCATCGGCGTCGAGTTCGCCACCCGCTCCATCCAAGTCGACGCCAAGACCATCAAGGCCCAGATCTGGGACACGGCAGGCCAGGAGCGCTACCGCGCCATTACGTCGGCATACTACCGTGGCGCAGTCGGCGCTCTGCTTGTCTACGACATCAGCAAGCACCAGACATATGAGAATGTGACGAGGTGGCTGAAGGAGCTGCGCGACCATGCCGACTCCAACATTGTCATCATGCTTGTGGGTAACAAGAGCGATTTGAGGCATCTGCGGGCAGTGCCAACCGAGGAGGCCAAGCAGTTTGCGAGTGCGTATACCCATGGCGCCGCCTGCACGGCTGCGTGGGCCAGTTGCCCGAGACGCATGCTAATCGATTTACGCAGGCGAGAACAACCTTTCCTTCATTGAGACGTCTGCTTTGGACGCCAGCAACGTCGAGCTCGCTTTCCAGAACATTCTCACAGGCATGCCGCGCCCCGTAGCTCCATAGTGACGCTTGCTAACATGCCTCGTAGAAATCTACCGCATTGTGTCAAGCAAAGCCCTGGACCAAGGCGAAGGCAGTGGGCCTGTCCTTGGCAACGACCGCAAAGTGCTTGAGATTAGCAAGTCAGCCGATGCAGAGCAAAAGAAGGGATGCTGCTAGAAGAACAAAACCACCAGCCCAACACGAACAATGACAACAACAACAACAACGCTTCGCACACTCGGCCTGGCGCTGGCTGTTGCTGCATCACGCATGTTTTGAAGGGCAAAGGAAGGCGCTCCTATAGCGGGCGATACTATGATACAACGCGCTACACGAGTCACGCAAATGCCCCGTTGGCGTCCCGGAAGTCCCTCACTTTACATCTGCTTTGTGTCTCGGTTTGCTTCTGTTCGGCCAAAGGTGTCGGGGTCTCTGCTTGGTTTTGCCTGCCGCGAGGGCATCTTTTTCTCATGTTCGGACGGAAGACGATAATGCGATGGCTGATGTGTATGTAAGGTCTTATGCAATGACAGCTCACTCATGTTAGATTTTTTGCGAGTCCTCACGTCTCAGTAGACTCATTGGCATCATTGCGATTTCATGGTGGTCATGTCGTCAGAATGCAACGTCTAGATTGGAAATATGCTCATGAAACACCTATGCTCTTTCTACTGCTACTCATGTCGTTGTGTCGCCACGTCTCCTCTGCCTTGGTCCCTGGCGGCAGGTAATGTGAGCCGCTCGACTCAGACATTCGTTTAAATCCCGAAGCTCCTAAGCTGTCATCTCTCTTCTCATCTCTTGACTCGGATATGCCTGCCATGGGATATGCGCCAGTTGCCGTCATGGAAGATGGGCTAGCCGTGAACATGGGCCGCGACTTGACATCGGTCGATAGAGGCAGCAGCGTGCCATGGCCCTTGGACTGCAGTGCTTTGGCGCGTTTATCTGCCTTGGCTGAGTCGTGCGTGCGGTCATAGAGATAGAGGCCGATGAATGTGAGCACAAAGCCAAACGCTTGAACCTTGGTCATTGGCTTTCCAAACCAGACAATGGCGAAGACAATGACAAAGACGCGCTTGATCAAACTGGCAACCGAGTACGTTACTGGTGACACCATGGACAGCAGAACAAAAGCCACAATGTTCTGTCCAAAGTGGAATGTTCCGTTGAACAAAAACTCGATAAAAAGCCGGCCATGGTCCAGCGCGCCAGGATGGTCAGAGAGCTGGATCGAGGCATCGTGCAAAAAGTCAAAGATGAGAGTGAAGCCTTCAGACCACAGCCAGAGAGGGAGAGTAAACAGGAACGCCAGGCCAGAAGAGTAGCAGAGCAGGTTAAGCTTGTCTGGCTTTGTGAATTTGTTGGGGGGGAGGCCATCCTTCTCTGCAGCGGCGGCGTCGTTGAAGATCTGCTTTGAGACAATGTTCTGCACCACGAAAAGAATGGTGCTCCCAAAGGCTGAAATGAGGCCAATGAGATTGGCGTTGAAGTCGGCTGAGCAGGCCAACACTACACCTAGGGTCAGCGGTATCAGAGAGAGATAGGTGGGTAGCGAGTATTGGATCTTGAAGAAGATGCTGTACGCCATGACGGTGAGGAGCGGCGAAAGTCCCTTGATGGTGTGCACTAGCGACACGGGTATCCTCGACGTAGCATCGGCGCTCAGTATATGGCCGCCAATCTGGAAGCAGGTGAGGGGCATCGTGGCCATGATCAGCTCCTTGGAGGGCGGACGGATTCCATACTTCAAAAAGGGCATTGCTTGCTTGAAGCGCGGATACCTCCTTGCAAATGCAGCAAGTACCAGACACCAGCCCGATACAAAGGCAAACTGGACCGTCGTGAGAGTAATGGGTTTGGGCAGTGCGGTGAGGATGGCTTTGGACGACATGTTTGTGAAGATGGATGTCATGTACCAGATACCACAAAGCAGCTGCGTCCGTTAGCATTCCAGCATGGCTTCACGAGGTGTTGGGGGGGCGTACGACGAGCTTGGGCGAGAGCGGCGCCTTGAGCGCGTCGGCGATTTCGTGGGCGTTCTGGCTGACACTGCCCTTGCGCGTCCTTATCGTCTTGAAGGCCTCGCTCAGGCTCTTCTGGCGCCCGTGTCTCGTCGAGGGGCCTGGCGCCGCAGCATTCACCACTCCGAACCTCGCCTCTTTGCGCGGCTGCCATCTGTCTGCGGGGTTTGTGCTGCCGTTGGCTTGCGCTGCATGGCTGGGGCTCGCCGACCGCGACGAGCTGAGGCCATAGCCCTGGTCTTCCTCGGGCGCGGGCAGGAGATCGGACTGGAAGGCGGGGAACTTGAAGGTGGCATTAGGACTGGGGTCCCGCGCCAACGGGGGCATCATGGCGACGGTAGGACAAGGCGTCGTCGAGGGGTATCGTGTATGTATTCGTTACGCCATGAGGAAAGGAAACGAGAGTGTAGGTAGCGGGCAATATGTCGTAAGCAGGGGGTGCAGTTGTGGCAGTCTGCAAACCTTCCAGCGTCGCGGGGCGGTGCGAAGGGCAGCGATGACGATGTGCCGGGCGGATCTGCGCGAAAGATTGTTCCAAGAATCTGGTGGTGGTTGAGAGCAGGCGTCGCAATGGGTCCGTAATTGTTAGCGGAGAATTATTTGGCTAGCGTACCTGGTGATGTCGCCACGCGTCCCGAAGCAGTGGCAGGGCCAGTCTGGTCGGATGGCTAGTGCGCCAGCAGGGGTGGGCAGGCCGGTATGCCAATGCCAATGCCAATGCACCACTCATCCCACATGCCACTACGTACCACCGCCACAGCGCTTCGTCAGCCAAGATCCACTCCACCCAAGAAGCCTCATGCATCTACTATACACCTAGAGGCAGCTGCACTGAACCCCCCTGCTCCGGTTATCCTGGGATGCTTCGAGCTGGTTCAGCAGTTCCACCATGTTCGTGCTCTTGCTATGCCTGCTACAGTGGTCCCTAGCTACTCGGGCACACGAAGCTCCCTTATTTTCCTTTAATAGTACATGGCACGTCCTTGGGCCTTTTCAAATCGGGACCAGAGGCACGTCGATGAGTTTGCCGGTTTGAAGACACACGTCACCTGCTAACGCCGGCCCAGAGGCTACGTGGGGGGCAGATCCACTAGAATATGCGGGCGGCTTCAGAAACCTCAGTTACGATCCAAACGCACAGTTTCCTAGTTCCTTGCCATCAAATGGAACTGCTTCGTGGAATATCACCAAGGCTACAAAGACCCTGACCAGTGCTATCTCGGCCAATGCCTCGCTGAGCATTGGCTACTCCAACGTCGACTGGGACTTTTTGAAGGTCTTTTACGGATGGGCTGCCGTCCAATATCAGGCTTGGGTGCGTGGTGAGATAGTCGTTGGCGGTCACGAAACTCAGCATGTGATCCTACACACCGACGCAATCCTAGAGTACTGGATCGACGACAAGCATTACTTTGGAGGCGACTTTTATAGCTACCGGAACGCACCTTCTGTCATGCATCTTACACCTGGCTCGCATAGGGTTGACCTCCGTCTAGTCCGCGATGTAAGAGCTTTTGGAGGCATCCTGGAACCCACGATTGATGTCGTAGTCGATGTACGGCAAGTGACTGGTGCTCTTGAACTTGCAAAACCTGGCATTCTGATGTCCGATGCTATTGGTGGGAAGCTCGTCTCTTCAATTGGCTCGGTATACCTAAGGAACACTGGGCAGGAAGACATTGAAATTGTGAGCATAGGACGCTCAATCGACAGCTCTCATTCCACCCTCAGGGAATCGGGCTTGAATGCTCAAACACTGTTGAATGGAGACGCTCAGTTCACCTCCCAGGATTCTGCAGCATCTTACAGCTACCATTCCCTGCCCATAACCATTGTTGCTGGTCAGACGAAACCTGTCGTCTTGAACGTCCGTCCAGCAGAGGGCAATGCTTCTGTCGTGAAACTTGACATCACATATAAGACGGCCCGCAGTGCTCACTCTCGGACACTCAGTGTTTCTCAACCCCTGAATCACGTAGCCCTCTACGCGCCCCATAAGATTACATATCTCCATCCAGGTGGGATGGTCTCGTACGCTATGCTTCGGCCTCCTGCGAAGAACTCAACATGCGAACCAGGGCGATCAAAGCTACCAATCTTGTTGCAATTTCACGGATCAGGGCTAGAAGCCGACAACCCCATGGTATATGGTGCTCTGAACTCTCTACCGGATCTCTGTGCCTGGGTATTGTTTCCCACAGGTGTCACACCGTGGTCCGGTGACGACTGGCACAGCTGGGGTTTTGCTGATGTTGAAGCAGCAATCTCAGCAATTCCGCGGTGGATTGAAGACAACAGCTGGACAGGCCATGGTATCGATACAAACCGATGGATACCTTCAGGTCACTCAAATGGTGGACAAGGGACATGGTTCGCCCTGACTCACCGTCCAGACAAGGTGCTTGCTGCGGCTCCAGTCTCTGGCTACTCCAGCATTGAGAAGTACGTTTCATATGAGCTGTGGCAGAGTGCAGACCCAAAACGTAAAGCGACCATCAGTGCATCTCTAAACAATTACCGTCATGAGATGCTGATGTCAAATGCACGTGGTATTCCGATCCAACAGCAGCATGGTGAGGTCGATAACAATGTACCTGCCTTTCATTCTCGCCTGTTGGCACAACAGCTGTACCTGGAAAATACCAGCTCGACGTACAACGAGGTCGCTGGCTTCAACCACTGGTGGGAAGGTGTCATGACTACATCGCAATTGGTAAGCTTCTATTACAAGCAGACCAACAGCGAAGAAATTTTGCTGCGGAGACTAAAACAATTCACCGTCATGGTGGGCGATCCGGGGGACATGGAGAGTAAAAGCGGGATCAGAGTCAAACACCTAGAGGACCCAGGACGATACGGAAGGGTCAGTGTCCGAGGGAACATTATCAGGACCTCTAATGTGCAAGACCTTGAATTCGACCTCGCTCTCTGGACGGAGTCTGTAACTATTGATGAGCAAAGAGTAGAGCTGTCAGAGTCTTCGGTTGCAGCAGGGGGCACGATCAGTGTCTACAAGTCGACTGATGGTTGGAGACCAAGTTCAATCGGAAAAGGGGCGGTACAGCTACAACGGAACGGTCGTCAGTTGGGCTCCATGACTGCTCTGCTTCGAACACGTGGCGCCTTTATTATTCGACATTCTGGATCCACGGCTACGTTGCACATTGCTTTGCAGATTTCTTCTAGCCTTCACCAATACTTTCTAGCGGATACTAATATCCTTCACTCCGTATTGGACCCCATCACTCCAGGTGACTCTGGAAATGTCATCACTTTAGGCGTCGCTTCCAGCCTGAAGACTGTCAAGTCCAGTTTCCCTATACATGTTGATGAGTCTGGAGTCGTGATTCGCGATCATCAAGGTCAAGAACATCGGTACGGGAAGGAAGCTCGAGGCGTCGCATTCCTCCACCCGCTTGAAGACGAACGACTTGAACTAGTGCTTTGGGGTACTGATGAGGAGGGATTACAGCAAGCTGCACGGCTTGTGCCTCTTCTAACAGGTGTGGGACAGCCAGACTTTGTAGTCTTTGGACAAAGTGCAAAGTGGAAAGGCATCCAAGGTACACTCGCGATGGGCTTCTTCGACTCAAACTGGGAGGTCGCCCCGTGCAGCGTTATAGACAGCGAGTTCGACACATATGGGGCAGAGGATTGGGACTAGGCATACACTGCTAATATCACGGGCTACATGTGTAGGTTTGAGTGTAGAGAAAGAACGTACGTGAAGAGCTCTGTACATGATAAAAGCGGCTGCACGTACTTGGCATGATTACGGTCCAAATATGACGCAGCCACCAGCAGATACTGCAGTCTTCTTATCTGTATATTATATAAGCCATATCGAATCCGGCCATGTGCTGGAGTGAAGGCGGATGCCGAAAACGCCGACGCGTCGCGCCTTCCGTGTAGTAGCACTCACTTGCCTTGGAGCCACACTCACCTCGTTTGTTTTGGAAGCTTCTCTTGCCGTCACCCCGCTTCTCCCTCGCCGCTCTCTCCTCTTTACCCTCATCCTCTTTCTTTTGCTGCTGGAGCCCTTTCTCTTTGAACGGCAGCCTCTGCGACCTACCAATCTACGTCCATTTGAGCTGTTTCGTCGTCGCTTCTGTATCTACCTTGGTCATATACGACGCCAGACGAGCGCCAACGGACCTCTGTTCTGCATCTTATCTGCACATTTGCCCCATAACTTCGGATCTGATTCTCGCTGCCCTCGGAGCCGCACTGTTCTCACCATCTAACCCTGGACACTACGCGAGCCTCTCGGATTTATACCATCTACGCCCACATCCCAGTGCAGCTACCATGAGCTTCAACATCGCTTCCGACGGTTCTCCTACGCCCCGTAAGGGCCCCGCTCGATTCCCGGTGCCAGGGGATCTCCGAGTTGACACTTCGCCAGAGGCTTTGGGTCAGGCGGTAGGCAGCATGAGCCTCAGCCAATACCCATCTTCTTTCCATCGTGTGTTTGGCTCAACGTTGACTTCCAACACACAGGGCTTGAAGCGGCCACTCGGACCTTCTGCACTGGGTAGTCGATCTCTTCTGGAGCAGCACGAGTTGCTTGACGGCTACAAGGTCAGTACCTCCTAGACATCCTCTGCAAACATTGCGGTCACCTGTCAGAAACATCAAGCTTACTTCTATAGAAGCCCCACATGGAGATGCGCGAGGACTCTACCGCTGTGGAATCGCTGATGCAGCGCCTCAACGGACGCTCTCCTGCCCAAGACCCGTACAGCTCCTCCAGCAGCTCTGTTCCCATCACTCCAGCCACGGAAGAATTTGCGCCCACACCACCCTCCGACATGGACAACTCGGTCGTCCTCGTGGAGGCTGTCGAGCTGCAGAAGTTGAAGCTTGAACTGCAAGAAGCTCGCAACGAAGTCAACCGCGTCAATCAAGAAATGCACAGCCAAAACGTAGCCCGGTCGACCATGGAGCACCTCAGCCAGTCATCGGAGGCTGATTACAGCTACTCAGGTGACGTCACGGAGCAAACACTTGCTAACCTGCAGAATAAGTTCAATACCTCAACCCGAAGCAACTATGGCTGGGGCAATGGATCTGCTCGTCTTGGTGGCATGGGTAGCAACAGCTTCGGACCTCCATACCTACCTCAGACTCAGGCGCAGTCCCGACCACAGCCCACACAGACTGGCTATCGCCGCACTGGCTACTTGAATGAACCCACTCACTTTCCGGTTGACCAAAGCTTCCGTAGCAGCGGCATGACCAATGGCTTCAACACTGGAATGGGTAACGGCTTGTCCAACAGCATGCACGCCAACACTAGCAACAACATGGGCATAGGTATGGGCAGCGGCTTGAGCAACCCGCCTAGTCGCCCAAACTCTGCGTTTGATCCTGGATACAGCCAGTACACTTTGCCGCCGATGTATCCAATTGGTCATCCGGCACCAATTGGCACCATGACTAGCAACCTGTCTGCGGATGCGAGTGAATTCAACTTCCCCAACGGTATGGGTTCTTCTCCATGGAATTCACAGGTAAGTCGGCAATCTCGTGCATTTTGATCACAGACTGATGGTGACTTAGGCCCAGAGCGAAACTGGCGCTCCTCAGTACGTTCCCCCGGTGGAGCCCATGAACTACCGTCGGCTGTTGGATCGCAACATGAGCTGCAACTGGAAGTATATCGTTGACAAAATCATCTGCAATAATGATCAACAGGCTTCCATCTTTCTTCAGCAGAAGCTCAAAGTAGGCACCCCTGAGCAAAAGTACGAGATTGTCGAAGCAATCATTTCTCAGGCATACGCTTTGATGGTCAACCGCTTTGGCAATTTCCTGGTCCAGCGCTGCTTCGAGCACGGTACCCATGAGCAGGTAATCGCTATTGCCCAAGCCATTCGTGGTAACACGCTTGCGCTCAGCATGGATGCTTTTGGTTGCCACGTTATTCAGAAAGCCTTTGACTGCGTACCCGAGGAATACAAGGCAACCATGGTACACGAGTTGCTCCGTCGTATTCCCGAGACTGTCATCCACCGCTATGCGTGCCATGTTTGGCAGAAGCTATTCGAGCTTCGCTGGAGCGACTCTCCGCCGCAGATCATGCGCTATGTCAACGAGGCGCTTCGTGGCATGTGGCATGAGGTGGCTTTGGGTGAGACTGGAAGTCTTGTTGTACAGAACATCTTCGAGAACTGCCTTGAAGAGGACAAGGTAATTTTTCATGTGCGCAGCTTGGCAGCCATACTGACTTTTGATAGCGTCCCTGTATCAACGAGGTCTTGGCCAGCATCGACGTGATTGCACATGGACAATTTGGAAACTGGTGCATCCAGCACATTTGCGAGCATGGTGCCCCCGCGGATCGCAGTCGCGCCATCGAGCATATCCTTCGCTTTAGCACCGAGTACAGCATGGACCAATACGCCTCCAAGGTGATTGAGAAGTGTCTGAAGATTGGTGGCAGTGAGTTTCTGGACCGCTATCTCGACCGTGTTTGTGAGGCGCGCCCTGATCGTCCGCGCATGCCTCTGATTGACAGTAAGTGAAACGGTAATGTGGGATGATGCAGGAATGTTAACGAGAGAACAGTTGCTGGGGATCAGTTCGGTAACTACCTCATCCAGTATATCTTGACCAACAGCAGCCCCCAGCATCGCGAACTTGTAGGCGGCCATATTCGGAAGCACATGGTGTCGCTTCGTGGCTCCAAGTACGGCTCCCGTGTCGCTATGCTCTGCTGCAACCCCGCCCTGACTACGCGCCCTGGACCTCCAGCCGGCATGCTCCCACGCTACGGTAACCCGACATCGCGACCCACGTTTGGTGCTTTCCGCTAGATGTCAGTCTGGGGTCCTACATGTCTTCGTCCACATAGGCACCGTTGGGTATTATCAGCTTGTACACCCTCGCTCTCAATCTCGAAGAAGGTATCGTGGATATGCCCAAAAGCTAAGATCAATGTCGAAAAGATTGTCAGATCCATTGGCTTAAGATGAGCATAAGTACGTATTCCTTGCTTTTGCTTGGGACAGCATCACTTGGTGAACACGGGTTATGGGCGTATATGTCTTTTCTTGTTTAGCATTGCATTTTCATCAGTCGGAAGTTACTTGGGCAGGTTAGCAAGGGAATGGTGAAAGGATAGGAAACAGCGAGCTGGATTGTGCCGACATAATTAGGCTTGTGAGCGAAAACAGGCCAAATGGGGCCTTAATGGCAGGACGATAATGGTAGTGTGATAATGGCAGTGTTTACGGGAGAATGTATGCATTTTTCTTTGTATGCAACGCGCGAATAATGGGATTATGCATGAGATATTATGGCCGAGAGGACGAAAACCCCGATGTTGCCGCCAGACGGCAGCGTTCGGGGACTGGGGCTGCCAAAGTTCGGGGAAGGTTGGAGATTGCACGGAGTTCGGAGGCTTTTCGGACGTGCTCGCACGAGCGAGCGACACCTGGGGCATCAAGGAGATTTGTCCAGACGGTAGCACAGATGCAGCGAGAATAGGGCTGGAGGCAAGGGCACTCTGGACAGCATCTAGACGATGGAGTAGGCGCATATTAGCAACGAATCTCGGGCCTAAGTATTGTAAGGTGACCAAAGGTGCAGAGGCGGCGACGAGGCGGCATCTATGGAGATGCCGCTTCGGCGAGCTGCACGCAACATGCGAGTGAGGGCGCGTTGCCGACATGCAACAAACCAGAGGCATGGCTTATACGGCCTTACTCATCATTAGCCGTCTAGAGGCGGCGGCTTGTGGCTTGTGTCGCGGCGTAAGAACAGAGTGTTTGTGAGGTCATGCATTGATGACCTGATCTGCGGGCGCGCAGAATAATCGGCCCAGCAGATTTGTAGTGGTAGGGCTCTCGGGCGGGACAGGGACAGGGCCTAGCGATGCCGGAAGCTCGGCCACGTCACCATGGTGTAGGCTTGACTGCTGCACCATCTTTTAATAAGTCGCCGTGCGCCGCTGGAGGGGTCTTTGGACATTTTTCAAGCACACCTAACCCCCGCGACAAACAACCCTCTTACCTCGCGCAACAGGCATTCTATTCTTCGTAGCCTCACCCGCCAATTCACACTTGCCACACACACATACACACATAGCCCACCCACACAAGTCAAGATGAAGGTTCTCACCAAGGAAGAGGAGGATGCGCACTACAAGTAAGTGGCGCACACGCAAAGAATAACCATCATTGGCTTCTGCTAACCAAGACCAGTGCTACCGTCAGGGGCGGCACAATAGGAGGTGTTATTGGCACAGCGATAGGTGCCGCAGGTGTCCTCGCCGCGAGCAGACGCTACCACTCTTTCCGAGCCCTCACTGTGCCATTCCGCGCATTCCTTGTGGCTTCAACCGGAACCTTTGTCGGTATGTCCAAAGCCACCCACACTTCTTCTGTCCCAAAAAAAACTTCAAGTCTGACCACGAAAATCTAGCCGTCATCGCCGCCGACAGAGCGTCCGCGCAATACGACATCGAGCACACCCCTGAAAAGAAACGCCAGATCGAGCGTGAACAGCAGCGAGAAGCCCTTCTCGAATCCAACAGAACCCCGCTCCAGCGCGCGAAGGATTGGGCGACAGAAAACCGATACCCACTCCTCTTTGGCTTCTGGGTTGCGTCCATGGCCGGGTCATGGCATTTTGTCAACCGCAACCCTTACCTGAGCAAATCGCAGAAGCTGGTGCAGGCGCGTATGTATGCTCAGGGTGGCACACTGGCTGCGTTGCTCGGCAGCTTTGCTATTGAGGGAGCAGATGCGGCCAAGGGCAAGGGAAGATGGGAGACTATTAAAATCATTGATCCTAACGACCCTGAACACAAGCACGTTATCGAGAAGAAGATCCACCATGAGAGGTACGCTGGTGAGGACCAGTGGAGAGGTATGATGCTTTCATTCGACATGTGCAAAACAACAAGCTGACTTGGACGACACAGAAATGGTCGAGGCTGAAGAGCAGCGCCAGAAGGAGCGCAAGGCCGCTGCCCTGAGAAAGGAGCACCAGGCCAAGTAGCACCGGGATGCTGCCAACAAGAAAGAAGAGAGGGAAGAGTATCAGAACAAGGAAAAGGCCTACAAAAAAGACTAGTACCTCCTCATCTTTCTCGAACAGCTTGGCCCGCCCAAGCACGGCGACGCTCGGATGGGCTTTGTTCACATGTCCAGGACCTTGGTCCTCATTTGCAGGCGTTGTGGAGCAGCATTGTCATCGTCTTTTCTTTACCCTATATCAACGACTTTTTGTATGACTAGGTTTCATGTTTGCAGTTGGGCGGTTAAGCAGCGGCGCGTACTACTAGCATGGAACACACTTGAGGGAAATAAGTTTGCTCAAATAGACTCTTCGGTTACTGAGCTTATTCGCTGGTCTCCAAACATGCATGCTTCTGAATGCAAGATTATGAATTTCAGGGTCCACGATCCATGACGTCTGCGCTTCTGGATGGATGCAGCACCGTGCATGAAGCACGTCAGAGATCTTTGCGATGGAGCTAACGAGTTGTTTCTACAGTGCATATGGCCTTGGATGTTGCCGCTCTGTCATCTGTATTTTTCTGCTTTGGTTTTCGTACGTGCTAGTATCGACTCACCTTCGGCCTCTGATGATACAATGGACTCGGATGTTGCACAGCAATTGGACTCGATAACACACAAGCTCATGTCAACCACATGTCTTGCACATGCACCCAAGAAACCCCAGGAGGCGCAGCTCACGGCAATCATTGCAGACCTACAAGTTCATCCCACGATTGAAGCTCTGCTGCATATCCTGAACCACGACTTGCCATCTGCACACTTTCTGGTGCGACATATGCAGGCGCCGCCAGCTGTCGAGGGGATGCTGCTCCACGGCATCTTGCATCGCGCTGAAGGCGACTTCAACAACGCACGCGCATGGATAAGCGACGTCTCGGACGCATGCGAGGGCTACCAGCCTAAGCGCAAGGAGGAAGGCCAAAGACTAGATTCCGAGATTGTAGAGCAAGTCGGTAGCAACTCGCACGTGTCCGATTCGCTCGTCAAATTTGTCTACGGCGGCCAACACCCTGGGTGGCTTATCGACGCGGTCGAGGCGTTTAGAAGACAGAAGCAAGGCCAAAGCAGAGACGGAGAGGGGGCGCAGATTGAACAGAGGATCCGAGACGAGGCGGAGAGGCTGCTGGATTGGTGCAAGAGCAAGTTTGGCAGTCGAGTGTGGCGGGATGCGACCAAGGCGTGGGTTGCAAACAGCGAGGAAATCGGCAAGATCAGTGCGGATATGGTCAGCGGCGGGAAGGGGTATCGTAATTTCTAGTCTGGGGCGTATTCGCATATGTACGTGTTTTGTGGTTGTGATGCTGTCTTGTGGCCGTGGTGCTCGTGTCACGTCGATGCCAAGACCACGGTACTTAGCGTAGTGGTCATGCCCGCACAACGCCCCCCCCCTCCCTCCTCGGCGCCTCCTCTTGACCCGCGTGGTCCACGGAGCAGCTGGGGAGAGCAACAGGCTCGCATGTGCCCGTGGCGGCGTGCAGGCAGAAGCAAAACGGAGGACATGATGCGGCAGGCCGTCATTTGCACCGCAATCACCACCACGGCGAGTTTGGTAAGCGAGTGCGAGCGTCGGGCCTAGGGTGCAGGGGCGAATGGCGCCAGGCGGCCCCCCCAGTAGGCGGTCGGCCTGTGACATCAACGGCCAGCTTTCACTCCTACCACCCTGCCACCACAGCATTCTTCCCGTGCCCACGTGCAGCCCGTGGCTGGACTGCAAAACAGGTATCCATGGCCGACGAACAGCTCAAGCCCAACGGCCAGAGCCGCCCCAGCAACGTCAAGCACCACACCTCACCGTCTCTCATGATGAACTCGCACTTTGCAGGCGTGGGCGACAATGCCGACAAGCAGTCCTACGAGCATGGCATCCAGGTCATTGACGAGGACAAGATGTTCAAGTATGTCGTGTCGCTCGATCCACGGTGTTTGGGGGCGCCCTCAATGCTAATGTCTACTCGCCATGCAGCGGAAATCTGTCGTCGTACCTCAGTGTTGAGAAAGTCATCCCCGCTGGCTTCAACTACCACCTCATTTCTGTCTTTGGCTCGCAATCCACGGGCAAGTCTACGCTCCTCAACCACCTCTTCGGCACCCAATTTGGCGTCATGTCGGAGCAGGAGCGTCGCCAAACCACAAAGGGAATCTGGATGAGCAAGAACAAGCGTGAGGAGGGCGGCTCGAGCATGGCCGAGAACATTCTCGTCATGGACGTCGAGGGTACCGACGGCAGAGAGCGAGGCGAGGACCAGGACTTTGAGCGCAAGAGTGCTCTTTTCGCCCTGGCCACGAGCGAGGTCCTCATCGTCAACATCTGGGAACACCAAGTCGGACTGTACCAGGGCGCCAACATGGGCCTGCTCAAGACCGTTTTTGAAGTCAACTTGCAGCTCTTTGTCAAGGACAGCCAGTGAGTCTCTCGACCGTGTTTGCACCACATGTCTCGTGCTGACCGCCCTGTCAGATCCACTCCAAAGTCTCTCCTATTCTTCGTCATCCGCGACCACATCGGCACCACACCTCTCAAGAACCTACAAAATACCCTAATACAAGACCTGTCCAAACTGTGGTCGACCATTTCGAAACCCAACGGTCTCGAGAGCTCGCGGATAGAAGACTACTTTGACTTTGCCTTTGTTGCATTGCCACACAAGATTTTGCAGCCGGAAAAGTTTGACGAGGCAGTCACGCAGCTCAGCGCAAGGTTTAAAGAAGGGTACAGTGACCCAAGAAAGAGTGGGCTCATTGACGAATCAACCGCACCTATTTTCCTACCTCAGTACCATCGCCGGATACCTGCCGATGGATTTTCTACCTATGCAGAGGGCGTCTGGGATCAGATTGTGCACAACAAGGACTTGGATCTGCCAACGCAGCAAGAGCTCCTAGCCCAGTTCCGATGTGATGAAATTTCGAGAGAGGTGCTCGTTGCCTTTGACGAGAAGATCACGCCCCTAGAAGACAAGCAGGCCGAAGCTGCTCGAGCAGGGACATTCTCTGTCATCCCTGACCTTGGATCCGTCATGAACGCAGCGCGAACAAAGGTCCTCAAGGACTTCGATACCAATGCCAGCCGATACCACAAGGGCGTCTACAAGCGAAAGCAGGCAGAGCTTGAGGCCAAGGTTGATACCCGCTTGAAGGCATTGTTCCAAAAGCAGCTCATGTCTGCTCACAAAGCTGGCGTGGAGAACTTTACCGAAGCCGTTAGTGCTGCAGTAAAGAGCGGCCAGAAGAAAGGAGGTTCATATGACTTTGCTCAGATTGTCGATTCAGAAAAGAAGAAGGCACTCTCCCAATTTGAGGAGGATGCAAAGGCAATGGCTATTGAGGGCGCCAGCTGGAGTAGCTACGAGAATGAACTGAAGAACTACAAGAAGGAGCTGGACGATGTCTCTGGCCGTCTCCGCAAGGAAGAGATGAGACGCCTAGCCACTCGGATCGAACGCTGGGTACGCTCACGTTTGGACGAGTCGGTTGGACTAGAGTTCAACAAGCTCGGATCAGGCCGAGGCGGTTCTGGCGCGCCTGAGAACGGCGACCGACCTCCATCAGAGAAGGATCTCTGGGATCGGGTCTGGACCATCTTCACGGAAACTGTCTCCAGTGCCGAAAAGCGGTTCACCGACCGAGCTTCCAGCTTCGATGCTAGTCCCGAGGAGGTGGAAGTCGGTCTGTGGAGATTACGGCGCAAGTCTTGGGCTGTGCTTCGTGCAAAACTCGACGAGGAAGTCATGGAGGGCAACATTCTGTTGAAGCTCCGGGAAAACTTTGAAGACAAGTTCCGCTACGATGATCACGGTGTGCCGAGAATATGGAGACCCACAGACGACATTGAGGGTATCTACACCAAGGCGCGCGAGTCCACAATCACTGTGATCCCGCTCCTCGCCCGTTTCAAGCTTGCGGCGACGTCAAAGGCTCCGCCGCTCGATGTCTGGATCGGAGAAGCACCAGCTTCTGTAACTCCAGCAGACGAGGACGATCTGACGCCCATTGGCGGCGTTGACGATGAAGAGGGCAAGACGTTGGAAGAAGAAATGACAATCTTATCCGACGCCAAGCAGGCCGATCTGCTTGTCCGCTTCAAGAAGACCGCAGATGGGGTCTATGTTGAAGCCAAGCGTAGTGCGATTGGCGGCATCACTCAAGTCCCATTATATTTCTACGGCTTACTCCTTGCGCTGGGTTGGAACGAGATAGTGGCCGGTATGCATCTTCACTGCTCCCTTGATTAATCTAGATAACGGTACTGACACATTATAGTTCTCCGCAACCCCGTATACTTCATCTTTCTCATCCTACTAGGCATCGGTGCCTACGTCACCTACACGCTTAACCTATGGGGTCCCATGGCACGCATGGCCAACGCCGCCTCGCAACAGGGTCTGGAGGTCGGCAAGGAAAGGCTCCGTACTTTCCTCGAGAGCTCCGACGCCGGCCGCCAGGCCATGGCTATGAGTGGCAGTGCAAACGACTCTAGGAGGTACGAGGATGTGCGCATGGATAGGCTGAACGGTGATGGAAAGAAGAGCAAGGCCGACGATGAGGACTTGGACGACATTTGAAACCGGCGAGGGAGGGGGCTGCACGGGGGTCCGGGAGGAAGTGCGGGCTTGAGTTATCTTCTTGATAGAATAGAATAGGATCAGGCTTTCAGGCTAGGGTTGGAGTCGCGCGGCAAGCTAGGCGAAGGAAGGAATTTGTTGCTGATTTCCTAGGGGTCCACTGCAAAAAAAAAAGAAAGGCCAAAAAACCAAAATGGAACTTGGTTCTTGTGCGCTTTGATTTGCGAGAGTTCAACTTTGACTTTGGCCTCACGGGTTTCTCGGGAGTGAGTACTTGGTAGTCATTGTGAAGCTCGATTCTGTCTACATACAACCAGTCCACTAATAACTGCACACGAGCAATTATCTCAGACGCCAAATTTCCTCGGATCCAAAGTCGCAATATCGGCGCTCGTCGCCTCGCCGTCAAACACGATTTCACTCAGCAACTTGCCCGTGCCAGGCCCATTCTGAATGCCCCAACACGTATGCCCAGCACCCATGAGCAAGCCCTTTACGCTCGTCCTGCCGACCAGAGGCCCGCCTCCACGACTCACATTGGGCAGGTAACACGCCTGTCTGGCCGTGACGTGTCCATCGCGCAGCTCCTCAGAGATAGCCGAGACCTGGTCGACAATAGCCTGGCAGCGCGTCTCATCGCATTCAACGAGATGCGTCGACGCGGGCAAGGGCACTACCAAATCGCCTTCGCCGCACGCGTAGACTTCCTGGTTGGGCCGCGCGTAGATCTCTGGTGTGACTGTCTCGCTGCGCTTGCTATTGCCACTGCGTGGCATGTCGATTGCGGTGAAAAGCGCATATGCGGAAACGGGTCTCGAGGGCCGGATTGTGACGCTGTGCGCTCGCATGGCGGAAATCGGGGCCGCGTTCCACACGGCTTGGGTCCAGGGGCCGGCGGTTAGAATGACCGTGTCGGCGGTGATTTTACATGTTTCTTCGCTGGAGGAAGAGGAAGAGGTGGAGGAGGACGAGTCTTTGCTCGTGTACGAGACTGATGTCACGCTGCCGTTTTCCTGGTCGATGCTAGTTGCAGTGCCGTAGAGAATCCGCACGCCTTTTTCTTCGGCCAGCTGCGCCATGGCCGTGGTGAAGTGGAACGGATGGACCTGTGCTGTTGTAGCTGGGGTCCCCATTTCCTCGTAGGTCTGGATGCCGTCGGCCGCGATCCAGTCGAGGTCTTTGGGGACGCCGGCAGCGCGCAGCAAGCTGATTGCATGTTGAGTTCGTTTTTGCAGGCTCACCGAGTCTTCTTGTTTGGTCGTGTTTGCGCTCTTGTGCTTTGCGAGAACACCGTACATTTCGATTTGCCCGCAGTGCACGGCGCGGTAGCCCCAGCGGTTTGCGCCATCGTGCTTCGCGGCAAGTTCTTGGTGGAGCCGGTAACTTAGGGGCACGAGGCAGCTGGGGTACGCCCACAGGGCCAGGAGGCCGCCTGCTTTTCCGGATGCACCGCCGGCGATCTTGGTTGCTTCGAGGAGAGTGATTGAGTCTCTTTCTCGGTTGAAGTTTGGATGGTGTGAGAGAAAGTATGCTGTGGTTGCTCCGATGATACCGCCACCTGGAAAAGCGTTCAATCAGCCTGGGATTGCTGTGCAAAGCGGAAGCCGATGACATGTACCAACAATGACAATGTTTCTTTTTTGCTGCTCGTTTGCCATGGTGGTTGCTAGGCGCGAAGAGGCTCTCAGCATGAAGAGGTTGGTGAGCAGAATGTGTGGTGTTGATCGTCTGGCATTTTCGGTGGGTATTGGACCGATTACACAGGTACGTCATAGGTCGGTGGTGCCGACGCTGAAGGCTGCAGAGTACTCGATAAGGTACTCAGTCAAAGTACTCAATACAAGTACAGTCTTCTCCAAGGAGAGCAAATACATTACTACAGAATCATATGTAAAGTTGGTTAGGTATCTACATGCGGACAAAGGAAAGAGAGAACCCGAATCCTCGTAACAGGGCTTAGAAGTCCCCGCCCATATCGCCGCCCATATCACCACCCATATCACCACCCATGTCACCGCCATCGTCACCATAATTGTTCTCGACATAGGTATCGCCGTGGTCACCTGCCAGTGCTGAGCCTATGAGACCACCAGCTAGCAGGCCACCTCCGGCTCCAAGAGCCATACCGCCCATACCACTTCCACCGGGACGTCTGCCACCCATGCCCCCACCCATAGGCATGCCGCCACCCATCGGTCGCCCATAGCCTCCACCTCCACCGTAGTATCCTCCAACAGGTTGGCCGTAGCCTTGCTGGCCATAGGCTGGCTGTCCATAGCCATACTGCTGTTGCTGGTAGCCTTGTGGGGACGGCGAGTGTGACGAGCCATTGGACTTTCCAAAAATCTTGCCTAGGAAGCCCTTCCCCTTGCTTCCCCTTTCCTGGCCATAACTATCCTGCTGCTGCGCCTGTGGAAACGGGCTTGGACTTGGCTGGCCATAGCCACCGTACTGTGGCGGTTGGCTCTGGACCGGCTGGTTGTAATAATCATTCGAGGCTCCGCGGGCGCGCGATTCTTCCTCTTCTTGAAGTTTCCTTGCGAGTTTCTCGTCCTCATCAATATTCGCATATGGATTGTTACTGCCAAGAGCGCCCTTTTCGCTGCCGCCTGCAGGGACACCACCTACCGCTTCACCGACTGGAGATGCAGCTTGGTTAGGAGGGGCACCTGGAGGGGGGCCAGGAGGGGGTGCTTCGCCAGGAGGATAAACGGGCTCAGTTGGTTTTTCCCATTGTGACTGTTTCGTATAGATGTTTACGTAGAACCATTCGCTGTACTGTGTGTTCCAGACGGCTTTCCAGCCTTCGGGCACCTTTGGCGGAGGAGGGCCCTGCGCGCAGTGTTAGCCGTGACCATCCGCTGCCGAGCAAGTTGCTGTTGTCATGCTGCAGGGACATGCGTACCTGTGGAGGTGCGAATTCCGCCATGCTGTGTATTCAGCGGTGTAGGGTTCTCTAAGTCTGGCTCGACGTAGGTGATGCAGAGGTTATCGCAAAGTCTGTTAGATCGCGGGGTTGTAGTGATGGGGTAATACCCTGCACCGCCGCGGGTGAGAATGACCATACGAGTGCGAGTGCGTCATCGTGGCGAATGCATCATGTGCCGAAAGCCTGCTGAGCCACGGTCCACGTTTGCAGTATTACTAGCACCTTCGAACGCATCCGTATGATCCGTGGGCTGTGGGCAGTCGGTTACGAAGGAGGTGAACAAGTGAAAGTGTGAACATGATGATGTCATCATGTGTGTGGTATTGGTAGCAGTATGCGAACATTGGCACTCGAGGGACGCAGAATCAAGCTAGACCTACACGGCTCTAGATGATTGCAATTGTAATTGTGCCTGACGATCACCACCAATAAGTCGTCTTCAATTTGCAAGAACCTGCCACGCTTACCCGCCAACATGGCTCATTCCCTCTATTCCCGCCCTCCCGCTGGTACCGTAATCCAAGTATGCCACTACCACAGTCTTGGCAAGCGGATCACATGCAGCTGCTTGGTTACTACTGGCCTATAGTTGAGGAAAAAGTCTCGGGTATCTAAACCAGCAGTGATATACGCAATACCACTGATTGCACTATTCACACAGTCTGCAGCTGCTCGATTGTCTTAGTAATACCGACTGCAGCCCGTGTTTCCACAGCCAAGAGGTCAACTTTCCTTTTCTTCATCGCATTCAGCTCTTGGTGCACTACGTGTACTTGCACAGGAACAAGCTCTGTTTGAATCCATGTCGGCTAATCACGGGTGGTGATAACTTATTAGTGACGATGTGCAAAGGTTTAGGTCTTGGTCCGGTCGTGGTCCGGTCCGTGATCGTCCTGTTGCATTAGTCGCATACTAGTAAAAGACGTCATTTGCCATGGTCGTAGCTTTACATGCCTGTTTGTCTGCTGTACCTAGTATTTTTCTTGGTTTATTTTCTTGGTCGGTAGCCACTCTGGTGGTATCCCTGCGATGGGCGCAAGACCATGATCCTAGTTCGCGACGCTTGAGTGATTGACAAATCGCAGTTTGACGTGTACATGGTGTAACCGCCTGAAGCTTATTCCGGAGAATGGCGAGAGGAGACAAGAGTACTAGGACACGGCAAGAGGTAGTTTCGAACCATGCACTTGCTGAGATTGCGTGGCATGTGATGGTGACGTGCTCAACTCTATCCTGCATAGAGCTCCGTGCGGCCTACCACCTTGCGTTTCATTCTCGAACTCTCTGGATATCGCACATGCGTATGCAACCGGGGGAATGGGCGATTCCGCAAAGAGTATACCGACACACTGTGCTGCTTGGCGAGAGTCGAGTCAGGCCAGTTCCTCCATGCCGGGTATTCTGTCAGTCGACGGCGTTGCCGTGTCAGACTTATGTGGTTCCGTGCCTTAGTAAGAGGCTTTCAATAAGTGAGTGGATCCAACCATGTACTGATTCTGGCCGCGTATATGCAGCGGGGCGGCCATAGGGTACCAGTACGTCTGGCCGCCATGCCGGAAAGAGAGGGTAAGGCGGAAGGCATTGTTCTCGACGCCGTGTGGCACTGGAGGCTGACCCGACAATGTCGATTACAGCCAGGATGGGAAAATTCGGCTCCAGAGGCTACGATGCGGCTCCGGAGCACCCACGGGGCCGGGACAGCATATCGATCTATGAATACACTAGGGCTTGGATGGAGCCATGGAGCACGCACACGACCGCACCATAGGGCGGAAAACCGGTGCAGAGACCATGGAAAAGGGCACCCGAGTTGTCCCGGTGGAAGGCTCGGTTGTAAACATGCATCCTGAGCTTACGGCGTACCGGCATGAATGAGGCATAGCGCTGTACGTAGGTGTAAACAGCGCAGCTGGGTTGAGTGTGGAGATGCTTGGCGGGGCTTTGAGGACAGGGATATCCAGACCAGCGGTTAATGCAGAAATGGGACGCGGTTGTCGGTGAGGGGTCCGGGGCGGGTGCTGGGTCCATGGTCGGGTCTCAGGATGGTGTATGGGAGTCGTCGTGGCAGGACGGGTGCGCGCGGTGCAAAGCCACTAATAGGACCTGGGCGGCGGGAGGGTGATTGGCACCAGGCACCTGAACATGACGGACAGGAGCGGCATGGTCGGGGCCGGGCGCGGCATTTTGACGGTATTGGCAAAGTCAAGATAGCAGAGTGGAGTAGTCGTCCCAACGAGGTGGAGATGGAAGGTGGCTGAGTCGAGATTGCCAGGCGACTAGGACGGCTGTCGTGTGACGGTAAAGTCGGGAGCTGCTTGGCGCCCACCACCACCACCACCAGGGCGGTACTTATCAACCGGCCAATCCCCATGGCTGAGCGCGGGCTATCCATGGCCTTTTGGATTTCAATGCACGGCCGCGTCTTGTCAAGATGATGATCCAGGACGAAGACTACTTCATCGCGCCCAAGGGCGGCCGCCGCTATCGCTGGTACAACCAGACCCGCCCGACAACCTCGAAGCGCATCTCGATGAGTGATGACAGGGGCATCAACGACTCGAGCCGCCTGCTGCAGCTGCCGCGAGAGCTCCGCGACGAGATCTGGGAGCTGGTCTTCAACTCGACGAGGCTGACGTTCGGCATGCGCTACACACCCCGCCATGGCGAGCGGTACCTCAAGCCTGCCCCACATTCGCTGGCCCTATTACGCGTGTGCCGCCAGATCAACGTCGAGACACGCGACCTCTGGATGCAGCGCGTGCTCTTCAACTTTGAGGACCCCCAGACGATGCTCAACAAGCTGGCCGAGTTGCCCGAGTCGACCGTGTCCAGGATCCGTCATGTGCGCCTCATCGGCTCCCCCATGATGCGCTATCTCAAGGGCTTCGATGACCTCATGTACCGCCACGAGTCCATCTTCCAGCTGCTCCCCGCACTCCGCCTCGACTGCCTGACCATCTTTGCCGTTGCGCCGGCTGCGCCAGAGTACGATGCGCTGACCAACCTGGTCAACCGTGGCAATGGATGGAGAGAGCTCCGCTATATCACTCGTAGCTCGCGCATGCTTGGCTTCAGTCCTTCGCGGAGCCATGGATCCCGCGAGACGGGCGATATCCGTCGCCAGCCCCAGCCCAGGTCCTGGAACAAGAGGCTGGTGGGCCGGGACGGAGACGGGTCGGGATCCTCTGTGCAGGTGTTCAGGGCCATAGACGAAGACGACTGCGCTTCCGTGCTTGACCCGCTCAGGCGCGAGCCGTTCGAGCAGAACCCAGAGGAGCACGAACTCGACGACTTTGGCCGGGTCGACGACGAAGAACTGACCAGGGGCGCTGGTGCGCGAAGAGCATTGCTTGTGCTGGTTAGGCGTGGCGACAAGGTAGATGTTGGCCAGAAATCTCCCGGCTACGGCAAAGAGCGCGACATGAAAGCCAGATTCAACAAGAGGACGTGGAGAGTGCGAAACAAAGTAATCATTTGGACCTCGCCAGACAGTGAGAAGGATGACGATGACGTGGGCAATGGGTGGGCGAGACCCCAGCTGCGACGCCCCCCATACGGCTTTGACGACTACTACGACATTGACGACTTGTAAAATGAAGCAGACGCGCGAGTCGACTTTTGCTGATTTGTTTGTTCTCTGGATGTCTGGTACATTACCAAGTTGATCTACATTGGAGACGGACCACGACAGATGCGGGAGGAACGCAGCATGCCTTCATTCTCGACTGCAACGCCAAAGTCGACGACGAGATTGTGCATGGCGACGGCATGTTGCACTTCTACCTACTCTGTTGGCGCATGGACAGCCATCACGGTAGTTGTGACGACTAGGGGCAGGATCCCTGGCAAGGTGGCTTCACAAAAGACTCCGTTTAGGCGTATGGCTACTTGATGGGGTATGCGATGCCCCGGCCAAAGCGCAGGATGGTGTTTGTGTGGTTTTTGGAAAAGGGCTTTTTTCTTTGTTTGTTTCTCTGGAGGGGGTGGGGGCGCATACGGACATGTTGAAAGGTGTAAGCTGCTTATTCTCACAGTATGCTTGGAAAAGTACTAGGATGCATATTAGAATACATGATCAGTCACCGGCTGCTGCCCTGGGGTCGAGCGATGGCCGTGCATGCACTCGCGTGGCAGGACGACGGGTGTTCAAACGTGCCCATGTTGCACGTGACGGGGGGGGATGCGAGAGACGTGGAGAGACGTCGTACTAGCACTAGCATGCAGCCAGATTTGGATCGTGCATCCGCCCCACCCACCACGGCGTCGTCAGTCGTCGTGCCCAAGGAACTCGCTGTGGTTTCAGTCAACATGCGCCAATCATACCATACCGCCGCCAAGGATCGTCGGCGCCATGCTCCACGACAAGGAACGTCCTTGGAAGCAGCATGGGGGGAAAAGTGCTCATGGTACGCCGTGTTGCGCCGTCAGTCCTCACGCGTAGACATGTATGTGTAGGTGTAGATACACTACGCCTGCCGAGACCAAGGCATAACGACGCCAGTGTAGCCTCGCCGTGGTGGTCGGAATGCATGCATCTCGAGGTACACGGGACCCTTTTGTGGTGGCACTACTGCTACCAAGAGCATGCCCCCTCTGCCAGTCTCACATGGTCGGCGAGCCGGTTGGCTTTGGCACAGGATAGGCTGCAGTGCAGTGCAGTCATGCTGTACGTGTATTGCAGGTGAGCTGGTCTTAGCCAAGCCGCCCAGGCCATGCGTTTAATCCCGCTCTTGTGGCAGAAGAAAAAGAAAGCATCCGGGCCGTCAGCTGCGACCGAAGCAAAAGTCTCCATGGCCGTCTGCGCAGGCAATACTGTCCGTACATGCACATGTGCCCTGGCCGGGGGGGTTGCCAATGATGAGACTGGGGCGGGGCGACGTTGAGCAGTGGGACAAGGATTATTGCGCCGCGCATGGCAGCCGACCAGGCCCTAGTAGCAGTAGTAAGCAGCGGCAGGCAACATGGATGGAGGTGTTGAAACGCAATGGGCAGCGTACCGTGGTCGCAGCAGTAACAAGGCCGCCGTTGAAGGCGACGGGCAATGCGCCGCCTGGCCAGAGCGAGAGAGGGGCAGCACGCCAAACCAAACGCCACTGGGCCTCCGTCTTGGCACCGCCGCTCTTGACGTGATCTGCCCCCCCTCGGCACTGCACCAAACGGATTAGCCTCCCCCGTTCTTGATTAGCATGTTCTGTCTCTTGTGCAATCCCGTGGGGTTTGCACCGCTGCCAGAGCGTCGCCTCAATACACCGAGGCCACAGCCCCCCGCGCCCATCGCAGCCTTGAGCGTCCCTCCCCACCGACAACACCAGGCGCGCGCGCCTGCGCGGGCGACGGCCGCATCCTAGACTGGACAGGCGCTCCGCCATCACGCCGCAACAGGAACCCGTCAATTCTTCCCTCCAGCCGGCCGTCTACTGTCACCGTCACCACCATGTCCGAGGTAGGCTCCCGTCTCAGGCTATTATGATTATTACATCAGCCACGTATCCCCATGGAGGCTGACAGCCCATAGTCTACCGATGGAACGTCGCCGCACGGCGACGACATCCATGCATCCAATGGCCGGCCCTACGACAAGTACCATTTCCAGGAAAAGAGCATCCCCACGCACGGCCTGGATTTCGAGGACGACGAGGACGAGGACATTGACCAGCTCATCGAGGACCTAGAGTCGCAGGACGGCGACAATGCCGACTACGAAGAGGAGGAAATCCAACAGCCCGGCGGCGCGCGCATCATCCCAGAGGAACTTCTCCAGACCGACACGCGCATTGGCCTGACGTCCGCCGAGGTGCTCGTCCGCCGAAAAAAGTTTGGCCAAAACAAGATGAAAGGTATCGCCTCCTTTCACTCGTTGCCTGCGCCTGCTTGCTGACCTGCCCCCCCAGAGGAGAAGACCAACAACTGGATCAAATTCTTCATGTTTTTCGTTGGCCCCATTCAATTTGTCATGGAGGCGGCCGCCATCCTCGCAGCGGGCCTCAAGGACTGGGTGGACTTTGGCGTCATTTGCGGCTTGCTGCTCCTCAATGCCAGTGTTGGCTTCATCCAAGAATTTCAGGCCGGCTCCATTGTCGAGGAGCTGAAGAAAACCCTCGCGCTCAAGGCCACCGTGTTGCGCGATGGCGCCCTGGTCGAGATTGAAGCTCCTGATGTCGTGCCCGGCGATATCCTGCAGGTGGAAGAAGGTGTCATTGTCCCGGCCGACGGACGCATTGTTACTGAAAATGCCTTCATACAAGTCGACCAGTCGTCCATCACGGGCGAATCACTGGCCGTCGATAAACACCGAGGAGATACCTGCTACGCTTCCTCGGCGGTAAAACGCGGAGAGGCTTTCATCGTCATCACAGCTACGGGCGACTCGACCTTTGTTGGCCGAGCTGCCTCGCTTGTCGCCAGCGCATCCAGCGGGTCGGGGCACTTCACCCAGGTGCTGCACGACATTGGCACTATACTGTTGGTCCTTGTCATTGTATCCCTCCTGGTTGTTTGGATCAGTTCCTTCTACAGGTCAAACGACATAATTAAAATCCTCCGCTTCACACTCGCCATCACCATCGTCGGAGTGCCTGTCGGTCTTCCTGCCGTTGTAACAACAACAATGGCAGTGGGTGCTGCATACCTTGCCAAGAAGCAGGCCATTGTCCAAAAGCTCTCTGCTATAGAGTCGCTTGCCGGGGTCGAAATACTCTGTTCAGACAAGACCGGAACCCTGACCAAGAACAAACTTTCCTTGGCCGACCCATATACCGTACCCGGCGTCGACCCGGAAGATCTGATGCTAACCGCTTGCCTGGCCGCTTCACGTAAGAAGAAAGGCATCGACGCCATTGACAAGGCGTTTCTCAAGTCTCTACGATACTACCCGCGCGCAAAGCATGTCTTGAGCAAGTACAAGGTCATTCACTTCCATCCATTTGACCCCGTATCCAAAAAGGTACAAGCCATTGTGGAGTCTCCCCAGGGTGAACGCATAACATGCGTCAAAGGTGCACCGCTATTTGTCCTTCGCACTGTCGAGGAAGACCATCCCATTCCTGAAAATGTCGAATTGGCCTACAAGAACAAGGTTGCCGAGTTTGCTACGCGCGGCTTTCGCTCGCTTGGTGTCGCTCGCAAGCGGGAAGAGGAAGGATGGGAGATTCTCGGCATAATGCCTTGCTCAGATCCTCCGCGCCACGACACTTACCGAACTATCAACGAAGCCAAGTCCTTGGGCCTGTCTATCAAGATGCTTACTGGGGATGCCGTTGGGATTGCACGAGAAACTTCCCGACAGCTCGGCCTGGGTAAGGGCGCAATTAGAACAAACGACACGTGGACCAATCTGACACTGCATTAGGCACAAATATTTTCGATGCTGAGAAGCTTGGTCTCAGTGGCGGTGGCGAGATGCCCGGCTCCGAGTTTTATGATTTCGTCGAAGGCGCCGACGGCTTTGCTGAGGTGTTTCCACAGCACAAGTTTAATGTTGTTGAGATCTTGCAACAAAGAGGCTACCTTGTTGCAATGACGGGTGATGGTGTGAATGACGCGCCGTCCCTGAAGAAGGCAGACACCGGTATCGCCGTTCAGGGAGCTTCGGACGCTGCTTGTTCAGCTGCTGATATCGTCTTTCTCGCTCCTGGTCTTTCAGCCATCATCGACGCTCTGAAGACATCGCGGCAAATCTTCCATCGCATGTATGCCTACGTTGTGTATCGCATTGCCCTTTCGCTTCACCTTGAAATTTTCCTCGGTCTATGGATTGCCATTCTGAATGAATCACTAAACCTCCAGCTGGTCGTGTTCATTGCCATCTTTGCTGACATTGGTAAGCAACCTGTGCACAAATCCATCTTCTTACGCTAACAGTGCTATAGCAACGCTAGCTATTGCCTACGACAATGCACCATACAGCAAAACTCCAGTCAAATGGAATCTGCCCAAGCTCTGGGGCATGTCGATCCTACTTGGTGTCATTCTTGCCGTGGGGACTTGGATCACTATGACAACCATGCTGCCTTACCTTACCGGTGAGCAGCAAGGCGTCAGCGGTGGCATCGTTCAGAACCATGGACAACGGGACCCTATTCTGTTTCTCGAGATTACATTGACAGAAAATTGGCTCATCTTCATCACTCGCGCCAATGGTCCCTTCTGGTCATCGATCCCTTCATGGCAGCTGGCGGGCGCTATCTTTGTCGTAGACATCCTTGCGACATGCTTCACAATATTCGGATGGTTTGTTGGTGGAAGAACCAACATCGTTGCCGTTGTCCGTGTTTGGGCTTTCTCTTTTGGTATCTTTTGCATCATGGCAGGTGTCTATTACGTCTTGCAAGGAAGCCAAAGATTTGACAGTCTCATGCACGGGAAGCTACTCAAGCGAAAACAGAAGCAGAGGAGCCTTGAGGATTTTGGTACGTACAACTCTGACTATGCAACCTGGAAACTACTAATTGGTGTAGTTGTTTCACTACAGCGCGTTTCAACACAGCACGAAAAGACGACATAGCATAATCGGCCTCCTCCGTCTACCCGTGACCGATTGCTCAGCAGCGCTACACTGTGTTAGCAGGTCGTTTTTTTTATTTATTGGGATTATTCTGTTTGTGAATTGGCCTGTGAGTGCAACCGCGCTTCATGTCCATCGGCATTCTTTTTGTATCAGTCATCCCATGAAGTTACTATATGTACATACGTAGGGTCCTAGGGTTAGCTAGAGAGCTCTAGTTTCTCGCTTGTTTGTTGCGTCGCCAAGCACGAATGCTGCATGTATCACTACTTTCTGTTTTATTCGAATAATGATTAAGCTCTGTCATAGACAATCAACAAGCCCCTCAACACGCTGTACCGGATTCAGTAACCGATCCTGCGTGCATTACGGTTGGCAGCCTATCGTTGTCAGCTCCCAAAATCCATGCCAATACCTACTACGGCAAGCAAATCATACGCTTCATGACAGGAGCTGCTCCCAGTCAGACTAATGCTAAAGCTGCGGAAATGGTGCTAACGGCATTCCCCCAATGCGATAGGCCCCACCATCGGCATTGACGGACACGCGTTGCGACCCGGACTTGTAATCCGGGACTTGCGACCCCGCATGCTACTTAGCCCCTCAATCATCCAACTGAACAAACCACTTCATGGTCAAGCTTCTGAGAAATTGCTCACCGATCAGCTATAGAATCAAATCTCCACATATCTTCATCACTTATCCCAATCGCTCAATTATATCACACGCCCGAACCCTTGCAACAATGGCCAACCTCGACGTGACCATTCCGAAGTTGAAACTCAATGATGGCGCCTCAATTCCCATGTTGGGTTATGGCACCGGAACTGCTTGGTACAAGCGTGATGACGATGGCAAGATCGATCAAGCGACCGTTGACGCCGTGAAAATGGCTATCAAGTTGGGGTACACACATCTTGATGGAGCAGAGAGTATGCATTCCTGTCCCGGTACTGAAATTGAGCTTCTCTAACGGTTGGTTGACAGTATACAAGACCGAACGCGAGCTTGGAATAGCCATCAAAGAGAGCGGTGTCGCACGCGAGAAGCTTTTCGTGACGACCAAAGTGAACAATGAAAACATCAACGACATTGCTGGTGCAATCAAGGCAAGCTTGGAGAAACTTCAACTAGACTATGTTGATCTGTAAGACTCCTGCAACGATGATATATCCATGCGTGACTGATTGATCCAAGTTACCTCATCCACCAACCTTGGTTTGGCAATTCAGAGGCCGATCTCCAAAAGGCTTGGGCCGACATGGAAGCTGTCAAGGCCTCAGGCCTGGCCAAATCCATTGGCGTTTCCAACTATCTGCCCAGCCATCTGGCAACCGTTCTCAAGACGGCCAAGGTTAAGCCAGTCTGCAACCAGATCGAATTCCACCCTTACCTCCAGCACCCAGAGCTTCTGGAATTCCACAAGCAAAATGGCATCGCCACTACCGCATATGCACCTCTGACGGCTGCCACCAAGGCAAAGCCCGGGCTCGTGGATGGATATGTGGAGAGTCTGACCAAAAAGTACGCCGTGAGCGAAAATGAAATCTTCCTCAGGTGGTGCATCGACCAGGACATTGTTCCAATTACGACGAGTAGCAAGGAGCAGCGACTCAGCGATTACCTGAGGGCGATGACATTCAAGTTGACACCAAAAGAGATTGAGGAAATCAATCAACTGGGCCAGAAGAAGCACTTTAGAGGTTTCTGGGCAGTCAAGGTAAGTTCAGTTGACAGGACTGAGGCTAAGACAAAGACTGATTGCATGCGTAGTTTGCCAGTGATGATGGATCGTGAGATATCTAGACCAAGACAAGATGAAAGCAGAAACTGAGAGTATCACATGCCAAAGGAAACATGGGGCAGAAAGTGCGAGGGATTAATAGCTCACCTAGCAGGCTTGCTCAAGCGCCATTGGTTCGGTGTAGTCTCCAATCCACAAGATGTGTGCCAGCGATGCTCAATGAAACAAGTCTGAGGATGAAAGTTTTTTATGCATGCATGTTTTTCTATGGCAATTGGTCTGAGCCAGGCAGGTAGACTGCCTATCGGTAAATGCTGTTGGTTGCAAAGGCATGCCTACCAATGTCAAGCAAGGCAGGGAGCTGCGTCTGAACGCGAGCCGCGGCGCCAAGACGGGCCGCTCAATCTTTCCGCGCGAGCTCAGCAACTTCAGCCTGCACGTCCGCTTCTCGCCCACCCTTCTCCCTCGCCCCCCATAACGTGCATTTTATCTACGCGCAGGACATCGCGCATTTTATTGCCGCCACACGAGGGCTTCAGATTCGCGCCGCGTCATCACCGCCAACATGTCGGGCGCAAGTGCGAAAGGCAAGAAGCAGGCGAACAAGAACGCCTATCGCCGTGCAAAGAAGAAGCAGCAACGCTCTGTACGTCTCTGGCGCCCATCGCATCGCGCAACATTGGCCAATTTGCTAACGCAACCGCAGGAGACACCGTCGACCGCCGGCGACTCTGCGCGTGAGAGCGAATCTCCCGCACCCGAAAGCGACACAAATAACGAAGCACAGGCGGTGAAGCCCGCGACCCTCCTCTCCGTCGATGATATTGAAAACCAGTACAACTTCGACGACCCGCTTTTCGAGGAATACAAGAGTGTGTTTGAAAAGTTCAGGGAGCCGACGGAGGAGGAAGCGGCGACAAAGGACGAAGAGAAGCCTGAAATCTACCACTCCGACGACGACATCCCGGATGAGGAGGACGACGATGGCAAGCCCAAGCTCTCCAAAAAGCAGAGAAAGCAGATGAACAAGTTGTCGGTTGCGCAACTCAAGGCGCTAGTGCCCCGGCCAGAGCTGGTCGAATGGACAGACGTGTCATCCTCTGACCCCCAGCTGCTAATATCCATCAAGGCAGCGAAAAACGTCATACCCGTACCCTCTCACTGGTCACTGAAGCGCGAGTATCTCTCGTCCAAGCGAGGTATCGAGAAGCCGCCCTTTGCTTTGCCCAAGTTTATTCAGGAGACGGGTATTGCAGAAATGCGAGATGCGGTTTTAGAAAAACAGGCTGAAATGACCATGAGGCAGAAGCAGCGTGAGCGCGTGCAAGGAAAACTTGGCAAGTTGGACATTGACTACGCCAAACTCTACGATGCCTTCTTCAGGCGGCAGACTAAGCCAGAACTGACCAGATATGGCGAGGTCTACTACGAGGGTAAGGAATTCGAAACCAACCTCGTAAACCTCAAGCCAGGCGAGCTGAGTGAGGAGCTTCGGGAGGCACTGGGAATGGCACCCGGCCACCCGCCTCCATGGCTCATTAATATGCAGCGTTTTGGCCCTCCGCCGTCCTATCCCAATCTGCGCGTACCTGGTGTCAATGCCCCGATCCCTCCCGGATCTTCTTGGGGATTTCAGCCTGGTCAATGGGGTAAACCACCTACTGACGATGCTGGTAAGCCACTGTTTGGCGGGGATCTGTACGGAACCGCTATACTGGAGGAGCAACAGCAACCAACACACGTTGGTGAACCTGTTGAACGTGGTATCTGGGGAGCACTTCGAGCCGAGGGCGAGAGCGAGGACGAAGAGAGTGACGAGGAGGAGGAAGATGACGAGGAAGAAGAGGAGGAAGGAGATGAAGACGCGAGTGGTATACAGACCTCCATGACTACTGCTTCGGCCATGCCCTCTGAGATTGGTGGGGCGGAGAGCATCAGTGGAGAATTCCAGCTCCGGAAACAGCGCAAAGGAATTGAGACGGAAGAGCCCGGAGCGCCACGGAGCGCCTACACAGTGCTTCCCGAGAAGAACATATCTGCGACTGGCTTCTTTGGTGGCGAGCATGCTTATGACCTGGATGCAGCGAAGCGCGATGCTCTTGGACATGCACAGAGGAAGCGGAAAGCTGGAGACGTCGACGTCTCTGTCGACATTGATCAGCTGGGAGACAGTGATAAGTTGGACAGGGACGCATTGAAGAAAGAGTACGAGTCTAGGCAGCGGGCTGAGGCACAGGGACAATGGCAAAGTATCGACCAAGATGATCTAGCAGATATGATCAACCAGGAAAGCAGGAAAAGGGCCAAGAGAGAGGATGAGCGAAAGACTAGGCGCTAGTTTGCATGGTCAAGAGTCTGTAGGGGACATGCATTTTGTACAAAAGATCAGGATTGCACTTTCAGGAGCTCCAAGAGCGAGCTGGCGTCACGGATGTCACGGGTCATTAGGGCTTCGGCAAAGTCAGCATTGGGAACCGGCGTTAAAGGCGGAAACCAAGAGTGCCCGCAGATGAGCATAATCAAGATCAAGATTTTAATGTTCAAGGCAGAGTAATGGACGGGACATGACACGCTGATTATGGAACGATTCTACGCCACGCCATGGCTGGCAAACCGAGGACGCGAACGGCCAGGCAAGGGGTGAAACAAAGCAGCCGGTTGTTGTGAGTTTTCGGCTGTTGCTCGACCCAAGGTAGGAGCGTTATTAGCGGCAGCTGTGTCAACAAGTCTTTGAAAGAACCAATTGGATTCTGACATGTCTGGAAGAGAGGCAAAGTGGTTGCCACGAAACGCTGGGTCTATCGCATACACACTCATACACGCACGCACGGCCACCACTTGCGTCTGCGGGATACCATGCCCGAAAAAAAAGAAAATGACTGAAACACCAAAGAAGGCATCCATTGTTGGGCGTTTGTGGTTGCGCTGGAAGGGCCCAAGCTCATACGCCTTCAGCCCCATTTAACCCATCGCACGTGACGGTCCAACGCGTCCAGTCGCAGTGGGCTTGGCTTCGAACTTCACTTTTTGCAGGCTCAACACACGAGGCGCCAAACACTCACCACAATTCAACTGCCGCGATTCCCAGCCGCCAGCCCACATCGATTCTAGTCATTCTAATTGCCCAACCCTGATATCCGCGATAGGTCGAGCACGCCACTTTCGATTGCGAAATGGACAGAGACCGCGAGCGAGACAGAGATAGAGATCGAGACCGAGACCGAAGGTTGGTTAACACCACTCTGCCACAGATGCACAGATGGATGGCTCATGAATCTCTCTGACTTGTAAGAGTTATCCGCAGCGCAACTGTTAACGCGCAACTAGGGATGACCGATACTCAAACACATACCGTCCACGCTCCCCTGGGCCACGCCCACGCTCTCCGCGCGGAGACAGCTATCGCGCCCGCTCGCCTCCTCTCCGTCGCGCATCTTCCCCTCGCCGTGGCTCCCCACCCCGCCGTGGCCTAGCTTCGGCAGACACCTACGTTCCTGGCGGCCGTTCGTCCCGTCCACGAAGTCGCTCGCCTGCGTTTCGCAGAAGATCACGAAGCCCGCGTCGCGATGATAGCTGGAGGGCACGTCCTCGGTCGCCCCTGCGTCGAGCATTTTCACCCAGACGCGACGACTACAGAAGTGACCGGGCAAGGTCACCACGAAGGGATCGGGATCGGGACCAGTACGACTCGTACACTCGTTCCCCACGGCCACGCGACAGATCACCACCCCTTCGAGACCGCGATGTGTCGCCAGCGAGGAGTCGCGGGATGCGCTCGCCTATTCGTTCAAGCCGATATGACGAACCGCGTTCTCGTCTCAGCAGGTACATTCAAAAACTGCCCACTTCAATTGACAGTCCGCTAACCAGTCCTCAGCCCTCCCCCACGTCGATACTCTCCAGCGCGCGACTACAGGCGCCGGTCACCTTCTCCAAGACGCGAACGTGCTGATCCATATACCGCTGATACTTGGAGGAGTCGCAGGTCTCCTTCTCCAGCGCGGCCAACATACACTTCAAATGAGGCTTCCGGTAGGGATTCAACGGCTACCTCGCGTCGCTCTTCACCACCGCCTATTCACCCTAGCCGCGCTGCGCTTGTGGAAGAGCCTGTTGCCAGAGAGCCTGCTTCCGCACCAAGATCGCCGTACCGTGAGCGGCTTCCTGAACGAGTCCGAGACTATAGCCGGGAGCGAGAGCGAGAGAGAGAACGGGAGCGAGAACGGGAGCGAGAGAGGGAGAGAGAACGAGAAAGAGAACGGGAACGAGAACGGGAACGAGAACGAGAACGAGAACGAGAGCGGGAACGGGAGCGGGAGCGATCTCCTCCACGTCGTAGAGAGAGTCCTCCGACTGGACCGCGTGGCGATAGAGACTTTGCGCCTCCAACAGGACCGTCTTCTGCCTACCGCAATGGCGATGGCAACTTTACCAGGGCTCCTCCCACAGGTCCTTCTAGTCGCAGCTACCCCTCGCCCGCAATATCGCCCCCAGCAGGCCCATCCAGTTCGGTAGCGCCGCCTCCCACCTACCCTCGAGGAACCAATCCTGTATTGGCTGCACCGACGCGGCCACGAGGTGGGGGTCGCGGTTTCGGTGGATATGAAGGGCGAGGTGACTTTTCTGGGTCTTCTTCACGCAGAGGATCGTGGGGTGGAGGTCCCCGAGGAGGCTATTACGGTGGTGCACCATCAGGGCCTCGCGGCACCAGCAGTGGTCCTAGCGGGGCGCCACCTTTCGCTCCCTCTTTCCGCGGCTCGAGCAACTCTACAGCTACAACATATCCCCGTACCATGCGCTTCCGCGACCACCTTGCCGACCTGCCCAAGGAAATCCCAGGAGGTCAAAAAGCTCCTGAATTATATGACAAGAGCAAGATTCTCAAGTTGGAGGCTGAAGCACAGAAGCTTAGAGAGCTAATTGACAAGAAAGAGGACGCCAAGAGGCAGAAACTGAGAGAGTGGGACGGTCTTGAGCGTGAGGCTGAGACGGCTCAACTCAAGGTCGATCTGGCGGAGAGTTCGCTCAGAGGTTTGAACGGCGAGTCTGATGTTCGCGACGCCTTCTAGACCGAGGTGTTTACCAAAGAGAGATATGCGAAACCGGTTTGCAACTCCCCGAAGTTGGGCTAGACAGGGTTTGGATGGATGAACTTTGTACGATATGGTAGAACACTCCCTTTGGAATTATGCAAAGGAACCTGGGTTAGCCACACAGTGCGGGTGTGTGAGCGTGTGAGTCTGGGGGTCTTTTTTTCTCCCTTTCTTGATTGATTGATTGGAAATGAGTGGATTAACGAGCTTTCTCCTTTTTTTTCCCCAAATTCTCTCTCTCTTTCTCTCTTTTGATTCCCTGTAACCTCATGCATTTGCTGTGTATTTTGAACATAAATCAGGTCCTACAAAGTGTGCGTATGGATAAGGGGGGTTTTTTTTTGGAGTTTTCGTGCAAAGAAGGGAAAGTGTTGTTGATTGGTTGGCTGGTTGGTTTCTGTCTATGTAGAGAAGCTTGTGCTACTGCTATTAGGTGTATTTGTCGTTGTAAGGAATACTAAAACGGCGTACTTAACTACACTTAAGAACTGTGGTACTTGAAGACCTCTAACTAATATGTCTAAGCGTGCCCTGATGGATGTTTCATTATTTATTCTCTTTGGTTTAGTAAGATACGTATTGCAGAGTTACTGTAAAAGAGGTATAGAGCATTCGCATCACCACCTAGTTAATAATGTCGAACAATCTCAGAGTCTCTCTCTGACTAGTAAAGTTAAGGTGTTCGCCGTCCGTAGCTACGGGATTAGTCAGAAGCCGTTTTCAACTGACTCGCGGAACACTAAATTGTTGCAGCAGCTTCAACGGACTTGCTAACTCACCACCAACTTTCGCTGACCTGCTCTCCTGTCGCAACCATGGTGGGCAAAAAGGTATAAGGACTATTATAGAGCTAATTATGTGAAACTAACATGCGCAAAGGAAGTTGTGGCACCCAAGCCCAAAGCTGCCCCGCGCGGGGCGACAAAGGCGAAAGTTGCGCCCGGCGCATCTGAGGTCCAAAAGGTGGATGGCGACGACTTTATGGATATTGATGCTGAGAGCGCCAACGCGCAGAATGCTACTGGTGACGATGCGACAGACTTAAACCCAGGAGCTTCCACATCAACAGAACAAACGCGAAAACGACGAGCGCCACATACCCACGCGAAAGACGAGTTCTCCGCTCTCCTCGAGCCCTTCTACTATGGCAAAAGTTTGACCGACCCCATCAACACGGCGCGCGACAAGTGGAACTTGTTGCCAGCATTCCTGAAGACCAAAGGTCTCGTCAAGCAGCACGTCGACTCTTACAACCACTTTGTGGACGTGGATCTGAAGAAGATCATCAAAGCCAACCGCTTCGTTCGTAGCGACTTCGACCCTAAATTTCTCCTCGAGTATACGGACATTCGTGTTTTGTCGCCGAACCGACAGGAAGAAGATGATCTCGAACATCACCGCAGTACCGTTACGCCCAACGAGTGCCGGTTACGTGACATGACCTATGCTGCGCCCATAGTAGTGGATATAATATACACCAGAGGAAACGCCAAGGTGAAGCGGACAGGCATAAAGATTGGGAGGATGCCCATCATGTTGAAGAGTAATAAATGCGTACTGGCTGGCAAGAGTGATCGTGAGATGGCTGTCATGGAAGAGTGTCCACTGGATCCTGGAGGCTACTTTATCACGCGTGGACAAGAGAAGGTTATCCTGGTCCAAGAGCAGCTCAACAAGAATCGAGTCATTGTCGAAAGCGCAAAGGGAATCATGCAGGCTAGCGTTACGAGTTCCACCCACGAAAGGCGGACAAAGACGTATGTCATTCAGAAGAAAGGACTCATGTACCTTCGGCACAACACGCTCTCGGAGGAGATTCCGATTGTATTCGTCATGAAGGCGCTGGGAGTGCATTCGGATAAAGAGATCCTGCTTCTGATTGCGGGTGAAGACAGCGCATACCAGGACAACTTTGCCATCAATTTCGAGGCCTGTGCGAGAGAGCAGATTCATACACAAGAGAGGGCGCTCGAGTACATTGGCCATCGCGTGCGGCTAGTCAAGAAGCCACTTGGCACCTCGCGCAACAGGAACTACCATCTGGAAGCCATTGAGTGTCTGTCAAACGTCGTTCTTCCACACGTACCAGTAGAAGGCACGAACTTCCGGCCAAAGGCGCTCTACGTAGCTCTCATGGCTCGCAGAGTGTTGATGGCGATGCAAGATCCGAAGCTCGTGGATGACCGCGACTATGTTGGCAACAAGCGTCTGGAGCTTTCTGGACAGATGTTGTCTCTCCTGTTCGAAGACCACTTCAAGCGCTTCAACCACGACTTCAAGCTGAGCATCGACAAGGTCTTGAAAAAGCCAGTTCGAGCACAGGAGTTTGATGCCTTTTCTCACTTTAGCGTCCACAAGAATCACATCACCATGGGTGTCGAGCGCGCCATTGCTACCGGAAACTGGAGTCTGAAGCGATTCAAGATGGAGAGGGCCGGTGTCACGCACGTTCTGAGTAGACTGAGTTACATTGCTGCACTGGGTATGATGACGAGAATCAGTTCGCAGTTTGAAAAGACTCGCAAGGTGTCTGGTCCTCGAGCGCTGCAGCCATCGCAGTTTGGTATGCTTTGCACTTCCGATACCCCAGAAGGAGAGGCTTGTGGTCTGGTCAAGAACCTGGCGCTTATGACGCACATCACCACCGAAGACGACGACGACCCGGTCCGAAAGATTGTGTTCATGTTGGGTGCGGAGGACATCTGCTTTCAGACAGGAGAGGAGATTCATGCCGAGGGTGTATATAGTGTCTGTCTCAACGGTACACCGATTGCTGTCACAGACACACCAAAGCGCTTCTTGAACAACTTCCGGAAACTCCGACGAATGGGCCGTATCTCCGAGTTCACCAGCATTCATATCGATCACGACCATTGCGAAGTTCACATTGCTACTGACGAAGGGCGCATCTGTAGGCCAATGATCATCGTGGAGAACCAGCGCTCAAAGGTCACTTCGCGGTACTTGAAGGCTCTTCGCAAGGGTACCATGGACTTTGAAGACTTTCTGACAAGGGGCCTCGTAGAGTATCTCGATACCAACGAGGAGAACGATACCAACATTGCGCTTAAAGAGAGCGATATCAACCAGCATACCACTCATCTCGAGATCGAGCCCTTTACCATTTTGGGTGCTGTCGCTGGCCTCATCCCCTATCCTCACCACAACCAGTCGCCGCGTAATACTTACCAATGCGCTATGGGTAAACAAGCGATAGGCGCTATTGCCTATAACCAGTTTAACAGGATAGACACTCTGCTCTATCTCATGGTCTATCCACAACAACCCATGGTCAAGACGCGTACCATTGAGCTCACAAAATACGACAAGCTTCCAGCTGGACAGAACGCAACCGTGGCTGTCATGTCGTACTCTGGCTACGATATTGAGGATGCGCTCATTCTGAACAAGGCGTCGTGCGATCGTGGATTTGGTCGCTGCCAAGTGTTCAAGAAGCACGTTACGCCTCTCAAGACGTATGCCAACGGGACTTCTGACCGCATCAACGCGGGCGCACTCGACGTTGAGAACCGCAGCCACCAAGCAATTGGCCAAGATGGTATCGCGCAAGTGGGCGCTCGGCTTGAAGCGGGCGATGCCTTCTTGTTGAAGTCGATACCCCAAGATACCGCTGGCCCGGCGTCCAACGTGTACAAAGACAAGCCGGAAAAGTACAAGCTGCCCGACTGCAGCTACGTGGACAAGGCGTGCATCACCGAGAACGAAGCGGGAACGACATTGATCAAGCTGCTCATGCGCCAGACTCGTCGTCCGGAACTCGGCGACAAGTTCTCGTCTCGCCACGGCCAAAAAGGTACCACTGGCCTCATCGTCCAGCAAGAAGACATGCCCTTCAACGACCAAGGCATCTGCCCGGACATCATCATGAACCCACACGGTTTCCCATCGCGCATGACCGTCGGCAAAATGATGGAGCTACTCTCCGGCAAAGCCGGCGTCCTCAACGGCACCCTAGAATACGGCACCGCCTTTGGCGGCTCCACCGTCGAAGACATGTCGCAGATCCTCGTTGAAAAAGGCTTCTCCTACACGGGAAAAGACTACCTCACCTCGGGCATCACGGGCGAAGCCCACCAGTTCTACACCTTCTTCGGCCCCATTTACTACCAGAAACTCAAGCACATGGTCCAGGATAAAATGCACTCGCGTGCACGCGGGCCCCGTGCCATTCTCACTCGCCAACCCACAGAGGGGCGCGCGCGCGACGGTGGCTTGCGTCTCGGAGAAATGGAACGTGATTGTCTCATTGCCTATGGTGCGTCGCAGCTTTTGCTCGAGCGCTTGATGATTAGTTCTGATGCGCATAATGTTGATGTTTGTGAGAATTGTAAGTTTTTTTTTCCCTTCTCCTCCTCCTCCTCCTCCTGCTGCTTTTTGTTTAATATACTAATGCTATTTCACAAACAGGCGGCCAGATGGGCTACAGTGGCTACTGCAAGCTGTGCGAGAGCGAAAAGGCTGTGCGCAAAATCACCATGCCGTATGCTGCCAAGCTCTTGATCCAGGAGCTCGGCAGCATGAATGTCAAGGTGACGATTGGGCTCCAAGACGAGTTTCCGAGAGACGATTGAAAAGTGCAGAGATGATACTGGTTGCAAATGGTTCAAAGGGATGGGGTTTCTGAAAAAAAGTAGTAAATGGCAGTTTTTTTTTACTGGCGCTCGACACGAGGGGGAGGCTTCTATATGCATAGCGTGGCGTTTGTTACATATCTTCTTCTTCTTCTTCTTCTGGGATGCTTTCCAGCAATGATACCAGATAAGAGAGAGAATTCGAGAATTCATGAATGAAGTAGTCATTGATAACGACATTGGGTTCATCATAAGTTGGATCTTTTGAAGCCCTAGCATGGCGAATTTTTTCAGCAGCCAATACAATATGATGATTATCATCCTTTTTCGCGCGACCTCCGGCTCCACACTCGCAATCTCTGCATCGTCTGACCCGCCAGAGGGCGACCAAAGACTGTTCCTAGCGTGAACATCAAGGAGAGAATGTCGGCTGGCTCGAGATAGCGCACAATGTTTAGCCACAGCTCAGTGGGGATTCGGATTACCGCGTCGGGATAGCGTGATGAGGCCATGGATCTTGTTCTGGATAGGCGCAGCATGTGGGCGAGTGTGGTTGGAGAGAGCTTGGGAGAGAGATTGTGGCGCTGGAACGTGGGATACATGGCCAGAGCAAGGTTCATGAGATTGTTAGTGCCTACGTATTCAGAGATGATCAGGAGCAGCTCGGCAGGAAGGTCGTCAAAGGGATTTCCAGGGGGACCTGGTCCCGGTGGGGGAGGCGGTGGTGGTGGCGGTGGAGGAGCGGCTGCAGACATGCTCGCGTGTTGGCCTATATGCGGCGAATGGCCAGGGCAGTCACTGCGGGTTTGGAGCGTTGGTAGCCAACCACAGCGGGAATAGGATACTGTTGGGTGTGCCGGGGTGTTTTTTCTCACTCGGTATGGGGCTTGCTGGGCGAATCTGCGGCAATAGAGAGCAGCCAGCGGTAGATGGAGGCAGAGAGGAAGTAGGCTCCAAGGGCGACCAGAGTAATGTATATGGCGACGGGCCCGAGGGATTGCGGGAAGACGTTCAGTACGAAGGGATCGAGAACTACAGGCGTAAGAAATGGGTATGCAAAAGCATGAAGCAAGAACGTACTGATATCGACATGGACCGGGGGCGGATGATGCATCAATGTGCGATTGGTCGAGTAGTAGAACGCTGCAGCCTGGAGACGAAGTAACAGCACAGACTCTTGGGCATTGGGGTCTGCTTCGTCGGAGTCTTGCCAGGCGTGCAGCTTGGAGTCTTGACGGTGCTGGCTGTAGCGTGAGAGTGACGCAGCCAGGTCGGGCGTATCGAAGACGCGGTCGAGGGGGTAAGTATCGAGCCAGAAGTCTGCTGGTTGCTGGGGTCTTGGTCAGGACTGGGCCGTGGTCGCAAATGGAAGGGAAAGTAGCTCACTGTTGCTGGCCAGCAGATGCGCACCTCGTACCTGCGCCCGTGGTCGAGGCCGCGCAGGAGATACCAGGACTCGAGGCCGTGGGGCGCTGACTCGGTGGGAAACGCAACAGGAACCTGTAGAGGCAGAAGAGTGGTGGCCGGCGAGACAACTTGCAACCCGAGCCCGGCTAGGTCGGGGCGCGCATTGGAGAGGGCGGCAGCAGCAGCAGCAGGGCCCAGGAAAATTGTTTTCTCGACGTTTGCTGTGGCGGTCCAGGGCTGTGTGACGATGCAGAGCAGCAGGGCGGCGGAGAGGCGCATCTTTGGACAATTGGCACGGGACGACAGGGGCAAAGGCGGAGGACAGGCGGCTCGTTCCCTCACGTGGGCCACAGCAGGACGAGCATTGTTCGGGGCAACCCGTCGTGGACAATTGATTGCCGTGGTCGCGTCGCGTCGTGGCGTGTCGTGGTGGTGATTATATGTGTGCGCATTAGTGTAAGGTGCATAGCAGCGCGGGTTGGTGGTTAGCGCCGTGGCCCGTGGTAGGCCGGCCGCTGTGCAGCCTAAAAGTTCGATTCCACAAACACAACACTGCTTCTCCCCGCCACCCAATCTGCTCCACTCAACCGCCCAGCTGCTCCTCGACTTTCTCGCGGACGCACTCTCCTGTTCACCCCCACCCCATTCCGATACCCAATTACTACTCCGTTTCTAGTTCAAAATGAGAGAAGTTATCAGTCTGAACGGTATGTCCGAGTCCCGCCTGCGCTCCTCCGCCCCCCCAACCCCGGACCGCCGCCCCGAGGGGTGGCACCAAGACGGCTTATTTGTTGATACTGACTTTGTACGCGTCTAGTCGGCCAGGCCGGTTGCCAGATTGCAAACTCTTGCTGGGAGGTGAGTAGCTATCAACGTCCCCCTTGCACGCCGTCGACACGCCTACGATGGCGACACGGGCGAAAAGGAGGGCGTCCGAAGGGGTGCGCCTGACCGCCAGTCTGCACGGATACTGACTGTGTTCGCCTCCAGCTCTACTGCCTCGAGCACGGCATCCAGCCCGATGGCTACCTCACTGAGGAGCGCAAGGCCGTCAACGACGACCACGGCTTCAGCACCTTCTTCTCGGAGACGGGTAGGCAGCAGTCCATGGCCCAGCAGAAGGGCGCATAGCATGCATTACTAACACTGCGCAGGCCAGGGCAAGTATGTCCCCCGTACCATCTACGCCGATCTCGAGCCCAATGTCGTCGATGAGGTGCGCACCGGTGCCTACCGCTCCCTCTTCCACCCCGAGCAGATGATCACAGGCAAGGAGGATGCCTCGAACAACTACGCCCGTGGCCACTACACCGTCGGCAAGGAGCTCATTGACCAGGTCCTCGACAAGGTCCGCCGCGTTGCCGACAACTGCGCCGGTCTGCAGGGTTTCCTCGTCTTCCACTCGTTCGGCGGTGGAACCGGTTCCGGTTTTGGCGCCCTGCTCATGGAGCGTCTGTCGGTCGACTATGGCAAGAAGTGCAAGCTCGAGTTCTGCGTCTACCCAGCGCCCCAGGTCGCCACATCGGTCGTCGAGCCATACAACTCGATCCTCACCACGCACACGACGCTCGAGCACTCCGACTGCAGCTTCATGGTCGACAACGAGGCCATCTACGACATCTGCCGAAGGAACCTTGGCATTGAGCGCCCCAACTACGAGAACCTGAACCGTCTGATTGCTCAGGGTATGTTGCCCACGCTGTCTTCCTACACATTGCATTGGCTAACTGCTTCTCAGTCGTCTCCTCCATCACCGCCTCCCTGCGATTCGACGGTTCCCTCAACGTCGACCTGAACGAGTTCCAGACCAACTTGGTCCCCTACCCTCGTATCCACTTCCCTCTCGTTGCCTACGCCCCCGTCATCTCCGCCGCCAAGGCCGCGCACGAGGCCAACTCGGTCAACGAGATCACCAACGCCTGCTTCGAGCCAAACAACCAGATGGTCAAGTGCGACCCTCGCAACGGAAAGTACATGGCCACGTGCCTGCTGTACCGTGGTGACGTTGTCCCCAAGGACACACACGCCGCCATTGCCCAGGTCAAGACCAAGCGCACCGTTCAGTTCGTTGACTGGTGCCCGACTGGTTTCAAGGTTGGTATCTGCTACCAGCCTCCTCAGAACGTCCCCAACGGCGACCTCGCCTCGGTCAACCGCGCCGTCTGCATGTTGTCCAACACCACAGCCATTAGCGAGGCTTGGTCCGCTCTTTCGCACAAGTTCGACCTCATGTACAGCAAGCGTGCCTTTGTCCACTGGTACGTTGGTGAGGGTATGGAGGAAGGTGAATTCTCCGAGGCTCGTGAGGATCTCGCTGCTCTTGAGCGCGATTACGAGGAGGTTGCCGCCGACAGCCTGGGCGACGACGAGGAGGGTGTCGAGGCAGAGTACTAAGATGTCTTGCTTTGCATTGTTGATGGGCATGTTCCTTGTTCGAAGCGCCTGCTTTTGTTTTCTTCTCACCCGACACAAGCGAGCATAGACCACTTTGACATTGACAAGCACTCGACTTTTGACGAGAGCTGCTAGCGTGCGCTCTCGAGACATCAAGCAATTTGGGTTCAATTGCCCTCTTTCTATGTTACTACCTTTAGTAATGGCCAATAAATTGTTCAATGGCATCTTTACTCTTTGACCTGCAGCCATGACAGAGGAGCTGAATTCATTTGTGAAGACATGCGCTTGGTGCTTGTGAACGCTCAATCATGATATTGACATGTCATCTACAGCTCATCCTCGTCGTCGTCCCTAGCCAGTGCCTTTCTCTCTGCCAGCTCCCTAATCTTCTCGCCCAGCACCTCGCGTCCATATCGCGAAGCAACCTTGCCCGCTAGATCGAGCATCTTGCCATTGGCATCGCGCATCAAGCTCACGATTTCCAGCGCCTTCATGCCATGATCCTCGCCCGCCAGACACTCCAAGCCAAGCAACTGCAAGAGGGCGCGATCAATCGCCACCTCGAGCGCTCCCAGCGCCGCCTTTTGCGAAGACGTCGGCCGCGTATGAAGCAGCGTCGACGCCAACTGCGAGTGCAACGTCGAAGAAAGGATAAAAGCCTGTTCATGCTCCAGCTGCTTATCCTCATTAGTCTGAGGTTTCGCCGCTTCATCCTCATCCTCGTCATCCTCCTCCTCGTCCACATCGTCTCCCCTCCTCTTCTTCGCACCCCTACGCTTGTCAATCGCACTCGCGAGCGGGATCTCAAAGGCGAATTCCGACAGGTGCGGGACGGGCGCACTGGGATACTGCTCTCGGCCCTTGATTATCATGCAGTGGAAGCGCGCGCTGCCGGCGGTGCTGTCTGCCGCGGGTGCGGACGCCACGCCCACGGGCCAGTATGACTCTTCTTTTTTCCCGGCGGCAAGGCGCGAGAGCAGCTTCGTGTCCAGCATGGGCACCCAGCGGGCCTGTCCTGTGTTGCGCCATCCCAGCAGCGTCAGGAGGACGCCGTCGGAATCGTAGATGTAGGGATCGCCTTCTGCGGAGAAGAAGACAGACGTCAGTGTGGTGCCGGGGGGCAGGGCCAGGATATCAGAGTCCTGGTATACAATGTCGTGTTTGATGTTTTCGATTGTGTAGAGGAGCTGTGTGCTCAGGTCGTTTTGCAGCGGCCCGTTGCCTATGGTGAGGATGTAGTCGCGCCACGCGGCACATGTTACTGCCGGCGAGCTCTTTTGGCGGTACACGCGAATGGGCAGGCCGAAGAGCGAGTAGATGCGGACGTAGTTTGCGGATGTGGTGACGCACACGTACGAATCTGAGAGTGCGATTGCAGTCACGGATTCCCCTGTCGGCAGGTTGGTGCGCCATTCTGTGCGCGTTGTCCATGTCTCGTGCGGTCGGTAGTAAATCATGGCTTGGTTCCCCTCGCCCGTGCTGTTGGGCTGGCATGCAAATAGCGTTCCTTTTTCGTTGAGGCTCGCTTTGTCGTACAGAAAGATGTCGGTGAAGTGGAAGTTGCGGAACGTGTGCTCGTCGTAGAATTTCACGCTGACTGTGTGATGCTTGCCCTCTTGTTCGACTGTCTCGACGTATCCAGTCAACGAGCAGCATAGTAATCGGCGATTGCCTCGCCAGGGGGTGCTGCCTGGCTGGAAAGGCTCGTGGACTTGGGGACGAAAGAGAGCAGAGCTGTATGCGCGCCGTTTGGACGCTGGTTCGACGCCGTTCGCAAGGTGTCCGTTTGTGCGCTTCTTGGCTGCATTCATGGCGGGTGCATAGCCTGCGCCGTCGTCGTCTACAACAAAGTCGTTCATTTCCTCATCGCCATCTTCCTGGGCTTCGTCGTCTTGGAACTCAGGGCCTAGAATATCCTCGAGCGAATCTGGTGTCCCGCTTCTTGGCCGGGGGCGTCCAGGAAGCGTCTGGACATTGCCCGCGGTAAGCTTGGCTGGTTGAGGAACACCTGCTCGGCCTTCTGATGGGTCGTGGAAAAAGGGTGCTGAAACAGTGGGCTTCTGGAGTAAGGGGAGGTGTTCTTCCGGGACGATGTCCGTGTGGATAAAGAGTTCGCCCTCATTGTTGGTGTAGGAGAGTATGTTTTCGGTTGGATGCCATGCCATGGCCAGGATGGTCGCCTTGACATGGTCAAACTTCTTGAGCAGCTTTTGAGTCTTGGTGTCCCAGAGGCATAGGCTGAGATCGCCCGATGTTGTTGCTAACAAAGCGCCGTTGGGCGACCACGCCGCAGCGGTAATGTCTGCAGCGTGGCCTGTCTTGAAAACTCGCTGCCGCTCCCAGTCACTGGTTGACATGACCTGCATCTGGCGCATGGCAGTTGGCGTGGCAAATGCCCGTCCGTCAGGATGCCACAGCACTCTCGAACTGGACTCTGACTCTGTCTCCATGCTCTTGATCATGCCCTCTATCCTCTTGACCATTTCAGGCTGCTCTCCATCTAGGTTGTACATGTAGACCTGGCCATCGGTGCAGGATACGGCGAGCTGAGTTCCGGTCTTGTCGAAAGATACGTGCTTCACAGCACGAGGCTGGTCGCGGAGGGTTCGCATGGACTTGTTCTTTACGCTTACAAGGTTGACAACGAGCTCACTAGCCATGTTAGCATCACGTACTGAAGTATTGAGGGCACTGGACGTACTCGCTGGCAACAGCAATCCAATTGCCATCTGGGCTCATGGCTACATCTCGCACCGGCAGTGTGGTTCTGACAAGTATCTCTTCAAACTTGCCATTGTCGAGCGAGAATCGGCTCACTGTTCCGTCCTCGGAACCTGTAATAAAGAAGCCATTCTGTGCGGAGGATTAGTCTCTTGATGGACACTCGACTCTGGAAGCCCACGTACGCCAGCGACGACGGCGGTGTTGTTCTCCTGGCATTCATCGACAGTGACCGGCTCATCGTCGGATCCGGTGCTAAAGACACGGCAGTAATTGTCGACGCCGGCAGTGACGAGTTTCTTCCCGTTGGGCGTGTATGCGAGGTAAGTTGCGCCAGGAGCATCTGCGGGGCTAATCAACAAATGCAGGGCTGTAGTGACGTGAGAAGATACATACGGGCTTGTCGAGCACGCAATGGCTGGACCGAAGACATTGTGCTAGAGAGACACGGGTTGCTGTTCAGAGTGCAACGCGCCCGTCCGGTAGACGCGAGCGCGTAAAGTGATGTGCCTAGCGCGCTTTGAACAAGCGTTCCCCCCACCGCACTCAACAAGACAAGCTCTCACACACACCATCCCGCCCTGTGCCTGGCGCAGTCCAAGCCTTGGCCCGCCCATGTGACATCCGTATGCTACTCCGCTATCGAATGAGTTTCGCTGCTTACCTCAATACCACCATGGCGCCTCGTACCCCCACATGGCTTCACTACTCGCCGGCTGAAGCTGGGCCGCAATCGATCAAATAACCAACCAGTAGCGGGGCATATCGATACTAAGCGTTAGATCTCTATGCAGAATACGCTGTCCAACGCCCCCTCGCTTCGCGATTTGGTACCGGTTCACACTATGTCAGCCACAGTAAATGTTCGAAGCTGGCTGTAGACGAGTCAGGCCCTCTGTCAATAGACTCGCATGCAAGCGAAGACTATTGACAGATGAAACCCCGAATCTCTTGGAACGCGCGATATCGAGATGAAGTCATGGCAAAGGTATCCATGCCATGTATTTAAAGCCAGCCTGCTTGTCTCTGGAAAGGCCGCCATGACATCTATTGAGCACCGGCATCTTTACATCACTACTTAAGATGCATGTTTCAAACTCCTACAACTTCGTCGCCAGTCTTTCAGTGCTCACTGCCTTTGCAAACGCGGCAGTGCTTCCATCTCCCGGCCATGTCCTCTCTAGCCCGGCTCCCCGAGCTTTGGGTGACAATGTCCTCGTAAATGGTGGATTTGAAGCTTCGGGTGCTTGGACAGGCAGTTCTCGAGCTGGCTTTCCGCAGGGCTATCTGACGGGTTCCATTTCTGCCACCGACTACGCTTTCGAAGGCTCATCTGCCTACACAATCTCAACGTCAGGCCCGAATACCGCCTCGCTTCGTGGCTACTGCGTCAGCCAAACCGTCTCCAAACCAAGGGGCTCCTACAAGTTCTCTGCCTACATTGGCCGCATCTCGCACGCAAACACAGCCTCCCCTTACCAGGAGGCTGTGACGGTAGCAGTAGCTATCAACAACGGCCGTGCTATTCTTCAGAACAGTATTTGCGACTCGGACGCATCGAGAGGCAGACTTTGCCCTATTAAAGCAGACAATGGCGTGCCTACATATGACTATGTCGAGACAAGGTTTACGACCACAGTAGACCAGATCAAGGTGGACATCTGTACTACATGGACGAGTTCAGTTACGGATGGATCTCGCATGTCTGACGAGGTGTTGTTGGACAAAGTACAGGTTGTTGCTGCATAATCCGAAAGAAGACATTAAATTGTGGGAGTTGGTGTAGAAATGCGCATAAGACGGGCTGTGGATCTGTGGCGGTTATGCAACTAGACCGTGGCCAGAAATTAATCCAGTAATATATGAGCCCAATCGAGTCACCCCTGTTTGGCCCACTCGTGCCAATGGAGGCGACGGGGCGGAGTTTGGCGGCTCAAAAGGCGCAAACTGCTCCGTTCAGCACGGTTCGGCCGTGCCAAGAATAGACCCCATAATCGCCAAAGTACACCCTAAGGCGTGATTTGTCACATGCCGCCGCCTGACTCCGCTTATGATAAGTCGGAGGGTGAAAAGCTGTCAGACCCCAAAGCCTCCTTCTTTGCATTGGTTCTGCAGCGTGTTTCTGCAAATCAATTCCAATGGTCATCACCGACGAAGAGCAGCCTCTGCTCCGCATCATCTCGCATGATTACGACAGCACCCAGCAGGACGACCATGGCGTAAATGAGGGAGACGACGCTCTTGATTTTGAGCCTCTGGACCCTGAAGATCCCCGGAATTGGTCTTGGGGTTATAAATGGGGCAACGTCATGCTACTGGCCTTCATGGCCTTCACAGTGTGAGTAGGCCAACATTAGCAAGACAAAATTTTCAGCGAAGCAATCCAAGCTGACTGCTTCTCGCAGCACGTTTACATGCATTGGCGTCGTGCCTTTGGCCACCACAATCGTTGAAGACCTGGACGGGAGACACACCAGTTCGGCCAACAGTGCACTACTCGTCACCATCTGGGAACTCGGAGAAGCTGCTGGACCTTTGCTAATCGCACCCTTGTCTGAACTCGTCGGACGCTCTCCTGTGTTCCACGTTTGCAATATCGGATTCATTGCTGCCAGCTTCATAGCAATCTTCAGCCCAAATAGCACAATCTTCATCGCTGCTAGGATGCTCACGGGTCTCTGTGTTGCTTCGAATGTTCTCAACCCCGCCATCATTGGCGACATATTCGAAAACGACCAACGCGGCTCGCCCATGTCTCTCATCATGCTTGCACCACTCATCGGAGGGGCCGTCGGACCCGCCATCTCTGGTGTGATTGCGCAGACAATGGGGTGGCGCCGTATTTTGGTCATTGCTGTCGGACTGGCCATCCTGTGTGAATTCCTCTTCCTCGTTTACTTCAGAGAGACATACAAGCTGGCTATTCTGCGAAAGAGAGAAGCGAGGCTCGGTCGTGGAGCCGACAAGACTACCGAACCCCAGGACAGGCACGAGAATGCTGTGAAACTATGGCACTCGATGACTCGCCCTTTTGCAGTACTCTTTGGATCCAGTGTTCTTCTGCTCCTCTCGTTGTTCGCTTCGGTCGCTTTCAGCTTCTTCTATGTCTTGAGCATATCGCTGCCAGACATCCTCATGGAGAGGTACGGCTTCAAACTTGCAAAGACGGGGTCTGCCTTTATATCTTTCAGTACGTAACATCTTTTTTGTTGTTTCATTATACAAGCTGACGTATAATCAGGCATCGGATCCTTCTGCAGTGTTTTCATCTGCAACTTTGCGCTCGACCGAATCTACGTGAAGCTCCGCGGCCCTGATAGCCAAAACGGGAAACCAGAATATCGCCTGCCTCTTTCCATGTTTGGCGCAATCATGCTACCTTTTGCAGTTACGGCCTACGGTTGGATTGCCGAATACCGGCTTCCTGTACTGCTACTTCTCTTATCCGTCGTATTCATGGGCAGCACTCTGCTACTCACGGTTATACCGCTATCCAACTATGTGGTTGATGCGTTTGGCATGTACTCCGCCTCGGCACTGACTGGCGTCATTGTTACTAGATGCCTCATGGGCACATTCCTGCCGTTGACAACCAGTCCGCTGACTGAGCACCTGGGCTACGGGCTAGGCTTCACCTGCTTGGGTGCGCTGAGCTTGGTACTGTCAGTCGTGCCAATCTATGTATTCAAGTATGGAGAAAAATGGCGGCAGTATTCGGACTATACGAGGGACTGTTGATAGTCATTATGTCTGATGAGGGTGTTTTGATTAAACGTAAATTTCGGCATTTGCAGGCATCATTACATATAGCGAGACTTGTTTTTGCATAAAGCAATCCTTGGTGGTACAGTCAAAAGTTGGATGCTGGTCAGAAAGCGACGAATTGTGAATACAATCTAGAATGTTGATAGATCTGGCATATTTTCTGTAGAGACGGCTAGATTGAATTCTTACAGGTAACCGCAAATGGCATACATAGTACTCCAGTTACGCAGTAGCTGATCTGACGCGATCGCTTATCCATACTGGCAATGCTTCGTGAAAACCATGATTTGTTTAACCTTCAAGGGCATATGAACACTAAGAGAGCAAACCACACTATTCCCGAATAGGAAAACAGCGTTCAAGTGCTTCCAAGATCCAAGACGCTTCGCATGCATGAGTGGAGGCCCGTGCGTTGAGCCGCGATATCCATTGACGACTTGACGAAAGCTACATCATCAACTCTGCGGCCCCATAACTCACAGCACCATGAAAACCTCCTTCGCCGCCCTCGCATCCTTTGCGACGCTCACCAGTGCCGCCCGCCTGCTCCTCCAAATCCCCAACACGGCCCTGGTAAACCCCGCCACCCTGCCCTCTACGACGCACGCAACCCTACAGTCTTCGGGTCCGCCCCTCGATGCTTACCTCACGCGCTCCAACACATTCAATTTCAACAACATTAGCGTAGGGAGCTACCTTGCTACGATCCACTGCCGCGATTATGCTTTTGAGCCGCTGAGGATTGATGTCGCATTGGAGGAGGCAGTAGAGGGCAGCGGAGAGATGAAGGAGGTCATCAAGGCCTGGCAAACCTTCCTGGGCAACGAATGGGACAACAAGGGAGAGATTCGGGGAGAAGGTGGAAACGGGCTTGTGATTGAGGCCCGACCAGTGGGCCCCAAATACTTTTACCAGGAAAGACAGGGCTGTAAGTCTTGCCTATACGCACCAAGAACGAGTTCACGAATGGAGTCACTAATATGCGAACAGTCTCGCCACTGTCGTTCCTGAAGAACCCCATGATCATCATGGCTGTTGTGTCCATGGGTCTCATATTCGGCATGCCTAAACTCATGGAGAACAGTAAGTGGCAGGAGCACTGAGCGGGTAGACGCGGTTACTGACACATGCTTAGTGGACCCGGAGATGAAGGAGGAATTCGAGGAAATGCAGAAGAACGGCGTCTTGGGCTCCGGCACTACCAACACCGCCCAGCAGCTACAGAACTTCGACCTGGCCTCGTGGATGGCTGGCAAGACGGACTCGGGAAGCGCAAGCGCAACTACACAGAGCTCTGCTGGACAAGCCAAGAAACGATAGATTACAGGTGCTTCGAGCACATGGCTCTGCCTGCAGCCACGTGCTGAGCTCCTCGGAGACAGTGTGCTGGGGTACACAGAAGTCTGGACAGATAATATACCCTGTTCCCAAACGATGCATGCCGGACGCGCCATGACTACCCATCTTTGTTTTAACGACTGCCAAGTCTGGGCGCTGCCACTGTACCGCGTCGGCGACTTTAGCAATATCCTCTTTGAGCACAAAGATCTACACGACAGACATGTGCAGAGTAGATCCAGTCTTCGTGTGTACTACACGCTCGGTGAGACCTATGCATGGTGCCCACGTCGATAGTGCCACTCGTTTCGTGGACTCGACTTGCATATCAACACTGATGCACTCTTCCATAGCACTATCTCCCATCTTTACAAGCGAATAAGCATGGGATTCTTTTGGCCCCGCAGCTTACCTATACCTAGCGCCGGCTTATTCACCTTCTTGACCATACACCCAACCAATCACATACACGCCACCATCGATAGGGGCAAGCCACCATTCTTGCACCTCAGTAGTAAAACGCCTAAATGGGCTGGGTTGGACTGAGAATGCCGTTCAGCGACAGCATAGTTCCTCTTGGTCAACACTACTGTCACAATTGTAGGTAGAACAATGACGGAGACTCCACATACCCTGGTTCCAAACACCCACACACCAGGAAGCAACACTACAGCACACCAGCACCATCACTATCCGCATCTAGGCCACCACACAGGAAAGAGACTGAGGCAATTCCTGCGGTCAGATGGACGGAAAGTACACATTGCGAGTTCGCCAGACGAGGCCAACAGCATGAGGCGGAAACTGAGCACTGCAAACGAAAAAGAGGGGTTTGAACTGGTTGTACATGGGTCGCCTGAACATGTGAGTGTTTCTCCGCCGGGAGCAAGCGAGCACATGTATACGACGTGTTTACACAAGGCCGGCACAGATCGAGGCACTCCGCCACACCCACGCCCACCATGAAGACCGGCACAAGCAACTGCAGGAGCAATACGGCGACCTAGCCCAGGAATTCGAGCGAGTGATCCGCGAACTCGATGCTCTCTCCACGGAGCTGCACATGGTCAGTGAGCATGCGGTGCAGCTCGACGCCAGCTTCTCCAAGTACGGGTACTCTGCGCATCTGCGGACCAAGGACGATGCCGGGAGCGGTGCCGACTCTGTGCATTCGTCGGGCAGCGAGCTGTTCGACAAGGATGTGTGGCGTGCAGAGCGCAAAAAGGGCGAAACCATGCGCTTCTACCAGCGCCCGATTGTGCGGCAGTACTTTCACAAGGGCCTGCTGTGGCGCGCCAAAGAAGCACAGGAAGTGGCGTCGTACGAGCTGTTCATTGACCTCTTCTACGTGGGCATCATCGCCATCACAGGCGACTCGGCGGCCGAGCACCCCTCGGGCGAGTCGCTGCTGCGCTTCGCGATTACCTTCATCATGGGCTGGAAGTTCTGGTCCGACATTGGCGTCCTCATCTCGTGGTTCGACTCGGACGACGTGCTGCGGCGCTGCTCGGTCCTCTTCATCCTGACGTGCCTGCTGGGCTTCACCACAAACATGGCGTCGGCTTTTGAGCACACGTACACGCCGCTCGTGGCCTTCTACCTGGCCGCCCGGCTCTTCATGTCGCTCAGCCTGTGCTGGTACGCGTGGACGATCCCCATGATCCGCGGCAGCATGATTGGATACAGCGTGATTCCACTGGTCCCGTTTGCCCTCTGGGTCGGCAGTATACATGTCGACGAGCCCGCCAAACAAGGCCTCATCTGGGTCGCCCTGGTGCTCGACCTATTCGGTCAATTCGCCATGCTGCTCCTCCAGCACAACCACTCGCCCCTGCGCAAACACCTCCCGCAGCGCATCAAGAGCAGCCTCGAATTCTTCCCCGGCACAAACATCGAGCACAGAATCGAGCGCACAAACGCCTTTGTCACCCTCGTCTTTGGCTCCTGTGTCCTCGGTCTGCTGTACCAGAGCAACGTGGCCATGGGGATAAATGCGTTTTTCGGGAAAGCTGTCCTGGGCCTCATGCAGGCTTTTGTGTTCAACTGGCTGTACTTTGAAATCGACTCGTTTAATCTGCATACCCATGCTATTAGACGGCATGTTGTTTCTGGTGCGTTCTCTCTCTCTCTCTCTCTCTCTCTCTTTCTCTTTATTCCTGTTCAAGCACCATATTTGCCATTACAATCCATTCATCGTAAAAAAAACAAAAAAAAACAAAAAAAACAGCAAGATAACCCAGCACTCTCCCAGCAAGAATGAATGCCCCCAGAAAAGGGGGATTAAAATAAGAAGAAGAAGAAGAAGAAAAGAAAAAGAAAAAATACTAATAAGTACTACAACAACAACAGCAATGGCCTGGCTAACCCTCCACGTCCCCTTCACCATGTCCTTCGTGCTCTCGGCGTCCTCGCTCGCCATCCTGGTGCGCGCCCACGACGCACCCAACACACCGCTGCTCTCGCTGCACCCAAGCTTCGTCGCGAAATCCGAAGCGCACGTCCCGCTCGCGCTGCAGTGGTTCTACACCTGCAGCCTCGGCATCGCCCTGCTGTGTCTCTCTGCGCTGGCGAAAACGCACGTGCACCGCAAGATAGCGCACCAGCGGCTGCGCAAGAACATGCGGCTGGTGTATCGCTGCGCCGTAGCCATTGTCATTGCAGTCCTGCCGCTTGCGCGCATGCATAGTTTAGCGCTGGTCGCCAGTACAACGGGCTTGGTACTGAGTGTGCTGGTCGTGGACCTCGTGGGCGTGGGGTGCTGGGGCGAAAATATCTTCTGGGATACCGCATGTAGGCGGGATCGCGCGACGTATAGTGCAAAGTGTGCGGTTAGGAGAGAGGAGCTGGAGTGCAGTGCGAGGCAGGGCACTGTGCTTAGTGTCGAGGAGATTGCGGCGAGGGAGAAGGGCGAGAAGGGGAGTGTGGGTGCGGTGTGAAATCTGTCTTGTCTTGTCTTGTGTTTTGTTTTGGGGGGGAGAGGCCATGAATTTTCAGTATGTTTAAATGTTTTGGAGTTGAATTCGTTCGTGGTAATCATCGTCATGCTTTGCGTGTATCCATCCATGTGGATATCGTGGTATACAACAGCTCGTAAACAAGAAAACTCAAAATCAAAAGCAGACCCTACATACGCCAATCCTATGTATCATGCAGATACAGCGTCTAGACAGAAGTAAAAACACACATAAATCCACCATCTGAAACGATTCCACACTCATTCCTCTTCTTCTTTATCATCCACCTTGACCGCAGTCTCAGGCTGCGGTTGCGTCGGCTGCTCGTCATGGAATCTAATCGTTCTACCAGGAATAACGCGTTCCTCAGCGCCATTATCATCATTCTCTTTCGATTTGGCAGCGCCATCTGCATCCTGCCTGTTGTTGTTTGCTGTGGTGGCAGTAACATCGTTCATAGGCATGGGAACTCTGGCGTCAGGTCTACATAGACTGGGTGCCCTCGATGCCGTCGGCGTGGTGGTCGCGCTTCTGATAAGGCTTCTTCCGATTCTAACGACACGCGTGGGCAGCGAGTCGCCGGTGCTGCGGGAAAAGCCCGGGCCACGTGAGAGACGAGGATCGGCGTTGGTGGTGGTGCCGTAGTCTGGGACGTGGAAGGCAGGCTGCGAATCGTTGGGGACGGAGGACGTGGTGCGGCCAAAGGACAGGGCGGTGCTGAGGGTGCGTGGAATGTGGAAGCCCAGTTTTCCCATGGGGATGGAAAGACCATGGACAATCTATTGTTCAGTGGTTAGACCTCGTATCAGTGAGCAGGAAGAATTCAACAAAAAACTTACAACTGAGCAAATGACCAAAAACCAGATGACTACCTTCATAACCTGCATCAGATACGCAGCGTCTTCCCTGGTCTCGCCGTCTACCTTGATGTTTTCGAGAAACTCGAGACTGACAAAGAGATAAAACATGGCGCTAATACCAATGGGACCAAAGAAGCCCACAAACAACGCCTGTCGTCGTTGCTCGATTTGGTGAATCTGCTTGTGCAAAGCGTAGATGATGGGCAAGCGGCGTAGCAACAAGACGAGAATTCCTAGAAGAACAAGGCGGTAGAGGGGAATGACGGGCGAGTTGGCGAAAAGGCTCCAGGGGCACGTGGCGCCGAGCCAGATGAAAATCGAGACGTTGAGAAGCATATCGATGGTGGGCTGAAAAGAGTCGTCCATGGTCTCGAGGCGGAACCAGTCGTCCCAGGTGAAGACGTTGCCGGCAATGAAGCACGCAAGCACGTCGTCGCTGCCAATCATTCCTACCGTGCCGACAATGAAGAGCTATGAGAATGTATTAGTATTCTTCCTTGAAAATAGGTCGTGGGGACTTACAGCTAGGGTAATGGCAAACACCAAGAAGCTTTCACGGTCAACATACTTTCTCTCCTCGGCCCAGTGCAAGAATTCCTTTGCAACCCATCCTACTGCCGCGCCATATGCCACACTCAGAATAATAGTATAACCCCAGGTCTCGCCAAACCAGAGGCCCATGGCAACTCTAGTGCTATTATCCGAGCCCTGACCGCCATGGCCAATGTGCTGGATAAGATACAGCGGGAGGAAGAGGAATGGGTAGCCCAGACCATCATTAGCTCCCGATTCCGCAACAATAATCTTTTGGAGCTCCTTGGGAATATTTGCATCGGCGAACTTGCCCTTGACAATCGAGTTGGAAAGCACAGGGTCCGTGGGCGTGACACAAGCACCTACAGCCAGCGCCTGCAAAAAGCTAATGTGCGGAACCATGGCAAAGACGAGCAAACTGGTTACGAGCCACATGATGGTCATGCAGGGGCCGAGCAGCAGGGACAAACTCTTCCATTCTGTCTTCATGTACTTTGAAGGCAACTGCACACCTGCCAGTACAAGCTGAACACCCAGGACCAGGCGGGTAAAGTAGAGGGTAATGGTATCCAAATTCTGCGGACTATTGAATGCATAGTCGTCTGGTCTGATCCAATTGGTGCCATGTGGCGAGAAGACGAGGCCGGCAATAAGAGAAATTACTAAGAGCGGAATGGATAAGTATATGCACCGAGCTTGTGACGACATTGTGCCACTGAGTCATTGACCATTGGGCTAGTGCTGGGGACCTGGACTCACATGCTTCACTAAGGTAAAATTTCTCCTTCATCAAATAGCTGACCAGGCCGAAAAGCGTGATGAAGCCGCCCAGCGTTGCGCAGACAATATTGAAGTTGTTGACCTCGAGCGTAGGCATGGCTGCTGCGGTGACAGGACCCTCGGACCCTTGATAACGGCTATGTCGGCTCTTGCACTGCCAATCTCTCGGCAAAGCTTGATGGCGAAGCTTGGCCGCCCTCTCCTCCCCTCTCGTGCTCCACCGCCAGTCTGTCGCACGACGATAGAGACCGTGGCGCCTCTTTTGTGTTCTTGCTGTGTGGCGCAGAGTACGCGGATGCTCTATCAAAGTTCTGACGATCCGTAAGACGGTCCTAGCGCCGGGACGCGGTAATCTGGCGGTCTGGAGCGCCCAACCGCAGCAACAGTTGTAAGAGGGAAGCCTGACAAGAGAGAACAAAGGTTAATGCGTAGGAGCCGCCCGCAAAGCATATATAAGTGCGAGCATGTGGGGGATACGGACGTCTTGAAGTGGTCAAAAGACATGTACGCGTGGGTCACAGCAGGCTAGTGGCTTGGCCGACGGCATGTCTGAGCCACCCGACAAGGCAGGCATAGTTAAATACCTCAACCTGGGTCGAATCAGGCAGATGATCACTGAACGAGACGCCAGTAGCGCAGGTAATTCACATCAAACACCCTAACGTCTTGGACATCACGTGCTCGACCCTTCAAAATGCTATTTACAATCGAGTTTCCTTGTTCTACGATTCCCAGAAATACAAAAGACTGCCCACTAGACGTTTGCTGCGGCGGATACCTGGGGGCCGTAGCCAACCTGAGGGAACGGCTCACCGGGCGCCATGAAGTTTGTCTGGGGGTTCTTCTGGGCCTTGGCGGCTGAGCAGCGGGCCATAGTCGGTGAGCTGTCGATCTGTCAGTATTATGCGACTGAGGCGTTTCAGGGTTAGGCCACTTACTTTCTCGATATGGCGTCTGTGAAGAAGAAGTTCTCGATAGGGTTCTTGAGCGCCTGACCGGTTGCTTGGGCACCCTTGTTCTGCTCAACCAGCTGCACCTGGCTCAGGCTGGGTAGCGACGCAGGCTCGACCAGGTCATATCTCCTGAGAGCAGGCGATATTTCCTCCATGCGGTCTCGCAGTGCTTCAACGTCGTCATAGGGTAGCTCCGCACCGAGGTACTCTGATGCTGCGCGCACAATCTTCCAGTCCTCCCTCGAGGCACCGGGAAGGCCAACAGCAGCGCGTGTCATTTGTACACGGCCCTCGGTGTTGACATATGTGACTGACTTTTCAGTGTATGCGGCACCAGGCAGGACAATATCGGCGTATTGTGCGCCCCGGTCGCCGTGGTGGCCCTGGTAGACAACAAAGGCATCCTTGGGAATGTCGGCTTCGGTGACCTCATCGGCCCCAAGAAGCCACACGAACTTGGGCTTTGTCTGGGCAACCTCAGCAGAGGGAACGGTGAAGCCAACCTCGTAGGCACCAGTGCGGGAAGCAGTTCGCTGCAGAACGTTGAAACCGTTCCACTCCTCGTTCTGGAAGCTGGCCTTGTTCTGCTCAACGAAAGAGCCAACCTGCTCGTAGATGGCCTTTGCGTCGGCGTGCTCAGTGACGCCGCTGCCCACGATGATCATGGGCCTCTTTGCGCCAGCCAGCTTCTTGCCAAACGCGCCAGAAAGCGCACTCTTGAGATCGTGGGCATTGCTTCCGAGCTTCTCGTACTCAAAAGTGCTCTCAAAGTCCTCGCCAACGAAGCCAATCTCCAAGTCGGTCCTCAACCACTGCTTTCGGATGCGCGCGTTCAAAACGGCAGCTTCCCATCGGGGGTTGGAGCCAACGAGAAGAATGACATCAGCCTCCTCAACACCGTAAACCTTGGAGTTGAAAGCGTAGTTTGACCTGACGTCGATTCCGTGGGCAATGGGCTCGCTGCCACCGGGCTGGTCAAGCGCCAGGTTGTCCGATCCAAGCCTGTTGGCGAGATCCTTCATGGCGACCAGAGCCTCGGTCTCGACGAGGTGGCCAGCAATAACCTTGAACTCGTTGCCCTTGGGGGCGACCTTCTTGTATGCATTGCCAATCTCCACCAGAGCCTGCTCCCAGCTTGCGGGCTGGAACTGGTCGTTGACACGGACAAGTGGGTTCACGAGACGCTGGGTGCTGAGGGCGTCGCAGGCGAAACGCGTCTTGTCGTTGATCCACTCCTCGTTGACATCGTCGTTGAGGCGGGGGAGAACCCTCATGACCTGGAGGCCGCGCGAATCAACGCGGATGTTTGAGCCTAAGCCGTCAAGGACATCGATTGTCTCCGTCTTGTACAGTTCCCACGGACGAGCCTTGAATGCGTAGGGCTTGGAGGTGAGCGCACCAACGGGGCAGAGATCGATGACGTTTCCGGACAGTTCGGTGTCGAGGGCCGTCTCGAGGTAGGTGCCGATTTCCAGCGAGTTGCCACGGCCAAAGGAACCGAATTCGGGTGCACCAGCAATGTCGTTGGAGAAACGAACGCAGCGCGTGCAGTGAATGCAGCGGTTCATCGACGTCTACGCTGCACATGAGTACGGCCTTAGCCCTGCAAGTGACGGTTGCTTTACCTTTACCAGCGGCCCCACGTTCTTATCTTCAACCGCACGCTTGCCCTCGAGCTCGTGGAAGCGGCCTCGGTCAGCGCCGTACCTCATTGACTGGTCCTGCAGATCGCACTCGCCTCCCTGGTCGCAAATGGGGCAGTCGAGCGGGTGGTTGGCTAGCAGAAACTCCATGACGCCCTCTCGCGCCTTGTGGACAAGAGGCGAGTCCGTCTTGACCACCATGCCAGGCTGTACGGGCCACGCGCAGGAAGCAACGGGTTTGGGAGCGCGCTCAACCTCGACCAAGCACATACGACAGCTTCCGGCAATCATCAGCTTCTCGTGGTAGCAGTATCTCGGAATGGTAACTCCGGCCTTTTCGCAGGCTTGGATGAGGGCCGAACCGGCTGTTCACAAAGCGTTAGAACCGTGGCTTTGCGACACGCGGAAATCTGGCTTGTCTTTGTACCTTCAACTGATACTTTCTTGCCATCTGTCTCGCCCGTTAGCATCCCGCCGCCGCCCGCAATTGAGAGAGGGCACACAAACCAATGGTGAGCTCAATGTCTGCTGGCCGGCGGGCCGAGGCAGTAAAGGCCCGGCAGCCATTGAGGGCTGCACGGTGGGCAGGCCTCTTCAGCGACCGGAGCATGTGTTGCCGCAGCATTGTGAGGCTCTGAGCGATGGCGGTTGGTCTGGTTGCAGCGTAGCTCCAACTGACGTTCATGATGGGAGGGTGTTCCTTGGCGCTTGAATAATCCGCCCGTGATTGGTCAAAGCGCCGCCTGCGCCCTGCCACAAAATTCTCGTCGGCCGCCGCCCGTCCTCCTTTCCTTCTCCAACTCATTTTCCGGGCGCATTTTATTGTAGGAAAGTCGGGCACTTCTACCGGGCTATCCTCTATTACGCGTCCTAGAGCACGACTCACCGTGCGAGGTAGCTGGAGCAGATGAGGGTTTCTGATGATATCTCGTTCCTTACCAACGTCGCTACATACTTGTACTTTTTGACTTTGGCCCCTGTGGTGTGGAGGGTGCAGTGGCTGCTTGGACTTGGATGGCAGCAGCATGTCACGACCATGCTTGAGCTGCTACTTCATCTCAACTGCCAGGACATGTCGACATGCTCTTGCGATACCTACCCGGCGGACCAATTGCGCACGTAGCTGTCAAGGTCACGTTCACACCACCTGACTGCGGATGCGGGGAACCCAAGCAACGTCTCACCGGCGTCATCACGTTCTCAGTATTCACATTCACACTTGAGCACTCATGGATTGAACTAAACAATGTCTTATATCTTGAGCGTCTACTCTGCACAATGTACAAACTTTGCGTCTTTTGCACAGGTCGACACATGGCACTCTACGCCAAGCAGGCCGTCTAAGGTCTAATACTAGACGTGAAGAAGAAGAAGAAGAAGAAGAAGAAGAAGAAGAAGAAGAAGGAAAAAGAGATGCGCGGCCTCGTGAGGGTTACTCCACAACGCCGTGCCGTGGACAGCAAAGGAGCCCACGTCCAAACCATGCCAATCATTATCATCGCCTACTCATTGTCGCTCTCCGGGCCAACCTCCATCTTTGCGCCCTTGGTCGACGAAGAAGGCTCCAGCTTCTGAGGTGGCACACCAAGACCGTTGTGGTTGCGGAAGAACAAGACGCCCTTGCCTTCGCCCTCGGCACCGACGCTTGGCTCAACCCACTGGCACCAGCGGGCGCTCTTCCACAGAGCCTTGATGAAGCCAATGGGGCCATCCTTGGTGTCGGAGCGGTAGTGCCTGCCCATGATGGGCTTGATGGCCTCGGTGGCTTCGTCGGCGTGGTAGAAGGGGATGGTCGAGATGTAGTGGTGGAGGACGTGCGTCTCGACAATGCCGTGGAGGAGCTGGCGTCCGATGAAGCCAAACTCACGGTCAATGGTAGCAGCGGCACCGCGCGTGTAGGTCCATGTCTCGGCGTCGTAGTGGGGCAGAGTAGGGTCGGTGTGCTGCAAGAAGGTGATCATGACAAGCCAGTGGTTGACCCAGAGGTAGGGGATCAGGTACCAGACGAGCAGGTTGTTGAAGCCAAAGTTCTTGCCGACCCAGACCAGACCAGCAATGACGAGGCCGATGCCGAGGTCGCTGAGCAGGATCAGGTGCTCATCACGCTTCTCGTACAGGGGGCTGGAGGGCATGAAGTGGTTGACGCCGCCGAAGAAGCCGTTCTTCTTGCCCTTGCCCTTGCCCTCGATCTGGCGCTCGTGGAAGTTGTGGCCGGTGACGTTGGTGAAGAGGTACATGGGCCAGCCAGCCAGCTGCTGGCCAATCGAGTGGAGCAGCGTGTAGACGGGCGTCTCCTCGGTCAGCTCGCTGATCTCGTGGACCATCTTGCCGACGCGGGAAGCGTAGATCTCGCGCGTCTTGGGGACGAAGACCATGTCACGCTCCATGTGACCGGTGGCCTTGTGGTGCTTGCCGTGCGAAATCTTCCACGAAAAGTATGGAACGAGGAAGAGCGAGTGGCAGAACCAGCCGACCGTGTCGTTGAGCGTCTTGGAGGGCGAGAAGGCCTGGTGACCGCACTCATGGGCAAGGACCCAGAGGCCCGTGCCGAAGAGACCCTGCAGGACAGTGTATCCGGCCCACAGCACCGAGCGCAGGGCCATGGAGGGGACTGTCTCGGGCGTCACGTAGTTGTGGAAGATGTAAAAGGTGGCAGCAAGCGAGGCCAGATCGCGGGCAACGTAGCCCAGACCACGGATGGCCGAACGCTCAAAGCAGTGCTTGGGGATGGCATCGCGCAGCTCCTTGATGGTGTAGTCGGGGATCTCGAATTCGTTGCCGTACGTGTCGAGAAGCTTGCCGTGGGGCTTCTTGGACTTTTGGGGCTGCTCGTCCAGCGAGGACAGCGAAGTGTTGGAGGCCGAGGCTACCGGGGTGTCGAAGGGCGAGGCTGACACCGAGTTGGCCGCCGAGTCGGCCGTGATGTTCCTCTTTGTCGCAGGCTTCTGCGAGCGGGCAGTTGTCGTTGCCATGGCTGCGTGCGAGGGCAGGGAGGCGTGGGTGGGTGGTAGGGAGAGGAGGGCGGGTAGGTGGGGGGGTAAAAGCCCTGAGAAGTTGCAGCAGCAGTTGCAGCAGCAGCAGCAGCACGAGCTACAAACTGTTGGGACGCGGGCTGCAGGTTGTTGGGCAACAGCACTGAGAAGTGCAGGCGGCTCAATGGCTCAAGAAGCAAACGAGAGCGAGGGATTGAGGGAGGGGAGGGGGAGGGCAGAGTAGGGCAGAGGGAGAATTTAAAGCGAGCAAGCGTGGTCCCAAGGCGGTGTCGATGGAATTTGTAGCCACTTCTACCGGGGTGGGCATGGCCCAAGCCAACAGGCCAGGGGGGGCGGCGGGCGTTGGAGGCAATGGCAGTGGCAGCGAGGCCGTTTCGCCTGGCTCATGCATGGGGCAGCATCAGAGAGCCAGGCTTGACTAATAGCAACAGCGTTGAATGCAAGAAGCTCCACCGGGCACGACGACCATGGCAATCCATTGAATGGGCGGGCGGGTTGCCACCGCACTGGACACAGGCAGGCGAAGTCGCGAGCAGATGGCACCAGCACGGCTTGAATGTGCCCGCTTGGCGTCTCGCTAGGCCCAAGAACAGCGCGGGCAGACCGCCAGTTTGAGCCCACCGACGGCCCACCGTCCCTGTGCCGCCTGCTGTCGCGCTGGTGCTGGTGCTTGCTACAAGGACTCGTAAATCCTCCCTTCTTGGGTGTAGCTGGGGGGGTGGCTCACCACACCCACGCCCACGCCCTCAGCCCGCGTGCCGCCACCCTTTTCTGCCCTGTACATAGCATGTGCATGGCCTGCTGCCACGTACCGAGTGGGTGTGAGCGACAGCGCAGCAGCGCGAGGCCCGCAATGGCTTCGCAAAGAAAAGGACGGCCGTCGTTCCAGCTGGGCCATCGCAAAAAATCGGAATCCAAATGACCAGGGGGGGCCCTCCCCTCGCCCCGAAGTCCCCCTTCCAGCCTCTGCAGGGTCTGGCTTAGCGCGCCAGGCACCGCTTCCCAACGGCCTGTGATTGGCCCGCGGCACTACCGAGCTCCGCCCAGCCCTTTGTTGAGGGCCTCGCGCATCCCACCCGATTCGGCTACCCAGCCCATACTACATGCTACATACCACCAGCATACAGCATATCACGGCGTGAGCATGAGCATGAGCATGAGCGTATATACAGTCTTAGTCTCACCGGGAGCATCAGCGCCATCGTCGTCATCATCGCACATGATGCATCAACCAGCTATCCGATAATCCGATAACAGCCCGCGCCTCGGCCCCAGTCAGCCCTTTCATGTGCGCCTTCACCTGCACCCAATAGCAGCATCCGTTCGTCCAAAATACCCTCGACGACACACATTTCCACGCGCCTCATCCGCCGCAAACACCCCAAGAAGCCTCGCCCCGTCTCGGAGGGCCTTTGAGCTAGCTGACCATCAGGCGCCACGGGCACGGGTTCCAGCGCGGTTGGCTGCATGTACCTATACCCCTAGCTGTGCGTGTACACCTTACTCCAGACTTTCACATGCCAAACCCTTTCCCCCCCCACACACACACACCCACGCCCAACCCACGACGACCGGTTGACCTCGATCCCTCCATGCTCCTCACCGGGACAAGTGCATCGCACGGACAGAAAAAAAAAGGCACAGGATGGCTCCTACCACGCGTTCACAACGGACCCTCCCCCCATTCCTGCACTCGACTAACTAAGCCTTGTGGGGGAACCACTAGGATTCTTTCCCATGCACATGGCCTTGGTCTTTTTTTTTTCGTCTGCGCTGAGGCCAGTGCACTACGCCTACATGGGGGTTTTTTAGGAGCTAAAGATCCCATCATGGTCGGTCCTTCAACTTGTAACCACCAGTCGCCTGCATCGGTTTTGGAGAAGGATCAAAAGGAAGAGCGATATTTGGACAATAACAAACGGCGATGCCATCATCACCGGCCAATTGGATGGCTACGCATGGCACTACGACTCAACAACCGTGCCATTGGGAATTGGGCACGCAATATCTTCTCTTTGTTGCGCCTTGATAAGCTATCATACGAAGTTCCTCTTGCGCCATTCTCGCGGTTCACGGCGACGGCGTGCATACATGTCCTTGGTTCAGCTGTACACCTACCACGCGCTATCCTAGTGCGTCGATTGCGATCCAGGTACTCGGAGACTGACCTGCCGTAGTCGCGTCGACATTATCCATACACCCATCCAGCACCCACACCCAGCTTTCTCCACGTCAAAAAGACGGCGAGGCCTGCAACACATATCCTGCCAACCAGTGCCGTAGTCACCGCCTGTCGTATGCACGGGTAGTATCCCTCAAGCATCGAGTTGACAGCCGCCCCTCTGGCCATCATCTTGGCCTTTCCACTCTGTCCCCACCCCCTGCCAACCCCCAGTCCAGCTATGCCCACCTCGCCTGGCTTCTCTTCCAACGACCCAACCGCTTCGCTGCCTATTCCCGGGAAATCCTGTATGGGTAGTTCCGTCGTGTCGTTGCTAGTCGTTGTCGAACCGCTCGATGTCGCTGTGCTCATTTCCAAAGACTTTTGTTTCCGGAAGCGGTAAGACATGGCCCACAGGATGAATCGCACGTCCCAGCTGGTAAAAGTAGGATACGTCCATAGCTCCAGTGCATTGTGAGGAGGCATGTGCTCGAGAAAGTCGCTCACAACACCAAGCGTCAAGCCCCATAGCAGCAGCGGTGGCCTCCGGTCCTTGCATCTCGACCCAGGGCCTGCCAGTGCATCTCTGATATTGCTCCATACACCCTGTGCCTCGTCAATGGGTATGAAGTCTGGAATGGTTGCGCAGTGTGTCGAGTTTGCTGGCACGAGTTGGATGGCCGCAAACATCATCTTGCTCAGCATCGCCTGCAGGAACCAGCGCTTGATGCCCAGCTCCGACTTTGCCAGACGTGCAGAGACATCGGCGTATTCGTGCGTACGCAGCGCAGGCGAGAGGAGCGCGCGAAGCGGAACCCAATGTGACGAGGCCACCTCGGTGGGCTGCAGGCGTTGCGACGGGTAGAAAGGAGACGTCAGGAGGTAGATGTACGGACACAGTACCATGAGTCTGTGGCATGGTTAGCTAAAGCTGTATGCGCGAGAATTGACCTACGGTACTTTGCCCCAGCTTGTCGTGACGATGCGCTGGGGAAGGTTGCCAACAGCAATGGCATGCTCAGGGCCCAGATCGATGCCGACTTCTTCCAGCGCTTCTCGCGCAGCTGTCACTTGATCGTCGCTATCCTCGGGGTCTCGCTTCCCACCAGGCAGCGCGACGTGTCCGTTCCATTTGTCGCCAATTCGTGTAGCCCGCTTTATGAACAGCAGCTCCGGGTCGCCATGCTTGACCCATTCCTGTCCGAAGAAGGCGCGCAGCGAGGACTCAAAGTCAAACTCATCCTTGGGCTTCACCGCCGAGGAGCGTCTGCGCCGTGCCGGCAGGGGACTGTCTGAGCTGTCGGGCCAGTGCGAGTAGTTGGGCTGTATGCGCAGGATCAGAGCTACCGAAGCGCGTTTCGGGAGATTTGGTGGACACGCGACGTCTGGGTAGGGGTTGGCGTTGAGGTCCAGCAGCACAGACTGGAGGTGGCTGGCGAGGTCCTCGGTATTGGAAAGCGCCGTCATGATGCTGTCAGAGCGAGAGTGCGTTGGCTGTGTAAGCTGCTTCCAACGGTTGATGTGGTGAAGCGGCCTGATACCTTTCGGCTTTGGAGACGACTTATTTCAGTGTTACTCTAGGCACTCGTGCGCCGAAAAGCAAGCATGTGCTCTCGCGAGAGAGACTACGCGCAGTGTCCAACAGATGTACAAGGAGATGGTGCCGGTATCTTGGAGGAGTCGAGAGCGAGAGCCGAGGCGCAGGCATTCTCGTGAGCGTCGTCTCCATTCGCTGCTTGGCTTGACATGGAGGAATGCGCTGAACAACGGCCAAAGGCGTCTTCGTACTAAACACCACATGCATCTTGCAACCCCCAAGTATGCGCCATCAATTGCAATGCGATTTGACGACACGCGCAGTGAAATGTCGCGGTGCAGGGTGGAGGAAAAGCTCTGACCAATCGGGGGGGCACCATGGCAATGGAGGGGCAGCGAAGCAAGGGCAGCGCCGCATCAACCATAAAAAAGTACGAGCCCGTGCTCGGCGCCGATATTGCGGGGCGTATACTCGTCGTGGTGATGAGGTGTCTGAGCCCCGCGAGGCCAGAAAAAATCTCCACAGTGTCGTGCGCCATTTTAATACCCCAGACCTGACTCTGAAGGGTCGACCATCTATCCATTGACTCCTGCAATCAGTCAACATGGGCGGCCAAAAGACAGGTGAGCAGCATACTTGAAAATTTCTGGAAGCGCCACTGACTGTGCGACAGCCATCCTGTCCGTCTACGACAAGACCGGTCTGCTGGACCTGGCAAAGGGCCTGCACGAATGCGGTGTCCGTCTGCTTGCGTCTGGCGGCACGGCCAAGATGATCCGCCAGGCAAACTTTCCAGTCGAAGACGTCTCTGCCATCACCAAGGCGCCTGAAATGCTTGGTGGCCGTGTCAAGACGCTGCACCCCGCCGTTCACGGAGGCATCCTCGCGCGCAACCTCGACTCTGACGACTCCGACCTGTCGGCAAACAGCATTGACAAGATTGACTTTGTCGTCTGCAATCTGTACCCCTTCTCCGAGACGGTTGCGCGCATCAACGTCACCATCCCCGAGGCCGTCGAGGAAATCGACATTGGAGGCGTCACTCTGCTCAGGGCCGCCGCGAAGAACCACGCCCGCGTCACCATTATCAGCGACCCCAACGACTACCACGACCTCCTCACCGAGCTCAAGAACAACGGCGAGGTCTCCGAGACCAGCAGGCAGCGCTATGCGCTCAAGGCTTTTGAGCAGACGTCTGCCTACGACACGGCCATCTCTGAGTTCTTCAGGAAGAAGTACGCGGGCGACGGCGCCCAGTTCCAGACGCTCCGATACGGCGCAAACCCCCACCAGAAGCCTGCGACCGTGTCCATGGCGGAGAAGCCTTTGCCATTCAAGGTGCTCTGCGGCTCCCCAGGATACATCAACTTGCTCGATGCGCTCAACGCCTGGCCGCTCGTGCAGGAGCTGAGCAAGGCGCTCAACTACCCAGCCGCCGCCAGCTTCAAGCACGTCTCGCCTGCAGGTGCAGCCATTGGAGTTCCTCTCAGTGAGGTGGAGCGCAAGGTATACATGGTCGATGACATTGAGGGCATTGAGACGTCAGGACTGGCACAGGCATACGCCAGGGCCCGTGGCGCCGACAGGATGTCGAGTTTTGGCGACATGATTGCTCTGTCGGCCGAAGTCGATGTGGGTAGACTCAGCAGTTGCTACGATTAAAGACTAACAAAAGGCAGGTCCCAACCGCCAAGATCATCAGCCGTGAAGTGTCCGACGGTGTCATTGCCCCTGGCTACAGCGCCGAAGCTCTGGAGATCCTCAAGAAGAAGAAGGCTGGAAAGTACTTGGTGCTCCAAATGGACCCCGAATACGTTCCGGGGCCAGAGGAGACCAGAACTGTCTTTGGTATCACGCTCAAGCAGCACCGCAACGACGCCAAGATCCTTCCCTCCGACACATTCAACACCATCATCGTGCCCAAGAGCTCTCCACCCCTGCCCGAGTCGGCTCAGCGCGACCTCACTGTCGCTACGATTGCTCTCAAGTACACCCAGTCCAACAGTGTCTGCTATGCACTCAATGGCCAGGTCATTGGTCTGGGAGCTGGCCAGCAATGTAAGTTGGCCGACTTCAACGATAGGCAGCCACTAACACATGATAGCACGTATCCACTGCACTCGCCTGGCTGGTGACAAGGCGGACAACTGGTGGATGCGCTTCCACTCAAAGACGCTGAACCTAAACTTCAAGAAGGGCACCAAGCGCCCCTCCAAGTCCAACGCCATTGATCTGCTTTGCTCAGGCCTCGTGCCCGAGTCGGGCATTGAGCGCGAGGACTTTGAGGCGCACTTTGAGGAAGGCCATGTGCCCCAGCCTTTCACGGCTGAGGAGCGCAAGGACTGGCTGTCCAAGATGGAGAGCGTGGCGGTCAGCTCCGATGCCTTCTTCCCCTTCATCGACAACGTCTTCAGGGCCCACAGGAGCGGAGCTAAATACATTGCTGCCCCCACAGGCAGCCAGAACGATTCTGCAGTATTTGAGACGAGTGAGAAACTGGGCATCACGTTTGTTGAGCAGCACGTTAGGCTGTTCCACCACTAGATGGGCAATCGTTAGACTTTACAAAAAGCACATGGTACCAACGACATTCATGGGAAACGAGACGGTGCATTTGGCTTGGTGGGATGTATTTACGATACCTACACAAGTGGTTATTTTAACAAACCATTCTGAAGATTCCTCCTTGCTCATTTGATGGCCGCCATTGGACGCGGTTAGCTGTGGCTGGGTCGCTTGCTTTGCCAACACGAAACGTTTATTTTGCTGAGCCTTGTTCCGCTTGTCCGGGCGACCACGCTGGCGTGCGCAAGATGCAGAGGCTGCCAAATGAAAAAGCCGTGTTGCTACACGCCCGTATTGGAGGCCCAGACTCGACGCGCTAGTGTTTGCTTTTGCTGCAAACGGCAGGCGTTGGCCAGGAGACCAGCCCGCTTTCGGCTAGACCGTAGCGCAAGGAATAGATGTGGAGGGCGCTTCACCTGGAATTGTTGCCTCTACACCGCTGCTACACAAACACGAAGCCGCCAACCACTCAATCGCCCGTGAAACGACCAGCCCTGCTCATTGCGACTCTTGAAGAACTCATTACCGAACCCCCTTTGAGCCCTTTCGAAAATGTCCGCCCAGCCAGATCAGCAGATGGAGGGCGTCCAGGACCCCACTACCGATGTCAAGGGCAAGGGCAAGGCCCAGGAAGGCGAGACAATGGAGGAGTCTATGGACGACGACTCTAGCGATGAGTCTGGAGCCGAAGAACAGGTGTGTTGTGTGCACGCATTGCGACTCTCACTTCCCAGCGCAAGACAGCTAACGTGATGGTGTATGTACAGGCTGGTGAACGTAAGCCTCATTTCCGCCACGAATGCAATTCAATGGAGCACACAGCAACTAACGCATGAAACAGCCGAAGAGGTCGACGAAGACAACATGGAGGAAATCGAGACGGCAAACATCATGAGCAGCCGCACGCGTGGCAAGAACATCGACTTTGCCAAGGCCAACCAGGAACTCGGCGACGATGACGAGGACGACGATGATGAGGATTTCGTCGATCCCGATGACCAGATGAAGGACTAGGAGACGGCTGCACAAGCAACCGTTTTCTTTGTCTCTTGGTACGTTGTCGGCTCCCCCAGTTTTGACCCGATATTCACTTCCTCTCTCCCTGTGGCCGCGTCTGCTAACTCGCGACATTGAAGACTGCTTACTTGGGGGCGCGAACCAACGGATCTTTCAAAGTCGATATTCGGATTTGGATCTTGACACATACACACGTACACATATAACAAGTGCCATTGGGCGGTGATGAGAAGTGGGACCATCGTTGGGGGGGTCTGCACTTGCGCTTTTTGCTTGATGGCTGAATTAGTGGCATGGGAGGGCAATGCGGATCCATAGATATGGCGGCATTTGCGCGCGCGTGCGACAACCGAGCGCCTGCAATTGCATAAAAACCATGCAAATTGGATACTCCCGACGTCTGCAGAGCCATGCATCAGCGTTATATTATAATGAAAATAAGGATTGCACCATTTCTCTCTCTCTCTCTCTCTGTGTGTGTGTGTGTGACAGTATACTAGTCGTTGGTTGCTCACTGAAGCCATGCATTACATACCCATCTATGCAGTATGTAGACACAAGCTTCAAAGATACATACATACATACATACATATATACAATCAATCAACAAGGGAAAGAAAGAAAGAGAGAAAAAAATAAGAAGAAGAATTCAACGCTACTTTGCCAAGTATCCCTCTTTAGAACCCACATTCCAAAAGGGGAAAAACAGAGAGGGAGTGGGGGGGAAAGTTCATGGATCTTTTTGTCTTGGGAATTGTGAGGAGATACAATGTGGTGGTGTCTTTTTTTTGCTTCTCCTTCTTTTATTCATTCATTCAGGGTACTTATGCTGTTGTTTGGAAGGGAGGGCTTGGTTGGTTATATGGACTAGTAGGTAGTGTTGCTACGATTGGTACTATGCGTTACTTTGAGTGGTATTGTGTTGCCCTGTCTGCTTTAATTGGGGTGCTTACTTGGTTGATTATTTGCACATACACAGCTACTCATGTGTTTTGTTCACGTGCTCAACCCTATGTACATCTACTACCCCATGCCATGCAGCCGACGCGTCCGCTACACACACAGACTACTAGGCGCAAATAGCGCGGCACGCCTTCAACATCACTATCTGGGTGTAGCGGCGCTTACAACGGCGGCCCTGGTAGGTATAAAGTGGGTGGATTAACCAACTACCGTAGCTAGGGCATGGGTATGCGTATGCGTGGGGAGGGCGTGCGTGGTCTAGCGCGCTAAGCCGACAGGGAAAATGCACATCATGGACCCTTTTTGACCAGCTGGATGGGAGGTGTGATCGTGGGGGGAAAACGTCACGTGGCTCTTTTCTAGGCGGTTTCCCGTACATGTGTATGTACTACTAGCATGGGATATGCTTGCCATGTGAGTAAGTGTGTAAGTGTGTAAGTGAGAGTGAGAGAGAGGCAGAGTGAGGCAAGCAAATGGGGCCGCTGACGGGCCGGTTGGGGGGGATGTTGTGGCGAAAGTTTGTTTGGGGGCAATCTGGGGTGATTCCTTGTTTTCCTCGTCTTTTTTCTTTCTTTCTAGGGGATAGAGACCAGGGTATTTTTTATGCACTTGCGTAGCCGTTTTGTGCTAGGAGGAAGGAGGAAGGAAAAGAGAAGCAGATATTACAATTGCAATGTTGGGGGCTGGATTATGTGCGTTGGGTATTGTGATGGTAAGTCTTTTGATCGTCAGGATGAATAGTGGAGATGAATGCTAATCCCCCTCTCCCCGTGATCATGATCGTCTGGGCACCGGAGACCGAAAGTTCGGACAGCGGGGTCCGATTGTCAAGACTGCAAAGGTGGTCGGGGTTGTGGATTGAAACAAAGTTGGGCACGTCATAGCTGGAGCTGGTAGGGCTGGCGGGTATAATGAGATTCCACAATATAGTCGTGGATAATGTGGTATCGAGAGGGTTGTGCTGAGGTTTGCCTGGGTGAGTGGGTAGCAGGGATTCGATGTGGGGTCTCCTCTTTTTTTTTCTCTTGGATCCGACAAAAACCACATAATCGGTACATGGATCTGATCTGGTGTCAATCTTGTGCCAATACTAAGTGGATCCATTTGCCTGCTTGATAGGAGCAGGGAGTGGGAGTGTGTGTGGGAGCGAGTTTACGTGGGGTTTGTCTCGGAAAAAGCGAGGCCGACGAGTCTGGGGTGCGCGTCAGACGAGGCACAATAAAAAAAAGCATGCAAAAAAGACATGTGAGTGGTGATTGCAGGGCTGATGCGCGCCTCTGACGACGCTGGGCTCTACGTGGGCATGCGAATGCGAGTAGGCCACGCAACCGCGTCACAGCGGAAAGAGAGTCGTGGCCTCCCACTCGAGTGGTTGAAAGGGCCGAGGTGCAATGTATTATGTACAGGAATGAGTGCTGAGATTTTGGTCGAGTGGCAGCTGCAAGAGTGGCGCTAGCTCAGGGTCTGGTGTACAGGTGGTGAGTCTTGATAGGGAGCATGCCTGGAATATCCGCCGCGGAAAAGGGAGTAATATTGATGTGTAGGTACGAGGACGGGGACGAGGCGACATCGGCCTGGCCAGTAGCACGCCGCTTGGCCTGTTCTCGTGACCGTGTTGGCCAGCCGGAGGTTCCGATCTGTTCCGAGCAATGATGCGGACAAAGCTGCTCTGTGGGCTGGCGTGGCGGGTCGGGTCAGAATGGCCTTATTGCTGGGACCAGGTGGGTGGGGAGAGGCCAGATTGGTCGTGGCCATGGGCCTGGCTGGCATTGCGGCCTTCTCGTCGTGCCGTCTGTCGCCTGGGGCGAGGGCGGGCGAGGGCTGGCGAGGGCTGGCGAGGGCAGGCTGATGGGGTGAGAGGGCGCCAGTGCAAGCACATGCAAACCGGACGGCGGAGGCTTTCCGCCACGCGACGGCGGGGTTAGCACTGCACATGTATGTAGACCGCGTCCCGTCCAACGGGGGGCGAGACGAGGGAGGCGGTAGCGCGAAGGTCCGCCCTAGCCATGGCTGGGCGGGCGAGCGAGCGACAGTGAGGGCGAGCGAGATAAGGCGGCAGATGACGCTCCGGAATTACGCCAGCTCAGTCGTGGCACGGCCGGGGCGAGGCCGGTGGCCCAATTGGCGCGGGGCGTAGCCGGTGGAGCAGCTGGAGGGGGAGAGAGAGTGGGAGAGAGAGAGAGAGTGAGAGAGAGACAGGCCGAGTGGAACGGCGGAACGAGCTGCAACCCGACCTTCGGAGACCAGGGCCTGCCTCCACCGAGGAACGACTGCAGGGCGGTCGCCGCCGCCTGGCCAATTGCCGTGCGCCTTATCGTCATGGACCGGCAGAAAAACCGTGGGGTAAGCCAATTTTCCCATGCACTCTGGCACGCTATCCGCACACGACCACCCGCCACCATCCCATGGCGTGAACTGCCACGGCAAGAGAAAAAAAATGGCACACCGAGGCTCGCAGCGGGCTCCGCGTGGCGGGCAGACAGCGGCCTGCAACAGCAACATTGACTCGGGTGGCGGGAGAGAGGCGCTCTAGCCATGGTGATGGTGATGGCGGCGGCGGCGGCGGTGGTGGTGCTCTGCTGGGCACAAAGGGCCCCATCTAGACATCATATGCAAATAAGGTCCACAAGCACAAGCGACCACTCCCCACGACCAGGCTGTCCCCAGTCTGCAACGGCAGCCAGACGGACAGGCCCTAATTCCACCAGAACCGCCTCCCTCGATGCGCTGCGGGCCCCGCCATTGGACACTGTTCAAGTCAAGTTGCTAGCGCATTGGGAAAATATCCACCCCACCACGAGCCCTGAGCCCGCCGCCCTCTTATTCATAAGCCCTCCCTCGCACCTTGCCGCGACCCTCGACTTCTCCCTCGCCATCTCGCTCCCTCGACCTCTCCCACCCCGAGCCTTGCATTCTCTCCCGTACAATCGCTACCCCCTGCTTGCACCGACGCTGCGAGCCTGCCACCCCAAGGCCAGTCCCCTCCCACCACCCTCGACATTGAGTAAGTGCTTTGCCTCCCACGCCCGCTGCAGCTATCCACACCCCCTCCGGCCATACGCTGTGCTTCTCCGCCGCCCCTTCTCCTCGAATCCCATGCATTGGTTGGCCATCCGTCTTACCGCGCCCTGCCCGCTACCCCGCCCTGGCCCATTCGCTGTCCTGTCTCTCTTATCAGCGACTGCCGCTTGAATGCCCATCACTCGCCGCCGGGTGCCGTAGAAGCGTCATAGCCATCAATCGCTCCCCTCCGCTCCCCACCGCGCACGTCGAGTAATGACAAATCCGCTCCCCTTGTTTGGCTAGTTGCGAGTCCCATTCATGCTTGCAATCCCACTCTAGCACCACGTATTGCCCCTCCACCTGTATTCCTTGCTTTTAGAGCCTGAGCGCTGGGGCCTAGGTGTACCAAGCTACCTTGATTTTTTTTTTCGAAAAGACAATTTGCCTCCCACCGCCAGCCTTATCTTGCGAGCCCTAAATTAACGCCTGCCCCAGAATACATCTCGTAGACTAGACCAGCTGCTCCAGATCTACGCCCCAAGCGACCCCGCTACCCGCCCTCCATACCGCACCGCTCCCACCAGCAACACCAACGAAACCCAGAAATTCGGCCTGTTGCCGATATAATGGGTCGGGTCTCGTTCACCGAAGATACAAAGCTGCCCCAGGAGACCCAGATTGAACAAGAGCAAACTTCAGTGTTTGCTTATCAGGATGGCCCGGAGAACAAGTCTTGGGCGGGCGCCCTGCCATTGAAGCAGGGTCTGTACGACCCAGAGCTGGAAAAGGATGCTTGCGGTGTCGGCTTTGCTGCGTAAGTAACTACACCAATCGTTCGTGGGCACCGAGCAAGCAATGGCTAACAATTACGCAGCCACATAAAGGGCAAGGCCAGCCACAAAATTGTCTCTGATGGTAAGAAATATATACAAAAACCATGTCGAATATAAATCACTAACATATCCACAGCACGGTCATTGCTATGTAACATGACCCATCGTGGAGCCGTTGGCTCAGACGCACGAGACGGTGACGGTGCAGGTGTCATGACCTCCATCCCCCACCGATTCTTCCTCAAGGAGTTCGAGCGCGAACAAGGCTACAAGCTGCCCAAGCTTGGCCAGTACGCTACTGGCAACCTGTTCTTCAAGCCCGATTCTACCATCTTGGATGAGACCAAGGCTATGTTTGAGGATGTTGCAGACCAGCTCGACCTGAGAGTGCTCGGGTGGCGGGCGGTGCCACGTGACTCCACACTTCTCGGTCCTGCGGCGTTTTCACGAGAGCCCATCATTCTTCAGCCATTTGTTGTGCTGAAGTCAGCCTACGGCGACGGCCGAGAGCCCAAGGCTGATTTCCAGGAAAAGTACGACAATGCATACTTTGAGCGACAGCTGTATGTCATGCGAAAGCGGGCTACACACGTCATTGGCCTGCACAACTGGTTCTACATTTGCTCTCTGAGCAACAAGAACATTGTTTACAAGGGCCAGCTCTCTCCTGTGCAGGTTTATGAGTACTACCACGACCTGCTCAATGTTGACTACGAGGGTCACTTTGCCTTGGTGCACTCGCGTTTTTCCACCAACACATTCCCCAGTTGGGACCGTGCACAGCCTCTGCGATGGGCGGCTCACAACGGTGAGATCAACACCCTGCGAGGAAACAAGAACTGGATGCGAGCACGCGAGGGTGTCATGAAGTCCAGCCTCTTCGGCGAGGAGCTTGACCTGCTCTACCCAATTGTCGAGGACGGTGGTTCCGACTCGGCAGCTTTTGACAACGTGCTTGAGCTGCTGACCATCAACGGCGTCCTGTCTCTCCCAGAAGCAGTCATGCTCATGGTACCAGAGGCATGGCAGGGCAACTCCACCATGGATCCCGCCAAGCAGGCTTTCTACGAGTGGGCGGCGTGCATGATGGAGCCTTGGGATGGTCCTGCACTCTTCACCTTCTCGGACGGGCGGTACTGCGGTGCCAATCTTGACCGAAACGGTCTTCGACCTTGCCGTTACTACATTACCGATGACGACCGCATCGTTTGCGCGTCTGAAGTTGGTACCATCTCCATTGAGCCTGAGCGAGTTGTTCAAAAGGGCCGTCTGCAGCCCGGCAGAATGTTGCTCGTCGACACTGTCGCTGGTCGAATTGTCGATGACGCCGAGCTGAAGCGGACCGTTTCACAGCGCAACGACTTCCGAAGATGGATCGACAAGAATCTCTTGACTCTGCCCAAGGTTGTCCAGTCTGTTAGCGACAAGGGAGTCGACCTTTCCCATGCGCTCACCGAGACCAAGCTTCACGAGGACCCTCGTCTGCGAGCATTTGGCTACTCTCTTGAGCAAGTCAGTTTGCTTCTTGGACCCATGGCTGCCGATTCCAAGGAGGCTCTTGGATCCATGGGCAACGATGCTCCTCTTGCGTGCTTGGCCACACAACCTCGCCTGCTGTACGAGTACTTCCGTCAGCTTTTCGCTCAGGTCACAAACCCTCCCATCGACCCGATTCGTGAAGCCATTGTCATGTCGCTCGAGGCCTATGTTGGTCCTCAGGGCAACCTTTTGGAGATGGACGAGTCGCAGTGCGGTCGTCTGCTTTTGCCATCCCCCATCTTGACTCTGGAAGAGTTCAAGGCCATGAACAATACCCACAAAATCAACCGCGACTGGACGGTCAAGACCATTGACATTACATTCCCCAAGAGCGAGGGTATCGATGGCTACATGAATGCTCTTGACCGCATTTGTGAAGCAGCCACAGAGGGCATTCAGGCCGGTGACAACATCCTTGTCCTGACCGATCGTGCAACCTCTGCTGATCGTGTTGCTGTATCTGCTTGCTTGGCGACTGGTATGGTTCACCACCACCTTGTCCGCAACAAGTGGCGTTCCAACGCTGCTCTTGTTGTCGAGACTGGCGAGGCTCGCGAGGTCCACCACATGTGCGTTCTTGTCGGATACGGTGCGGATGCCATCTGCCCCTACCTTGCCATTGAGTGCATCCTGAAGATGCACCGCGAGGGCCTTATTCGCAAGGCCATGGCTCCCGAGAAGCTCATTGACAACTACAAGCATTCTTGCGACGGTGGTATCCTCAAAGTCATGAGCAAGATGGGTATCTCGACACTTCAATCCTACAAGGGTGCCCAGATTTTTGAAGCTCTCGGTTTGGATGACTCGGTTGTCGACCGCTGCTTCACTGGAACTGCCTCGCGTATCAAGGGTATGACCTTTGAGCTGATCGCCGCTGACGCCTTTGCTCTCCACGAAAAGGGCTACCCAACACGCCCCATCGTCGAGGTACCTGGCCTTTCTGAGACTGGCGAGTACCATTGGCGTGACGGAGGTGAACCTCACGTCAACGACCCTACTGCCATGGCCAACATCCAGGACGCCGTCCGCACCAAGAACGACAAGTCATACGAAGCCTACTCCATTGCCGAGTACGAGCGAATCAAGGACTGCACCCTCCGTGGGCTCCTCGACTTCAACTTTGATGACCGCGCTCCCATTCCCATCGACCAAGTCGAGCCATGGACTGATATTGTGCGCCGTTTCGTCACTGGTGCCATGTCGTACGGATCCATCTCCATGGAATCGCACTCGACTCTTGCCGTAGCCATGAACCGTCTTGGTGGAAAATCAAACACTGGCGAGGGTGGTGAGGATCCTGAGCGCAGTCTGCGCATGGAGAACGGTGATACCATGCGCTCTGCTATCAAGCAGATTGCGTCCGGACGTTTTGGTGTCACCGCCAACTACCTTGCCGACGCCGATGAACTCCAGATCAAGATGGCACAAGGAGCCAAGCCCGGAGAGGGCGGTGAGCTTCCCGGCCACAAGGTCTCTCAATCCATTGCCAAGACGCGTCATTCCACTCCTGGTGTCGGTCTCATCAGTCCTCCGCCGCACCACGACATCTACTCCATCGAGGACCTGAAGCAACTCATCTACGACCTCAAATGCTCCAACCCTCGCGCCCGCATCTCTGTCAAGCTCGTCTCCGAGACTGGTGTTGGCATTGTTGCGTCCGGTGTTGCCAAGGCCAAGGCTGATCACATCCTTATTTCGGGTCACGATGGTGGCACAGGTGCTTCCCGATGGACGGGAATCAAATACGCCGGTCTTCCATGGGAGTTGGGTCTCGCTGAGACTCATCAGACGCTTGTTCTGAATGATCTGCGTGGTCGTGTTATCGTTCAGACGGATGGTCAGCTGAGGACTGGACGCGATGTCGCTATCGCTTGTCTGCTTGGAGCTGAAGAATGGGGTTTCGCTACCACTCCTTTGATCGCTATGGGCTGTATTATGATGCGTAAGTGTCATTTGAACACTTGTCCTGTGGGCATTGCTACTCAAGATCCGGAGTTGAGGAAGAAATTCACGGGCACCCCAGAGCACGTGATCAACTTCTTCTACTACGTAGCGAACGAGCTCAGGGCAATCATGGCAAAACTCGGTTTCCGCACCATCAACGACATGGTCGGTCGCTGCGAAGTTCTTCGCATTCGCGATGATCTTCGCACTGCAAAGACGGAGAATATCGATCTTTCACTGATCTTGACTCCGGCCCACACCCTGCGTCCGGGAGTCGCCACCTTCAACGTCCGCAAGCAGGACCACCGACTTCACGTCCGTCTGGATAACAAGCTCATTGCTGAGTCTGAACTTGCTCTGGAGAGGGGCCTTCCTGCGCGCATTGAGTGCGATGTTGTCAACACCGATCGCGCACTGGGCGCTACTCTCTCCTATCACATCAGTAAGCGCTATGGCGAGGCCGGTCTGCCCCAGGATACCATTCACGTCAACATCCGTGGATCCGCTGGACAGTCCTTCGGTGCCTACCTGGCACCTGGTGTTACTCTCGAACTTGAGGGTGATGCTAACGACTATGTTGGCAAGGGTCTTTCTGGAGGTCGCTTGATCATCTACCCCCCACGCAACGCCGTCTACCGTGCTGAAGAAAACGTCCTGATCGGTAACGTCTGCTTGTACGGAGCCACCCGCGGTACCTGCTTCTTCAGAGGTATCGCTGCCGAGCGCTTCTGCGTTCGTAACTCCGGTGTTACGGCGGTTGTTGAGGGCGTCGGCGACCACGGCTGTGAGTACATGACTGGTGGCCGTGTCCTTGTTCTCGGTTCAACAGGTCGCAACTTTGCTGCTGGTATGTCCGGAGGTATTGCTTACGTTCTGGACATCCACAAGGACTTTGAGCAAAAGGTCAACCAAGAGATGGTCGAGCTATCCGGAATCGAGGAGCCAGAGGAGATTGCCTTTGTGCGAGGCCTCATCGAGGACCACCACCACTACACGGGATCTGAGCTTGCGGCACGCATTCTTCTTGACTTCACTCGCGCTCTGTCACGTTTCGTCAAGGTCATGCCCGTTGACTACAAGCGTGTTCTCTTGGAGGAGAAGGCCAAGGCTGCCGAGAAGAAGAGGAATGAGTACCCTCTTGCTCTTCTTGCTGGCAACCATGTCCGCAACGCTCACGAGGAGTCTCGCAACAAGGAAGCCGATGCCGAGGCCAAGAAGAAGAAGAAGAGAGACCTCTTGGACATTGAAGAGAGCGTCACTGATGCCAAGGCTGAAAAGAAGAAGGCGCTTGTTCTCGACAAGACGCGCGGTTTCATGAAGTACCAGCGCCGCTCTGAGAAATACCGTAACCCCAAGACCCGAACACGTGACTGGGCAGAGTTGAGCCAGCGCCTCAACGAGGACGAACTCAAGTACCAGACCGCTCGTTGCATGGACTGTGGTGTTCCCTTCTGCCAATCCGACACTGGTTGCCCAATCTCCAACATCATCCCCAAGTGGAACGAATTGGTCTTTAGGGTAAGTATCTCCTTGCTATTACTTCTATTTGATATGACTAACTTTTCTCAAGGGACAATGGCGCGACGCTCTGAACCGTCTTCTCATGACCAACAACTTCCCCGAGTTCACTGGTCGTGTTTGCCCTGCTCCTTGCGAAGGAGCCTGCGTTCTTGGTATCAGCGAGGACCCTGTCGGTATCAAGTCCATCGAGTGTGCCATCATTGACCGTGGTTTCGAAATGGGCTGGATGATCCCTTCGCCACCCCAGGTCCGCTCTGGCAAGACAGTTGCCATCATCGGTTCCGGTCCTGCTGGTCTGGCTTGTGCTGATCAGCTCAACAAGGCCGGCCACACTGTCACTGTCTTTGAGCGTGCTGACCGTGTTGGTGGTCTCCTCATGTACGGTATTCCCAACATGAAGCTTGACAAGAAGGTTGTGCAGCGCCGTGTCGATTTCATGGCTGCCGAGGGCATCAACTTCAAGACTGGTGTTACTGTCGGAGAAGACGGGCAGCCCAACCTGGAGTCACTCCGTAAAGACTTCGATGCGGTCGTCTTCGCCACGGGTGCCACTGTCGCCCGTGACCTGCCCATTCCCAACCGCAACCTGGAGGGCATTCACTTCGCCATGCAGTTCCTGCACAAGAACACCAAGTCGCTCCTCGACTCTGAGCTGGCTGACAACGCCTACATCTCGGCCAAGGACAAGCATGTTGTTGTCATTGGTGGTGGTGACACTGGTAACGACTGCATTGGTACTTCTGTCCGCCATGGTGCCAAGTCGGTCGTAAACTTTGAGCTGCTGCCCCAGCCTCCGGCAGAGCGTGCTCGCGACAACCCATGGCCCCAGTGGCCCCGCATCTTCCGCACAGACTATGGCCACAACGAAGTCAAGACTCACATGGGCAAGGATCCACGTGAGTACTGTGTCATGTCCAAGGAGTTTGTCGATGACGGCAACGGCAAGGTCAAGGGCATCAACACCATCCGTGTTGAGTGGACCAAATCAGCCTCTGGCGGTTGGGACATGAAGCACGTTGACGGCAGTGAGCAATTCTTCCCCGCAGACCTCGTCCTGCTTTCCATGGGTTTCCTGGGCCCCGAGCAGCGCGTCATGAGCGACGTAGTCGAGCTTGATGGCCGCAAGAACATCAAGACTCCCCCGGGCCACTACAACACCAACCTCCCCGGCGTCTTCGCTGCCGGTGACTGCCGCCGTGGCCAGTCCCTCATTGTCTGGGGCATCAACGAGGGTCGCCAATGTGCCCGCGATGTCGATTCCTTCCTCACCGGCTATGGTACCTCGCTGCCCGTCACCGGTGGTATCGTCAAGCGCCCACCCTACGAGGCCATGCTCAAAGCCTCTACAGGACACAAGGAGCAACTGACTACCGTTGCCGCATAGAAGAAGACGCAGAAGTAGTAGCTGCTATTACTTGTGTAAAACAACCTTTGTATGAGTACAAGGTTAAACGATAAAAAAAAGACGGTGTTTTAGGAGGGTACATGGGTGCAATTTTTCTTTGGCGTTTCTTGCGAGTCTATAACAGCATTTTTTCACTCTCGTTTACTTTACTTTTACCTGCACGATACCTTTTTCAGTATGCGGAGTCAGCTGGGGCCGGCACTTGCAGTGTATAATGGTTTTCCTTTTCTTGGTTGTGTTAGTTTTGCGTTTTCATTCGACGAATTTGTGTAAATATGTGAAAACTATTATGAATATGAATATGAATATGAATATGAATATGAATATGAATATGAATATGAATATGAATATGAATATGACACCTTGATATCGACTGTTTTTGCTCTGGAATGCAAAGGTGTACTTGGCTGTGCTTTGTTTCGCTGTTTTGATGGGAAATGATGACTCTGTCAATGTTTGAACGATTTGATCATTGCAGGATTGAAAGTACTCGCAAAATTGTGTTACTACCTACAAGTGATTTGATTCTCCTAGAAGCTGTGGCTTCATTTCGCCTGTTGGCGTGTGGCTTGCCCACAGATACAGAATGCCAAGGCTCGTGGCTAGTGACGTCACGCCACTTCCGTCTCCAGGTTGGTGAGGACTGCAGACAACAGGCATTACTCGACTACTCGCGCCCCCTTTGGCGACCACCTCGCATCATGCTCTGGTGACCAGCGAGCTGCGAACATGTTACCGCACTCAGGCTGGCATTATGCCGGTCGTCGCGCTCTGTACGGGTCAACAAGGTAAGATTGATGAAGTTTGATCCTAGATGCCGATCATCGTGAGGGGTACTAACGGGCCATCAGGATCGGGTCCCTACCAGCAACATGGCGGCCATCACACATAGGCTTGCAAAGGCCATGCATCAATTCAATTAGACACGTCACTGGCCTGCAAGCTGGTGAGGACAAAACGGGTCACATTAGCGCTGGGCCGAATGAGGGCATTCTCTTCTTCAACAATGTCTTTCCTATTCAGATGCGCAAGATACTCGGGCTTCCTCTGCCACGCATCCTGGACAAACTGATGAGCCCCACCAGCTCCGGCACAGACCCCAAGGCTGTTCTTGAGAGAGCAAGTACCAAGCGAAATCTGCACATTACCGGGGCTGAAGTGCTGCCTCGCATGAGAGAAGGGGGAGCGTTTGTCAAGTTCGCTCACGATGGAAATGCGTCGACATCTGAGATTCAAGAAGCCCTGCAGCAGTACCTGAAAGATCAACCTGTGAAGCCGTGGTGGAGCCCGTGGAAGCAAGTGCAAGCAAAGGCGGTCAAGGGAAGACCATGGGTGGAAGATCTGATGCGTCTGCCTGCTTCCCGTCTACGCGTTGAGTTTGTCTCCGGTGAGCCGGGAGCACCTCCTACCGAAGCAGTCGAGTTGAGCCAAGAACAGCTCTTCCAGTTCTTCCGGCCCTACGGAAAGCTAAGCGACATTGTCATGCAGCCTCCAGACTCCAAGGTTCTTCCAAAGTTTGCCTATCTCGACTATGCTACTATTGGCAAAGCCATCATGGCGAGAAATTGTATGCATGGGTATCTGGTTTCGGAGGCCGAGGGCGGCGGCAAGAAAGGCACGGTTCTGAGACTCAAGTATGAGCAGAAGATCAAACCTCGCTATGTCAGAGACTGGATCTTCAATCATCCTCGTATCGTCATTCCTATTCTGGCTGCTCTCATCGCGGGTTTTGTTGCTGTTGTATTTGACCCGTAAGTATTTCTTCAGTCCCAAGCGGCAGCAATCTAACGAGAAGATAGAATCCGAACATTCTTCGTCAAGGCTCATATCACACGCAACTTTCATATTCAAGACAACGTATGGTATCAGTGGATCAAAGGCTACGCTACAGACATCATCGGCGGAAACAAGAAGCATGACGACGACGACGGCATGGAGGCTATCTGGGATGACCGAAAGGCAGATATCGAACAGATTCAGACGTGGCTAATGGAAACTGCGGACACTTTCATCATCGTACAAGGCCCCCGTGGCTCGGGCAAACGCGAGCTAGTGGTGGACCAGGCGCTACAGCACAAGAGACTCAAGCTGGTAATTGACTGCAAACCGATTCAAGAAGCTCGGGGCGAGAGTGCGACCATCAATGCGGCTGCTGCGTCGGTTGGCTATAGGCCCGTCTTCAGCTGGATGAACAGCATCAGTGGTATGATCGATATGGCTGCGCAAGGTGCCACAGGCGTTAAGACGGGCTTCTCCGAAACTCTCGACTCTCAGCTCAGCAAAATCTGGAACACGACAACCTTGGCTCTCAGGCAGATTGCTCTGGACAACCGACACAAGGACGACAAAGACGCACATTGGAGAGATGACGAGTGGCTCGAGGAACACCCGGAACACCGTCCTGTCGTGGTCATTGATAACTTCCTGCACAAGAGCCAAGAAGGCAGTATCGTTTACGACAAGATCGCCGAATGGGCTGCGCGCCTCGCGACTACGAATGTCGCGCATGTCATCTTCCTCACAAACGATGTTGCTTACAGCAAGTCTCTGTCTAAAGCTATGCCCGACCGAATGTTCCGCCAGATCTCACTCTCAGACTGTAGTCGAGAGGTAGCGAAGCGGTTTGTGATTTCGTACCTTGATGCGGATGTCGAAGACGAGCCTGCGCCAAAGGACGGCTCGCCCAAGCAACTGCCGTCGAAGTTTCGCACTGACCTTGGAGAACTCGATACCTGCATTGACTTGCTAGGCGGTCGGCTCACTGATCTCGAGTTCTTGTCACGGCGCATCAAGACTGGCGAGACACCCACGAAAGCCGTGCACGAAATCATTGACCAGTCTGCTTCGGAGATTCTCAAAATGTACATCTTTGGCGCGGAAGACGAAGACGGGAACCGTCTCTGGCACGCTGAGCAAGCCTGGTTCCTTATCAAGGAGCTCGCGCAGAAGGAGTCTCTGCGATACAATGAGATTATCATTGACGACATGCTCAAGGCAGGCGGCGAATCGGTTCTCCAGGCCCTGGAACAGGCAGAGCTTATTTCGATTGTATCCGGCGCAAACGGCAGACCGTCGATGATCAAGCCCGGCAAGCCCGTGTACCACCCTGCATTCAAGCGCTTGACCGAGGACAAGGTGCTCAAGAGCCGCCTAGACTTGGCTATCCTGACGCATCTGACCAAGGTTGAGAATGCAACGATTGAAAAGTGCGAAAACGAGTTGTTGCTGCTGAGCCAGCTGAGGAGCCAGCCAGCTCAGACTACGGGCAGAGTGAACTACTTGTTGGCCAAATTGATGGCCAGCCAGGGCAAGGTGGAGAAGTACGAGGTGGAGATGAAGGGGCTGAAGAAGGTGCTTGGCAGCGAGTACTAGGTGGTGGTGGACAGGTTGCGCATACATGTATATAGTGATACGACTCCTTTCTGGCCATGCAGCGCACAAACGACGACATATGCTGCTCCGTGACCCCGCGTGTTCACGGGCCAGTTGTCCGATTGGCCGTGGGCGACGACAGAGGACATGCGCATAGCGCGCATACATGGACAAGCGGGCGAAGTGGTGATGGCATGTGTGGGCTGGCGCTGAGAGGCGGCGCCGAGCTTTCTCCGCCTAGGCACTGGGCGGGCTTGGACTGACATCACACGGGAGAAAGGGCGAGCGAGCAGGAAACGTGACAGGCACCGAGGATCGGGAGAAGGGAGCATTTTCCCGCAGAGAAGCTTGGACCTGCCGACAACCGAGCACCGAGCAGCGAGCGCCGTCCAACTCCACCTCACCCAGACTTGCGACTGTCCATTGCCATTGCGCGACTACCCGTGTTCTGTCCTGAGCGGATCGCGCACCTTTTTTTCTTCTCCCTGTCCCTCCATCCCACGCGGACAATTTTCCCCACAACACGGCGCAATGGCTCCCATACCAGATACCGTGGTCGATGACCTCAAGAGCACCGTCAGCCGCCTCGAGAAGCGCATTGCCGAGCTGGAGCACAAGCTGTCGGGCCATGGCGGTCAATCGCCAGCGCAGGAAAGCGTCAGAATGATTCTCATGGGACCGCCGGGTGCTGGTGAGAGAGTTTGCCGAGGGTAGCCAAATTGTGGCATGTTGCTTACACAGACGACAGGCAAGGGCACACAAGCACCGCGGATCAAGGAGAAGTTTTGCGCATGCCATCTTGTACGTGGTGCACCATTCACGGCGCCCGCTTGCTGCGTGGTATACAGGGGAAAAAAGAAGCGCTGACGATATGCAGGCCACAGGAGACATGCTGCGCGCACAGGTGGCGGCAAAAACACCCCTCGGCCGCGAAGCGAAGAAGATTATGGATGCCGGCGGCCTGGTCAGCGACGAGATCATGGTCAACATGATCAAGACGGAGCTCGAGTCCAACCAGGAGTGCTCCAAGGGGTACGTTCTGCTCTAGTCTCTGATTGACGCATTCGTCTGGAGCGTATACTAAAGCCACTCTGAACAGCTTCATCCTCGACGGTTTCCCACGAACAGTCACGCAGGCCGAGAAGCTCGACGGCATGCTTGCCGCAACCAAGAAGCCCCTCCAACACGCGATTGAACTGCAAATCGACGACGGCCTGCTCGTCTCGCGTATCACTGGACGTCTTGTCCACCCCGCATCCGGCCGCTCTTACCACAAGATTTTCAACCCACCCAAGGCGCCCATGACCGACGACATCACTGGCGAGCCGCTCATCCAGCGCTCCGACGACAACGAGGCGACTCTGAAGAAGCGCCTCGCAACCTACCACGCCCAGACGGCGCCCGTTGTCGCATACTACCAGAAGACGGGTATCTGGAAGCCCATTGATGCAAGCCAAGAGCCTGGGCAGGTGTGGAAGAGCTTGCTCAAGGTTTTTGACAACCACGCTACGGTTAGCGGACAGACAGGCAGCCTGCTCAACAAGATTGGCCTCAAGAACTAAATCTACTCTGGCCTTTTGAGTTGAGGCTGGGGATGCGGGACTTGGACGATACGGATCAAATGGACGCTACGAAACACGTCTACAACTTCAACCTCTAGCACGGGCAGACCTTCAACGTCTCGTCATGTTTGTGCGCCACGTATGTAAAAGCCTGCAACTTTACGCTTTGGAATGAGGAATGCACATATGTAATGGATGGGTTTTTTGTACTTGTACAGACGCATTGGAGAGGGTGGGCGGCGGTTTGGGGGGGGGGGGGAGATTAGCACTTTGTGTCTCCTGTGTGTGGATTTCCAGACTCAGGTGGGGGAGGGGGGTCTGCATCTAGATCAGTCAGTAGCTTGCCCGGGGGTTGGAAATAGTGAAAAAGACGTTCATGAACAATGATATTTCTGATTTCAAGTGCTTGCTTGCCTGCTACTTGCTACCCTTGTTTGCGTCACTGACAGTAGGTAACCGAACACGTGGGCCGTTAACTTTTGCAGGCTGTGGCTGTGGGCTATCAACAACGTGTTCGTTCCCTAGGCACACACGAAAAAAAAGAGAGAGAACCCCCCATGTCCGCGGCACTTGACCGGCGTTTAGCACCGTCCTAAGCTCCGAGGCCAAGTCTGGGAAACCCGCTTTTCGCAACCACCAACCAACCCTTGAATTCTCGTCCCCAACTCCCGCCGCCGCGCACAAGAAAGTTATCCAGTAATACCCACATTGACAAGTGTCCTTTTTTCCGCCTTGTGTTGTTACTCTTAGGCCCCCGAATTCCTGCTCTAGGCAACACACACACCCACCTCTTCCCGCTGATTATTAGCACCCCCGGAAGCACCCCCCAGACCCCGCGCGCGCGCAGCGTGCTCGATTGCGGATAGAGATCACGACTTAGCGACGTTGCGCCTGCGAATAAGTACAGATACTACGGCTTGAATTGAAAGAGAAAAGAGGAAAGAAAGAAAGAAAGAAAGACAGACAGAAGAGGGTACAAGCAAGGGCAGCGCAGCGGACAACACAGCAGCGCAGCGAAACAGGCACAATGTCGAACCGCTTCGGGCGCCAAGACGCGCGCGACGACCTCTTCTCCTCGTACAACCGCAGCGCCTCGCCCTCGAAATCAAAAAACAAAGCCCGCGCATCGCCCTACAACGGTAGTAGCTCTGGTGGTGCAAGCTATGGCTACGGTATCCCCTCGTCGTCTTCGTCTCCCAATGGTAGTGCGGCGTTCGGCGCGTATCCTACCGGAAATAGTAATGGCAGTTTGTATCCGGGGGGAAGCAGTAGAGGGCCGTATGGTGGCGCTGGATTGGGCGATGGCGATGCTATGTATCGATCTGCGACGCTGAATTCGCGTGGCCAGTACTCGGCGGCGGTGCTGGATGAGTTGGAGAGTCAGACGGATGAGCATGTGGGTGTGTTGACGAGTAAAGTTAAGATGTTGAAGGATGTATGTTTTTCCCCTTTCTCCCTTCTCTTTTCCCTTGTTTCTGCGTCTTCTTTTTCGTTGCTGCTGCTGCTGCGTTTTTTTGTTGGTTTCGTTTCTGCCATGCTCTTTGCTGAGTGCCGTGTACACTTTGCTGAGTGAAGAGACGTTTTTTTTAACTAACAACGCCCCCGCAGTTAACCCATCTCATCGGCGACGAAATCCGCGACTCAACCACGCTCGCCGAGAAAATGAACGACCAGTTTGAAACTTCCAGACTCAAAATTAAAGGTACCATGACGCGTATGCTGCGCATGGCGGAGAAAACGGGCGTCGGGTGGAAGGCTTGGTTGGGCTTTTTTGCCGCCGTCGTGTTGCTGTTTTGGTGGGTGTGGTTGGGTTGATCCCATTTGTATGAGTTGGGTTGCGTTGCGTTGCGTTGGTAAGAGGGTGAAGACGATATGAAATGGGATATGGCATATGGAGCATGATGGATATGGGGTATGGGTAATGCGGGGATTCCGGCTACATTTGGGTTGCGGCATCTGGATGATGGTGCTGCTGTAAGCGCATATCAAGCGCCATGTATATGGCACTGCGCTGCGTTGGGTGGGGGGGGGAGGACTCGAAACACATAGAGTCCTCTTTCTTTTTTTTCCTTTCTTTTTTTCTTTCCTGTTTGGTATCAATTGCATACTCGGCGCGGCGTTTTGCGGTCTTGTTGTCGCTATTACATACTTCTTTCCATCTTGCATCTTCTTCTTCTTCTTCTTCTTCTTCATTTCTTTCTCAGCTTGCTTTCCAACGGATATCGATGTACTGTACTGTGCTGAATATACCACATCCACTCGAAAGAAACCTTTTTTTTTAAGAAAAAAAAACGACTTTACTGTGTTGGGTCTCGTCTGATGTCATCTTGTCTTGCCTTGTGCTGTGTTGTGTTGGTTGTTTTGTGCAGTATATCGGTTTCTTGTTTGATGTCGTATGGCCCAGTCTTCTTAGAGTGTTTTTTTGATTACATGGAAATAGCTGGTGATGGTGAGGAGGAAGAGGAGCAGGAGGAGCAGGAGGAGGAGGAGGGGGAGGAGGATATAAGTGTAAAACCTCTTAGTACTACCTACATGATAGAACTGCACTAGACATATCTTTCTCAAGAAAGAAAAAATCAAAGAAACAGAAAAGTAGGAAATACTGTGTTCTTCTTTTTCTTTATTAGCAACACCGCACAGGTACATGGCTTGATTTGGGGGTGCTTTGGTTTACTTTGTTTTGTTTTGGCTAGTTGAGATTGGGGTCTTTCGTGGGCTATACAGACATATATGGATTATTGATGGATGGATGGATAGATGCATAGATATGTGCATGGTTTCTCACCAGCAAGTACTCGAGACTAAGTATAGACATTGCAAAAAGTGCTCAATCGCGTTCTGGATAAACGCTTGGGATACCGGTTTTCTCTGACTTGTATGTTATGCAATTCGTGTGTATGTGTATGTGTGGGGATCGAGATGGACAGGATTCTTTGTTTTCAATGGAAGAAAAAAAAGGGGGGGGGAAAGTAAGGGAGGGGAAGGAGTGGCGGTAGGCGGGGGTGCAGGAATGCGAAAAGAGCTAGTTATGTGGAAGATATGGTTTTCCCACGTGTTTTGGTAAGAGGGTATGGGCTGTGGGATGTTTCTTGGAGGTTTTGTTTGGGTTTAGGGGGTGGGGGTTTCATGGGTTGGTGTGGTGTGGTGGGTTTTGATAATAGCGTCAAGTAAAGTAAAGTAAAGTAAAGTATGGAATAGATGATGATGGTGATGTAGTTAGTCTAGTCTCTGGTAGTACTGAAATGGGAATAGGAGTAATCATGGCGAGCTTTTCGAGGGCTTGGTACAGAGGGCTTGGGTAGAAGCAGTGGTGGTACTTGGGAATATATGTAGCGTTGTTCTGGGTGATGAATTGCCGCTTTGGGGATAAGGCTGTAGTAAGAAAGTCGACGAATACGGATGAATTGACTGAAACCAACTCCCTGGCTCCTATTTGGTGATTACCTTTTCTTGCCAAGAAACGGAAAGATGTGTTACTCTTCTCAACCGAGGCTTTTTCTCGGTAATTGTTGTCTTGGAGCTACAATGTCTGATCACGCATGCCGAATGCAACTTTTAGAGTGCAAGACTAGCTGTTACAGATGCAGACGACACAAAGAATTGACCTTGATTGATTGGTTCAATCAAGGTCTCTCCGAGAAATTCACTTGTATGACATACAGGACGGCAATGTCATTAGCTCCATCTCATCTCGACAGAACGAATAGAGGAAATCGAAGACTGTACACCTAGTATACCATCTTCAATAACCTCCGAATCAAAACGGTTATAAAGCCCAGCCTTTACCTTAGCGCACCCACAGTATAGCCCGGCTAAGCATAACCGTTGGTCCATGTATGTAGATCTTCGGTGGGAAGCCACCCTGTAGTATTTCCTCATTCACCCTAGCTTTCTGGGCGTAAGCAGCTCAACCAGCCATGGACCGCATGCATACATGCCCTTGCAAACTCTCTTTTAACATTCTTCGTAAATCTCGCATTTGCCATTGCCGGGGTCATCCGCTCTCCCCCGCTCGCCCAACTGGGCTGGCAGCTGGGCGCGCCGCCGGGCGCATAACTCCGTGCGGCTAAGAAGAGCTGGAAACCCCACAACACGAGATTTCTGGCTTGGATGTGTTGCGAGAGAGAGGGAGGGAAGTCAGGTCAGCAGAGATGCAAGTACGGGTATGTGTATGTGTATGTCGTAGACTTGTTGTGGTAAGGCGGGGGACATTCCGTCATATGAGGCAGCAAAAGACCAGCACCTGAAGAACGGTGTAGACTTGCGCAAGGTTCTGGCTGATTAGCTTCAGGACTTGGATTCATCCTGGCTCACTGTGATGTGTATGTAAGTGTATGTATGGAAGAGATCTCACTTATCGAGGCGAAACACGCCAACTTTTTTTCGACACGGAATACGCACCGCCGTGTCTTTTGCACCAGATACAGTCTAGCGGGCGGTTTTCTAGAATGTGAGTACCCTAGCTGGTATTTCTCACATGTCGCTCAAATCCACGTCATGGGGAGAGGCTCAGTAGGTGTAGGTGTACCCACCCCCTCCCCATGATGACCGACCGTAGCCATGCCAGACTGTTGCGCAGCGACGATCGACATTGGAACCAAGTCGCATGATATCCATGCCACCCCCGCTCCGCAGTGTCTCCAGACCACACAGCAACCATGGCTTGGTTACCCTGCATGTGAGAAAAGAAAGAAAGGTCCTAAGCCTAAGCCTAAGCCACCTTGGCGATGCGATAACGTTTGCGCGTCTCGGTCGCACATTCAGTTGCGTTTGTAAAATTTGCATCAGCGAGGATTCACACAGCCATCATGGCATGGATACCACGTTCCTCGGAGGTGCAAAGGCCAGTCCAGCATGTTGTTGATCTGGCATGTTGTCAACTGAAAGCGGGCGACCTAAAAACTTGGGTTGGCATCATGTTAACTACTTACTGAGATAAAACCTGCTGTACGGACTCAACCCTACTTTTCGCTTTAGCACCGGAAACGTCACACAGCTTTGGCTTTGCCGGTCTAGAATTAACGAAAAAAAAATATCACGACACTGACAACTGCAACCCAGAGTTTTGCAGGCGGGGGGGGGAGGGGATGCGCCCCAATCACAATGACCAGCCAAGGGGGGGTTGTGTCAGGGCCACTTTGGTGGATCGGCAACGTACGCCAAGAAGGCTGGGTGCAGCGCCACACTGGGCATGCGCCACGCGTCATTCATGGGAGACAGGAAATAGAGCATAGCATGGTAGCAAAGACGACGACGGTGACGGTCATGGGTGCCCAAGTGATCTCATCTGCCAAGCCACGCATACACAGAACGGAACAAGCATCACGGGTATGCGGCTAGCAGGGCTGATTCCGCGGTGAGAGAGAGCAAGCAAGCAAGAGAGACAGCCTGAGCGGTGGCTGACGAAGGGCCCAAGACTGGAAACCGGGCGCGGCTGTCATGGGCTGGCATGGGGGGGGGGGGTTTGCGTCTTGGGTCGGCTTGTAGCACTACGCAACAGACGTGGCTGACGTCTGGATATCTTGGGCTCTCGCTGGTAAAACCAGGGTATCACATCATGGCCATTGGTAGTCCCCCTCGTTTGTGTATAAATGCATAGGACCCAAAGTCCAAGAAGCTGGTGCATCATTCATCTTGTTACTTGACCTTCAAACATTGTGATATACTTACTCTTCATTCCACCACTGGATTGATTCATATATCCATCTTCGACACATCCACAGACATACAAGCACATACCCTCCAGCCAACATGATCTTCTCACGCCTCTTCTCCATCATCATGCGAATCGCACAATGGGTCTTCGCCGCCATCGTGCTGGGCCTGACATCCTACTTCACCTACCGAACCACACTGGGACCCCGACGCCATGACGATGGGCCACTCGGGCGCTTGATCTTCTCCATCATCTGGTCGTCGCTATCCATCATCTTCGCCTTCATCTGGGCCATTCCCACAAAGTCCAGCATGTCGGGCTACGTCTCTGACTTTGGTAAGCAGCCTTGCCAACCTCATTTCAGGTGGATGCTAACAATAGCAATGTAGTCTTCACCGCTGGCTGGGCCGCCGTCTTCGGGCTGCTCGTCGACTGGTTCAACGGCACGGGGTGTGGCAGCGCGTGGGCTTGGCGCAACGGCTTCTCGCTGCGACGCAGCAACATGTGCGGGCAATGGCGTACTGCCCAGGCCTTTTCCTTCTTGTCCATGATCACCTGGTTTGCTACCGCCATCTTCGGCATCATCATGGTGCACCGCCTTCAGCGCCGCGCGGCAGCGTAAGTTCTTCTCTTTCTTCACACAGCCCCTCTGGATAACAGTCTTGACTAATTTTTGGGTTTTCCAGTAATACTACCTCGCGTGTCTAGTCCATCTGCCGAGTAATACGGCCATTCTGGGTGACACAAACTGTCGTGGCACAGCCCCCGGTGGAGACGTATACCAAAGCGCCGAAGGGGCATGATCGGCAGTCTACCCAAGACTTTTCCAACGTCTACATTGCTGCATACTTCGGGGTACTTTCCTCGCTTATTTCGACATGCGAACACGATATATCCTACATTATCTTTTAGCGGGGCGTTGTTCTGGTTTTACGGTGCAAGGGGTACTTGTGGTTGGCTTGGTCCTTCGGACCAATACGAACCTGTAATTACTTGTCCAAATTAATTCATGCATTTATTCAATTTCTGTATGCTTACTGCGCGTTACCTTTGTGCGTAAAAGGAAGCCGTTAAACAAAAGGACCTGATGCTGTACGTTAAGAGCAAACGTGTAGTTTAAGCGGGTTATTATAAGAAGCTTTTGAAGCCGCTGTTTTATCTTAGCTGAGCCAGCCTTGGTTTGCGGCATTTCTTTTTCTTTTATATTTTCGCTGCTCAAAACATGAACAGGCCCCGCGACTATGAAGAGCGGTCAAGTTGGCGACAAAGCTCAAACAATAAAGTTCCTCCATCGGTGAGCTGTATTCGAGCAAGACACGGCTTTTGAGAGACTGACTCAGGTGTAACTGCAGGCACTGATTTCGTACTGGGTACTAAGCGGCTTACGCATCAACCAGTCCCAACCTCGGCTAGTCACATAAGGTCTTCATAAGCAAATTGCAAGCAAATGCTTATCTAATCATTATGAGCAACTTATTCGACTTCAGGGATGGAAATGTGGTGGCTGTTTGTTGCCTCTGGTTCTCACAGCGGTGCTACTGTGTATAAACAAACGAAAACCGACAAAACATTGTTCATGGCATCACCCAACGCGACTGACATGAGGACGACTAGTGTGAGCCAGGATATGGAAGCTTCTGATGCAGGGAGTGGTAGGCGTCGGATGAAAATATTCCGCAGGAGCCCAGCCATTTCTTCGAGGCCATTTGCTGGACGTATCGGTGGCAACCAGGAATTTACCATACCAGCAGAAGATGCTTCCAAGACTCTACTTCCAGACGCGTCAGCGATATTCTCATGGCATCAGTCTTTCTCTCTGCGCGCCTTCGCTGATATAGAGCTGTGGAAGGAGTCCTTCATCGAAGGCGTGGGGACTTGTCTACAGACCTACCTGTCCGGTCTCGCTTCCGTCGGTCTTGGTCCCCTGGTCAAAGCGACGGCTTTGGGGCCTGTTTCAACGGCTGCATTCGGAAGCATTGTAACCGGTACGCTGATTGCATTATTCATCTTTAGCGCTGGTCCAGTCTCCGGAGGACATCTCAATCCGACAATTACTATGGCGACCTTTACGGCAGGACTGTCTATTTTCCCGAGAACGTTACTTTATGTTCTTTTCCAGAGTGTTGGCGGCTTGGCAGCTGGTGGTCTAATTCGAGCGAGCTTGGGCATGAATCCGCATGACATTCCACCTATACCGGGATGTTATATTGACACCAGTTTGGTTACACCAGGCGAAGCGTGAGTTTGAAAAGTCCAATTACTCGCAACTGCTGACAGTCCAGGTATGTTTTGGAGACAATGACAACTTTTGGTTTGATATTCATTGCCTTTGGAGTGGGTCTTGATCCTAGACAAAGGGAGGTCTTTGGCCCAGCTTTGTCGCCGATTTTGGTAAGCATTATGCTATGCATGCGTTATGGTGCGTTGCTGTAGAGCTGACAGCGTTCAAGGTGGGCCTTGCGCAGACTATGTGTTCTTTTGCATCCTCGATAGTAAGGGCTGGATACAGCGGGGCCTGTAAGTGCACCCGACGAAAGTAGTGGAAAAAGTGGTTGCTGACAATGATAAGCATGCAACCCAGCGCGCTGTCTCGGGCTCATGCTTGCCGCAGGTAAGTACTCAGGATTTCTGCCGCTGTGACTATCTGACGCGCTTCAGACCGCTTCGACTATCATTATATCCATTGGGTTGGGCCGGTAACGACGGCGGTGCTGAATGGATTGTTGTATTGGGCCATTCCGATATACAAGCGGGAGGGGTAGAGCAGGCAGGTTCTGATGACAGCTTCTCCGTAGTGGATGACACTCTTTTAGGACAATGAGTTTTTAATAATAGACAACAAATAGAAACTAGACCACTCGCCGTAAGCTGTAGGTGGCTGTATGTGTGACTGCATGTGTGTGTGTAGTGTGTGAGGCGCGCGTGCATGTGGGCCGACAATGGTTGGCGCTAAGGCCGGCTAGCGCCTCGCTTGCAGCACACGATGCTTTGAAAATCGCCCGTAGCCATCACGAACTTTCAACGACTCCGACCAGCTCGACATCAAGCCGCCAACATGTCCGCCAACTCGCTGAACAAGATCGCGCCCAACAGCCCTTCCAGGCAGAACCCCTCTGAGATTGAGACCAGCATCGCCAGCGCAAGTGGTCCCGCTCAATTGTGTGCAAATGGCGGCAGCAGTACTAACACGGGCTACAGGCGTTGACTGACCTCGAGAACAATGTGCCTGACTTGAAGGCCTCTCTGCGCCCTCTGCAGTTTGTCTCTGCTCGCGAGGTATGATAGATCCGAAGACGTCCACGATGCGCTCTCGAGCGACGCCTGCACACGCACCTGCACCCATACCCTACATACTGAAGAGGCGGTGGGCACTGGGCAGCAACAATACGCTGACACCAGGATTCTTAGATCGAGGTTGGCCATGGACGCAAGGCTATTGTCATCTTCGTCCCTGTTCCCCTTCTGTCCCTGTGGCACAAGGCCCAGCAGCGGTATGCTTCACTCTGCAAGCGCCGGCCCAGCTCTTGCTAACAGCGTGCAGCCTCACCCGTGAGCTCGAGAAGAAGTTCTCTGACCGCCACGTCCTGATTGTTGCTTCGCGCCGCATTCTCCCCCGCCCCAAGCGATCCAACCGCTCCCGCTCTTCCCAGACCCAGAAGCGTCCGCAGTCGCGAACTCTCACTGCTGTCCACGACGCCATTCTGACCGACCTCGTCTACCCCGTCGAGATTGTCGGCAAGCGTCTCCGTACCCGCGAGGACGGCAGCAAGATCCTCAAGGTCGTTCTCGACGAGAAGGAGCGCGGCGGTGTTGACTACAGGCTCGACACCTACAGCGAGGTGTACAAGCGCCTCACTGGCAAGGGTGTCAACTTCGAGTTCCCCCAGAGCCAGCAGACCGACTACTAAGCGTGGACGGGTAGCTGGGTGAGGTCTCATTATTCTACATGGTTCAGGAGTACGGCAGGGCTTCGGATATGCATCATGTACCGGCATCAAAAAGGAATGTGAATGAGATGACATGAGCCTGTAATGAGCACCTCTTCAAAGATACCACTGGCAATTGATGTTATTTACTGTGACTGTTTTACTTTTGGAGTGACTAGGGTGTCTACGGGCGGTCGAGCTCTGGGTAGTGCCTGAAGATGCCGTTGCCAAAGGGCAGCCTCCGCTCACTTTGCAGGTACTCGCTGATGCCCTTTGTGTGGGCGATGTTGTCGTAAAAGGTGTCGAAGAGCAGCGGGTAGTCCTTCTTCCTCGCTTTTAGCTCGTTGGGGAAGGCATATTGCAAGCCACTCAAGACATTCCAAAGCGTGGTGTCGGCATAGCTGAGCTTGGCTCCCACGAGGAATTTACCTTGTCCTTGGGCCTCGTTGGCCTTCAGGATGCGCTCGAAGAAGGACAGGAACTTGGGGATGCGCGTCTCGCGGAAGTCGGCGGCCTTTTTGAGCGACTCTTCCTTTTGGTCGTCGTAGTACTTGGAGACGGCGACGGGGTGGTGGGTATCGTGGGCTTCGTTGTTGAGATCGAGAGCGGTCAGGGCATGTGCCTGGATCCAAGCCTTTTCTGCCTCGTCGGCGCCAGCAAGGTCTAGCTTGTCGCCGAGATAAGAGAGGATGGCAGGGGTCTGGTAGATGACGAGGGGAGCGCCATTCTTGCCTTCGCCTGGCACCCTAAGCGCGGGCGGGGCAAAGACGGGCGGGTTGCCGTCTGAGCTCAGGCTGTCTCGCGAAAGGACTTCCACGACGGCTTTTGCGCCCGCTGTTGGCAACGAGGGTTAGCTGGAGATGGGTGCAGGAGAGGCGTTGGGAGCTTGCGTACGGCCGCCAGGCTCGTTGGCCGTGTCCTTGTACGAGACACATGCTGCTTCAAAGGCCAGGCGGACAAACTCGCCGCGCCCGGGAATGCCGGGCCAGTACAGCAGCTCGTACGGCGGGTGGGTGCGCGCTTTCTTGCTCGTCGCCATTGCAGATGTATAGAGGCGAGATGCAGCGGTGCTCTGGGCGTGGTGTCGGGCAAGCTGGAGGAGGCTGTATGCGGGGTGAAGAGCTCGACGAGACTGGCACAGCATCGAATGGCTGATGTCAGCGCGTCGCGGCAGTAGCTGCCATACTGAGTGGAGGCCTGCACTGTACGTGTATGTAAGTAATGCGCTGCAGCATGGATACCAGCATCATCACCCCCTCATCAAAAGAAATCGAACGGTACTAGCCCGAATACAGTTAGACACGGTTCGATCTCTTTTGAGGATGTGGTGTCATTGTGACGACTAGGCGGGGAGGGGCTCCGCAGCTGAGCCGTGCCATGGTAATCCGGGGCTAAAGCGTGTGTGCGGCATGCCTGACAGCTCCATGCACACGTCAGTTGCGGACCCAAAGCTTCTCGGGTCATCAGGCAGTTCCGTCTGTTAGGGCAAAAATTATTCGTCCTACCACTAAGCGGCTATTTGGCCTGCTAGTAAGCAGGGGTCTGCATTAGTGGACTTGGCTAAAACATTAGTAGTGTAACGGCGCAGGTAAGGCAGGTCGGATCTGTTTCGGTCGTAGGATCACTCAGAGGCATATGGGAGTGCGTGGGATCACAAAGAGCCTAGATTCAACAAGCCACCTATAGGCCTTGTACGAAAGGATATCAAAAGTCTACAGAGCTAGCTACAGGGAGTGTCTCAAT
>NW_007359970.1:532576-534803 GCF_000359705.1 Exserohilum turcica Et28A | reverse complement strand
AGGATCACTCAGAGGCATATGGGAGTGCGTGGGATCACAAAGAGCCTAGATTCAACAAGCCACCTATAGGCCTTGTACGAAAGGATATCAAAAGTCTACAGAGCTAGCTACAGGGAGTGTCTCAATATATACCTATCCTAGTCGGGTCCGAATTCGGATCCGACCTCGGGCGAATGGCTGATGAAGGGCGGCAGGTACTTCCTCCGATCCGGCTCTGGGATTGGCTCCATACTTGGCGAAGTTGTAACATCGTTACACTCGGGAGCACGATCGGACAGGCCAAGGTAACAAGATTGTATTCGATAGAGAGCTAAGCTCTCGGCTACGTAGCTATCTATATACAATGCTGGTTGCTAGGGTAACAATCAGGCCAGGCAGGTGGAGTAAACGAGGTCGTAGACGAGTATGGGAGGCGAAGGGCGTTCAGCCCGTTACAGTAGTAGTAGAAAGTAAGGCTTAAAACTTAGCTATACCACTTAGTTTTAGTGTTCTATATAGGCTCTAATATAGGCTTCTATATAGTCTTCTATATAAGCTTTTATTTAGGCTCTTATATAGGCTCCTATATAGGCTCTTATATAGGCTCTTATATAGGCTCTAAATTTAGCTTTTATTTAGGCTTATAGGCCTATTACTACTAAAATCTATTATATACTAAGTTTAAAATATATATTACGCTAACTTAATAAAAGTAGATAAGTTAGCGCTAAAGTATTAAATTATAGTACTAACTATATAGAGCTTAGATGCAGCTACGCTAGTGTGCACCCCTGCTTACTAGCAGGCTAAATACTGTTTTAGTCGTAGGACAAATGACTTTTACCGTCTGTCAGCTGTCGTGCATATTTTGGTGCTACCACTATCGCTAGAGATACGACGCGGAGATACGGCGCGGCGATACGCTCGCCTTGCCGTCGTGTACCGGCAGAACCGGAGAGGGACAATACATGGTCTGGTGGTTAAGTATTCAAGGTGGAGCACTATTCGGGCCGGGGTTTGGTTTCAAGCTTAGCTAAAGCTGGCTTATTAATACGAAGCTTAGACAGCTTCTATCCAATTACTGTGTTCCACTAGTAAGCTGCGCACCCCAGTAAGCTGCGCACCCCACCTAACTTGACGCGACTCTCTACGCGATAGCTCTACAACAACATAAGATAATAGAATACAATCTTGTACATAGCTAGTCTATTACTGTCTACATTGAGTCCTAGTGTGTCCTTGGATATGGCACTTCGTACACGTTGGTGGTGCGCGCTGACGTCCCTGAGTAGCCTGAGCTTGTTCTACCTCCGCGACCACCCTTTCTGCCTCTATAGCGAGCTGCTGGCCTTGCTGGGCCTGTAGCGCTCCTCCACGAGCTATATATTGACGTCGCTGGTCTCTCCTACGTCGCTGGCGCTGACTAGCTGTACGAAGCTTCCTATTCTCCTCTGCGAGTATAGTCGCTGAGTTCATCGCAAGCTGACAACCTTTAACAAGCTGGCGTATAGCTTGGCTTGTTAGGCTCTGCGACTGGCGGTGAAGGAGGTCCTTTACGTGTTGAGCCTGATTTTCAAGCTGCGCTATCGTACGCGGTGTCTCTGCGGTCCATGCGATGTTGTTGTCTGCTGTTGTCCCTGGTGGAGACGGCGTACGGACGACAGTGAGCGACGATAGGACGCGTTCTGGACAGGGAGGGATAAGCCCTGTCGCCTGGAAGCCTGCCTGGATGTTCTGCTGCGTAAGTACTGCTGGCCGGATCCGTGTATAGGCGGTAAGGAAGTCTATCTTGTCAATATGGTAGACGCCTTGGCGAGCTAGCTCCTGGATCTCGTGACCGTACGCTCGCTTGAGCGGGGAAAAGCAGCCCACATCAAGTGGCTGGAGCAGGTGGGAGGTATGGGCTGGCATACAGAGAGTGATGATCTTGTTCTCTGTGCAGTACTGGTCGAACTCAGGCGTGGCGTGGCTGCTATGGCCATCTAGGATAAGAAGCCGGTAGACTCCATGCGTACGAGGCGCTGTATATCTATTAAAGTGCTTTACCCACTCTACGCCGAGCTCATCTGTCGTCCAGCCGTTGTCTGATACAGCGAGCACCCAGTCTATAGGGATGTGGTGGTACCAGCTAGCCTGGTGCTGCTTACCAGACAGGATCACGAACGGTGGAAGACACCCAGCCAGACGCGTTGATACACTCGATTGTCGTGACCCAGTCTCTGTTCCCTGGTTGTACTGTGCTGCCCGA
>NW_007359970.1:451542-532370 GCF_000359705.1 Exserohilum turcica Et28A | reverse complement strand
GTTCCACTTAGTCTGAAGCTCAGACTGGCTGTTGACAAAGCGCGACACCCAGTTCTTGCCTACAGGTGGAGGAGGTGGATCTTGGCCGCGGGCTGCGAGTAGAGCGTCTGCCATGCGTCGTACATCAATTATATAGGGTGGAAAGCCTCGTCGATTAAGGTCTAGGATCCACTGCACGAGAGACTGCTCTTCAGTAGTTGATAGCTTTCGGTTGACAGAGACTATCTCTGATCGCGGGTGGACACCACGGAGACGCGTCCGGAGAGTAGATTCTGGTACGTCATACGCTCTCGCGAGGGCTCGGATTGATTGGCATGGTTTATTCTGATAGGAGACCATCGCGAGACTTAGTCTACCTTCACGAGATGTCACCTTAGGCCGTGGTTGTTGAGTCATGGTCGTTGGCGCAGATAGAGTTGTGAGGATTTGGTGGGGTGCGCAGCTTACTGGGGTGCGCAGCTTACTAGTGGAACACAGTAAAAGCAATATAACTGCTTATAAAGAGTGTGGCTTTGCAGATTCCTCTAACGTAATTGGTGTTACAAAATCATCCCTGGGCACTAACCAGCACCCCTGCCAGTGCTCCACCTTGAATACTTAACCACCAGACCAAGTAATCGGTCGCGCCCAGCGCACTCAACCGGTGCAGATTAACTATCAGTACTAAAACCCTATTGTATTTATCGGGTATTGGGACGCCTGGATTGGGCAGGATGCAGCTTTCTCCCCCAGTGCAGCCCAGTTTGAAATGGAAGAAGAATGGGTCCTGGAAAGAAGGTTCAACGGCCTACTAGGCCTGTGCGGGTTAGCGGGGGGCAGCGCGCTAGCCACAACAGCCTTAGCCGCCGCACCCGTCGAATCCTCGTCACACTATCTACTTGTATGTATATCCTGCTCTGTTCTACATGTATGCTGCCTCTTCTGTATACTGCTAGTTACACCAGCTATTCGAATGCGTAGTGTATATAGCCGGTTTCCGTAGACATGGCCGTTTATCCTCCAGTCTCAGCCCTCCTGCAATCCCAGCCCGTCGCGATCCTCCTGCTGCTAGCGCCGCAATTTTCATGCACAGGACAACTGCGCCGCGTCGCAAGGAACGCCACACCTGCTACATATCCCGGCGCCCATGCCCCGCCAGAGTTGCCAGCACGTAGAAGCCTTTGTCCTCGTCCGCGTCCCCGTCCCCAGCCATTCCTTGCTTTGTTCGGCGAAAAGGCAGTCGAAAAGGCCAGACACGATAAGCTTTGACGCATCACCCCACCCACCCACAAACTCTCTGTTGCATCCCAGCGCCTCGCCCTAGTCCTGTTTGCGTTAGGCTCACACCCCAAGCCCTTACCGAGAGTGCTGCCTTCAGCACACTCGTAACCCACGGTTGAACATTCAATCATTTCCAACACAACCGACCCACCAGACATGTCAGTCCCAAGTGAATTCAGCCGCTTTGCGGCCCAGATGCACAGCTTTCGCCAATCTGACGAGGCACGAGAGCATTTTGTTAGCGTACGTCCGCCATGTCCCTCCGCGGCATGGCCCTGTCGCCTTGTCGTCACCCCCCTCACTCCATCCCCTTCTTTCTTTGACTGATATCGTAGCAAACAGGAAATTCTAGGAAAATACCAGGCCTTGACCGAAGAGCACACCAACCTGCATAATGACTACCTCAGTGAACGAGACAACCGGAGAAACTATCAGAGGCTCGCCGAAGAGCGACAGGCTCAGGTGGTCGAGTTCGAACGTTAGCTGGTGAGTTGTCCGTGCAGATGTCGTCAGCCATGTGCTGTAATTTTCTCACCCACTTATCAGGAAGCGAGTTCCTTTGTCTTGGCACTTATAGATGGAGACGGCGCTATTGTGAGTACTAGTCACTTTCAATTCTCGATATACTTGCTCGACTATTTTGGAGCCGACCAAGCTGCCCATTTCTGCCTGCACACCGCTTGTTCTTGCATCTACTCGACACCAGGCCTGACACTGCACGCATAGTTTCAAGATGCTCTACTTCAGGCTGCTAGTGGCGATGGAGGATCAGAGGCTGCTTCTCGCCTGTACCATGCCCTCCACGACCACATTGCCTCGCTGTACCCCAACGCGGGCAAATGGCCCATTATGGCCCACGTCTATCTAAGTCTTGATAAGCTTGCAACAAAGCTTACTTCGGTAGGCCTTCAGCGCTCTTCAATGGAACTGCGAACTTTTGCACAGCGCTTCAGTTTGAATCAGCCCTTATTTAGTATTATCGATGTTGGCCAAGGCAAAGAAAGAGCCGACCACAAGATTAAGGGTATGGTCTCCAATCCCAGTGTGTATCATCTATGCTGACCAGCCGTGAATAGAAATGCTTCGTACCTTTAGCGACAATCCTTCCTGCCGGCATATCATTTTCGGCGGATGTCACGACGCAGGCTATCTTTTAAACTTTGAACATTTCAAGCATAATGTGACCAAAGCTAGCCAAATTACCCTTCTTGAAACTACGCCGGCATACCGGGGCTTCAACGATCTTGTCCATTTCAAACGCGCTCGCTTCGATAATGTCTTTAGGACTGAGCAGCTGCCTGAAAACGCTCGCTCAATCAACATGCCTGTTCAAGCAGTGTCACAGCCCGTAGTGCAACATACGCCTCGCTCCATGACTAGCAATGCCAATACTTCGTCTCCAACGCCCACAAGAGCATCCATGGCCTCACCTGCGCCCAGCACGGCTGGGTCGTCCACGCCTATCGAATCGCATGGCGATTCATGGGGTAAGTACACAAGCTGCGAGTATGCTTTGTGCGGCTCATATGCAACCCTGAGCTATCGCTATTATACAGGCATCGCCTGGTACTCTTATAAGAGAGAAGAAAATGACAATGCTGACGCGTATACCATAGCTGCTGTAGGCAAGAGTAGCACCCCTGCAAACGGCAACATCTCGATAGCACCCAATGCTGCTAAGAAGAATATTAAGAAGAAATTTGCCTACTATAACAAAGACGAGCAGAGGCTTGACGAGCCACTTCCTCTCAAGGACCCCGCAGGCGCACATGCGCTCGAGGCGCGTATGAAGAAGCTGGGCAAGAACATGTGCAACAATTGGTATGTAGTGTCATGTTGTGAGTTGGCGGGGGCCAGTTGATGACTGACATGATACACAGGCATCTCGGTTCGCATTGTGAGAATGGAAACTTTTGCCCCTTCCAGCACGAGCCAAGGCTTCCGCCGGGCGAACTGAATGCTTTGCGGCACAAGGCACGCAGTCTGGCTTGCAAAAGCAGGTACTGTGAGGATGTCGGTTGTTGTAAGTACATGAAGGCATGGACCACAAGCCACTCGAATAACTTATAGTCGTCTTGTCAAAGGTGCTGACAGGTGGATGCCAGATTTGGGACACCAATGTTCTTATGAGCGCGACCAAGGCTTTTGTCCCTTTGGTGACAAATGTGAGTAGAGTCCACCACGTGCACGGGCAGCACTAAATCGACGCCTCTAGGTCACCTTCGGCAAGCGCACGGCATGGATAGGGTCAAGTATTGCAGATACGACATGGAGGGTAATGTAACGTATGCTCCTTGAAAGAGTCGAGCAAGAAGCATGGTGGAGCCCGGAGGTTTGGAGAACAGGCATGTGTCTGGCAGATAGCGTATCTATAAGGGGTAAATTGTTAATGGGTTTAATTGTCTAAGCTAACCTTCAAGCCATGTATTGATGGCGCAGCCTATCTTGATGTAACGTAGCAGAAGTATTGGTCGTTGACATCGTGCACTAGCCACTCGGGCTTTCGGCCAAGTGCTCCACTCAAAGGAATATGACATGAGAAACCATGTATACAGAGCCGGACCGCAGAGACGGCTCAAGTCATTGTTATTACCGCACTATATTTTCGGTCCATGCAGCACTACCGGGACAAGTCAGCCGCGGCAATGGATGTCGGCAGTAAGACCGGAAGTTCTTCGCTCGACACATGGCAAGACTGGTCTTAAGCGGGCGTGCTTCCATGAAGACTTGCCGCGACATGTAGTCTGTCTTGCACCCCATCTTCGCACCCCGTTTTTGTTCCCCATTCACTGTGCCTTTTTGCATCCCATCCTACGCCATGCCATTCCTGCACGGCGAGCATCCCAAGATTCTCATTGCCGGCGCCGGCATCGGCGGTCTGGCCACGGCGCTAGCTCTGCACTCGGCTGGCTTCAACGACATCCACATCTTTGAAGCGTCGTCGACTCTCACCACACTCGGAGTCGGCATCAATGTCCAGCCCTCGGCGGTGCTAATACTGCGGAATCTGGGCCTCCTGGAAGCCTTGGAGAAAACAGGCATCAAGACGCAAGAGCTGAACTTTTACAACCGCCATGGAGACGCCATCATCAGCGAGCCAAGGGGCTTGCACGCCGGGTATGCCGTGCCGCAGTTCTCCATCCACCGAGGCGACTTCCAGATGCTGCTTTTGAGCGCCGTCAAGGAGCGACTGGGCGACCATGTGCTCCATCTTAACCATGCGCTCACCAACTTTGACCAAAACGACAAGAGCGTCACGGCGCACTTTTCGCGACGAAGAGACGGAGAGCCAGCCGACCTGGCGAGTGTAACGGGCGATGTTCTCATTGCCGCAGACGGCATCAACTCGACAGCGCGCAAGCTCCTGTACCCCAACGAGGGCCCGCCCCGATTCTCTGGGCGCATGCTCTGGCGCGGATGCATAGAACGCGACGCGTATCTCACGGGCGCAAGCATGGTGTGGGCAGGCCACGCCGACCAGAAATTCATCGCGTACCCCATTAGCCAGCGCGCGGCGGACCGAGGCAAGAGCCTCGTCAACTGGATAGCAGAGCTAAGGATCCGAGACAAGGACGACACGGACCTGAGGCCGCCCAAGACGGACTGGACCAAATCCGTCAGCAAGGACGTCTTCGCAGGCCCCTTTGCCTCGTGGCGCTGCGGCGGCCTGGAAATGATGGACCTGATCAACAGCACCGACAAGGTGTTTGAATTCCCCATGTCGGATCGCGATCCCGTCGAAGCATGGTCATTTGGGCGCCTCACGCTGCTGGGCGACGCCGCACACGCCATGTACCCAATTGGCTCCAACGGCGCGTCGCAAGCCATCATCGACGCAGAGTCGCTAGCCAAGCACCTCGCGGCCAACTCATCCGACGTCCAGGCCGCGCTGAAAGCCTACGAGCAAGAGCGTCTCCCGCCCACGGCCAAAATCGTAATGGCCAACCGTGCAAACGGCCCAGACCACGTGCTGCAGCTGGCGGAGGAAAGGGCTCCAGACGGCTTCACCAACGTCTACGATGTTATCCCCAAAGATGAACTCGAGGGCATTGGGAGCGCATACAAGCGTATCGCGGGCTTTGAAATCGAGAGCGTAAATGAAAAGGCGAAAGCTACCGAGGACATGCATGTGGGTAAGAGACTTAAGAGCCCGAGTGATTGGATATAAAAAGTAGCTTGCAACAAGGCAATGATGGCATGTACAAATACGAGGAACATGTGTAGACAAAGCTGGGGGTTTTTTTTTCAGGAGAGGGGGGTTTTTGTTTGGCCACACTGTTAAATATGTGGGAATGGGATGGTTGCTTGAAAATGCTACATATGTATGGTATTTGGGGGGGGGGAGGGGGGAGTGCGTGAGAAATCAAAAAAGAGAAGGGGACTTGGACTTGGACTTGTACTTGGAAGGGGGAAGAATGATACTTAAGTCGCATTATAAAGATTTCGGTTTGTTGTAGTGGGTTCTCTCTGATTTCCTAGAGTGTGTTTGCCTTGCTGTGTTCTAGTATATGTGATTGCTAGACTTGACGACACTTTTTTTCCCCCTAAACCCTGATATCAGACCCCCCCCCCTTTTTTCCCCACTTCTTTATCCCATCTCATCCAGCGTATCTCATCTCATATCAACACCCCTATTCCCCTCCTTCTCAAACCGCAGCCCCCTCCTCCTCTCCCCGCTCACGATAAAACGCCGCGCGCCAAAACGCAATCTCCTTTTGCTTCTCATCCAGCAGCTCCTGGAAGCTCTGATCCACACCAGGTACAAAGTGGCTATTCAGCCGCATCCGGATTGTATCTCTCAGCTCCGCATTGTGCCCTTCGAGATGCTGGATGCGCGCGAGCAGCGCGCTGTTCGAGGCCGTGGCTGTGTGTAGCTGCGTTTGCGTTTTGGCGTCGGTTTCGCGTTTCTGTGTGACGAGGTGGTGTAAGATTTCTTCTTCTTCTTCTTCTTCGTCGTCGTGGTCATCGGTGGTGGTGCTCATGGCGGCGTCACTGTTTAGGTTTTTGCCGAGGAGAAGTTCTAGCATGGCGGTTCTGGTTGAAATACCTTGTTTTAAACGCTGGGTTTCGCGCTGGGTTTGCTCAAGGTCCGATAGCACTGAGTAGGCTCTGTCTTTCCAGTCCTGGTACAGTTTCTGCTGCGTTTGGGGATTTGCGCTGCGAGGGCGGGGGATGAGGAGATGTGGTTTGAGGAGGAGGACCAGGAGCAGGAGGAGTAGTGTGGTGGAGGTGAGGGCTAGGAGAGATGGGAGGAGCCAGCTGGTGGATGACCAGGTGGCTGTGGGTGTTGTTGGATGGGTGTCCGTTGAATTATCAGGCGGCGGGGTGAATGTATGGTTCTGCTCTGGTACTGCGGTCGTGTTGGTGTAGTATGTCCAAGTCACGCATGGTGTTGCGGGGTCGATGGGAAAGTGTGTCCATTTTGTAAGCCAGTGTCGATCAGTGACGGTGGAGACGGATGTGACTTGTTCTGTGACGGTATTGTACAGGGTACGCGCAACGGTTTTGGTGGTAGTTCTCGTTAGCATAGTTGGCTTGGGGCGTATAGCATTAGTCTGGGCTATTGCAGTCTCGGAACCATAGGCAGACTGAAACCGTTCCGGTAGCAATTTTCGCTGTACGACTGCATCGAAACAGTCGCGAAGGGGCCAGAGATGGAGTATCAGCTCAAGGCCAAATGCAAGAAATAGATCGTTCTTAAGCGCGAGCTGGGCAAGTTCTGACATGATGTCTTGTGGTGTCGTCGGACTCTTGGTGGAATGCTGGTGGAAAAGTATATGGAGCATGGCGCGCTGTTCAAAGGCTTTGTGGGCGACATGACAAAGGTTCTTCTAGACGCTCTACAAAGAAATGCGCAGAACATAATGGGGGTTTCCTGAACAATGGTTGAAGTGATTGGATACCGGACAATGAGAGGACCGATGCACATGTAGCGAATAAGAGTCAAGTGAATGTGAGCAGTCCAAGGCGCGTATTCCCATCGAGGCTGCTGTGTGCATTGTGGTAGTCTCCTCCTTCACCAAGCCTTCATATGTCGTATGTGAGTCTTCCAAGTGTCATGGCCGTAGAACGATTCAGGATCAGACCAAAATTCATGGGCACGGGTTGTGCCTATTGCGATCGGCAGCCCGAGCTGACGATGGCAGTGAGGGGTCCAAACAAGGGATTGGATCGATTTTCCCCGTGGCCAACATGCTGTAAGCGCGGCATGCAACGAGCGAAGGTATTGATTTTCGGAAGGCCGAGAGACCATGTATATGATTCCAAAAGCCGGCAGAGGAATGCATTCTCGCATGAGGCGTCGGTTGGTGGCGTTTCCACCCTTATGCGATGTACACGCACAAGTCGGCCTGGCTTGACTCGGCGAGTATCGAAGTGAGGTGCATGTGAGGAGAAAGTCTACACCGATGATTTGACGGTGGCAGCGGTTATCAAGGCCAAGTAAGTCTTGGAGTGCTCGACGTTGGCTCGGAAAGTTTCTCCGCACTTTGCTGCTAGTCCCGCCCTGAGCTAGCGCTGAATCGCCCATGTGCATCGTCACTCATGGGGAACATCACACGAAACCACCTGCCACGCTGCACCATGACGGCAGCCCTGGGGATGCCTCCGGGCTTTTCGCAACACCGCCGACGCTGTACATACACCCAGACATGAAGTCCTCGCTTCTGTTGCCATCCCTGAGCAGCACCCGCTGCCGCCGTGTGTCCTGGGCCTATCAACTCCAGTACACCCAGCCGCGGGACGATTGACTCTACGGCTCCGCTGCCTCTCCGTGCGGCTCACGCCATCTCCGCAGTGCTGGCTCCGAGCTGGAGAGTTCCCATTATCATATTCGACCTTATCATGCCCAGCCATAGGGTTCGGGCAGCCCCAACTCGCCCGTCCACATCGCATATTGCTTGCCTAATTGGGGTATGCTAACCCGCCCACCAAAAATTCGCTCCACAACGGCACTGTGCTTCCGACTTGAACAGACGCTGACATGGTAGCAGAGCATGTCGCCCGCTGCTCCGGCCTCAGAGCCTCCCTAGTCTGGGGTAAGGCGAAGCTGGTGCTTGTCGCCGTTTTACTCCACTTCTGTCTGGTGAATCCGCGGCCCTGCTGCATGAGCGTCTGGATAGGTGCCCTTGACACGGCCGGCTTATCACCAAGATAGCCTGTCCCCAATCTTCAGGAGATTGGCCTGCCTAAAAGGACGTACCGAGCTGCTACGGCTTAGCCGCATACCCGACACTGGGGACGTACTAAAGAGCTGGGGAACACGAGACCGCGGCTATTTTTCGGTTGGCCTTGCATCTCATTACCACCTGTTGCTCTTCTGTACTTACTTTCCTCCCTCCCCATGCTCATGCGCTATCCGTATCCCAACATGGCACCAACCGCTTCCGCAATCACAGTGTTGCCCACGCTGACCCAAAGTGGTGCGCGGGTTGCTCTGCAAGCAGCAGAACAACATGCGATTGAGGTTGGCGTTCCAATGTACGACCCCTCTTTTCCACAAACACATGATCATGGCAGCGTTGTTTGTGCTGACTTGCTACCAGGAGCATCGCAGTGGTCGATGCACACACCCATCTGCTGTCTTTTACGCGAATGGACGGTGCCAAAATAACCTCAATAAACACCGCCATGGACATGGTAAGTCATATATGTGCGAAAGAGCATGCGAGTCATGTACTAATACCACATCTTCGCCCTGTAGGCTTTTACCGCTGCTGGGAACCGCATTCCCACCTCCGCGTACCAAGAGACACCATGGCCTGGCAGCGCAACATCTGGCATTGGCAATAACATCTCGGGGCGTTTCACCACACTTGGCGGCGGTGTGCCTATCCTGTCAGTAGAAGGAGACATACTCGGTGCGATTGGTTGTTCAACGGGCACGAGCATGCAAGACGAGGCCGCAGCGAAAGCAGGGCGAGATGCAGTGCTTGAACTCATTAGGAAAGAGAAGGAAGCTGAAGAGGCGAGGCTGCATGAGGAGAGGCAAGCCGTACTTGCGCTATGGAAAGAGAAGGAAGAGGAAGTTGGCAGTCTAAGAGAAGAGCTCGAGGGCATGGACCGCAGCAGTAAGAGGATGCGATTCGATGGCGGACGGTCCGGCAGCGCGAGCGTGGCTGGAAGTCTAGCAGGGAGGAGCATGAGTGCACAGGGCGGGCTGGCACCCGACACGCCGCCTGAAGAAGGCGAACTACATCCCAGTTTTGTGGGCGAGGTTTCCGTCGGGCGATATTAAGCGATATCCTTTTGTTGCAAAGCATTTGGCGTTCAGGGCGATCACGAGACCACGATATCACGATTCTGTTTCGCGAGGAGTTGCAGGCGTTTTCTTCATTCAACCGGATCCTGTTCCTATGTACCACGGGGGAGGGGTAAAATACATAATGTGTCTTGAAGTCGATAAATTGGGAGGCTATCTGAAATTCGCACAGCAACAATCAATCAAATTCGCAACACATTCATACATGGCCATTATGGCGATTGCCACATCGATTCCTTTTCTTCTTATTCTACTCTGTTAGCCTCACGTGCCGCATCTCCGTATCGAGAACCCTTTTTGACCCTTTCTCTTCCCCCACCCCGGCCTTGAATTTCCAACCCGCCAAGCTAACCCTGGTCCGCCCGTTCCTTTGCATTCGTGATAAAAAGCGGGCCTCGCATACCACCTCTACGTGGCAATCTTTCTGCGCCCTTCCTACATCGGTGCTGACAATCCAGCTTCCTCCAGAAAGTCGGCTCAAACACTCTCCTGTTGCAAACAACCCGTTTCCTCCAGCCCAGCTCCACGCATATACATACATTCCATTTCCGCACCGCCCGTCCGCCCAGTGATGCACGACATGGATCCATCGCTTGCTTGTTAGCGACAGCACGGCAAGTCCAAGTTTGTAACGGGGGGAATTCGGGGCGGCCCCAGCCCATCTGCAGGCAAATCATGCACCTAGAATCCAATTGGGGATGCTGAGCGCCCTCGCTCCCCCCACGCACGTGAAAAGGAAATTTTCAAGCACCTGTCAGCCCATGTCTGCATTATGTACCCGCGTAGTGGCAGGCTGTGTTACGGCCGTGGATGTGCGATATCCGGGGGTTTTTTTGGAGGGGGAGGGGGGGGCTTGTGGGAGGAGAGCTTGAGGCTTGGTTGATGTGTGAGGGGAAAGGTAAGAGGGTGTGTATGTGCACCTAGGTGTTGTTTGTATTGCTAGCTACGTACATGGCGGTCTTGGATTTTTGTAGGCGTGTCATATGACTCTGAATCTTGACAAGAGGGACAATTGGGTTGGGTGAAGCTGAGGAAGGGTGCTTGGTTGTGAAGCCAGTATGTAGCGTCTCGTGGAACTCGTGTATGGCGTGGCTGTGTACCTGTGTCCGCGGAAGTTCTCTTTGTATCTTGATAGTCGTATGCGTCTGATAAGCCTGTTTTTTTTTCTCTTCTAATCATATGTCGTTTACAATGCTGGAAAAGCTGTTTGTTTTACTTTCCCTGTCGTCTTTCTTCACGCGATTGCACTGGAACCAGTTCAACCTATCTTGCATATTACATTATCGTTTCGTTATTTGTTTTACTTCTAGTATACCAATAGCTACAACACTCAGTACTGTGTTTGAGAAAAAAAAAGGCGACGCTGAGGATTCGTTGAGTATCAGAAAGCACCATTCAGGGCTTGTCCATAAGTGAATGCGTAGGCTTTGTAAACTTCCTCATCGACCTCCGTTTCGCTTGATGTAGGGCAGAAACTCACAATCCGAACGTCGAGTCCAAGCTCCATCCATGCTTGAGGATGGAAATCCCTTCTTTTCTTCCAGCATGGAAGCTTACCTATTGGTGGAAAAATTGCGTTGTGGCCATGTGCAGCGTGTGCGACACGACGTACTACGACTATATGAGGCTGTTCTGTGTTCGACGTGAGCTGTGTTTCTGGCAATCTAGCCAATTTAGGTGTAGAGTACGCGGCTGTTACTGACGTAGCTGTCTAGTTGGGTCCGTGCGAGTTGAAGTATAGTGCGACTGCCAAGGAGTGCCTTGGTGGAGTTGATTGAGCTACGTACTGTATTGTTTGCCATTTCACGGCAGTTTTCCGACCATGGTATGATTGATTCTAATAGTGCTCCTCCGAACCTTTTTTAAGCAATTGTAGTATGCGATCGTAGCTCCAATATGCGTATTGAGGGGATTGTGATACAATATCCAAGCAACTAGGTCGATGGAAAATCCTAAACAGAGCTTCCCTGGTGGACAAGATGCGGGTTGAGTTTTTTTTTCACCAGCTGAGCGATTCAAAATGATTTTGTAATACGTCGTAGGGCACATGAGAAAGAAAGAAAGCCCATGCAAGGTCATCGTCGTGGATAACACATCACTAAGCTGTATTGTTGAAACAACAGCGAGAACCAACTTCGTTCAAAACCACGACATTGCCACCAATATCTTACCATGCATACGCCATACCTGAACCAATTTCCTAGATATTATGCATCAAGCTTTTGCTTCAGCAAGCCGAGAAGCTACGCATCAACCATCCACATCTCCCATGCCCACCCCCCACCAAAGAGCTGGCCAATTCTCCTTGCATCCTTCCTCCTCTCACGTTTCATTTCGAGAACTACCATTGTCCCCTCCCACCATGTCCTTATGCAAAACAAACGACTGGTCATCCTTTACTTAATTTCGCCCGTATAGCCTGAAACCCAGCGCCTATCTCCCGGTCCAACCCCAGCAGTTTATATCCAACCCAGCAACCAGAACTTCTCGGTTAAAGCCCCCCCCTTCTTCCCTGCACACCATGTACAGAGGTGGAGACGTGGGGTCCGAGTGTCCAGTGTTTAAAAGTTAAAAAAAAGTGAGATTGGTTCGTCGTCGTTATCGCTGTTGCTGTTGTTGTTTTTTTCGTCGCAGGGGCTGCATCTAGCTCGCTTCGCTGTTCCAAAGATATCATCTTTAGTGTTACTTAGCACACCAAAAAAGCATTGGGGGCGTGCCTTGGGAGGAAAGACGGATGATCAATTTTTATTTTTGGGTACATTGTGAATTCCGGTATCGAGCCGTGGGAAAGATTGAGAGAAAGAGATTTTCGCTAGATAAAAATAATGTCTGAGTATTCTTGTCAGCGTGCATGCATGTATGTATGCACGCGCGCACGCATGCACAGACTCTGGCACAGGGAAAAAGCGATCGACGCGGTATTTGCTTTTGGCGGTGCAATATCCGTCCTCTATTCGGACTTCAGCTGGGCGTTTTCTTTTATTAGAGGCTGTGCTGCGATGAGCGCGAATTGGGGGGCGAAGGAGCTTAAATTATCACACGAACAAGACATGGAGCTTTGGTGGTTCACGTCGGAAGCATGCAAAGGGCTAAAAAAATTTTGAGCATGTGCGAAAAAAACAGATCCATTTCATTTCGTTCCAAATCGTAATCCATCGTGAGAAAAGAATAACGTCGTCAGTTGTGTCTATCCACACCAAAATCCCCCAAAAAAAACACCCACCCGTGTACCCTAAGTATGTATCTTGAGAAGCGAAAATTTTAAAACGAGTGCAATGCATCACAGATGCTTGTCCACCAGCCTCATAATAAGCTTAACCCTCAAGGTCAACAGCAACGCGTCCAGCGATGCTCCTCTTGAGAGCAGTCTCTCCAGAGCAGATGGTCATGTAAAGGTCGACGTTGGATCCCACAGAGGTAGGGCAGTCGAAGACGGGCTCCTTGATGCCAAGAGTGAGGAGAGGCTGAGGGACATAGTAGGCCTGGGTGGGGCAGTAGCTGCCGGCCTGGCAGTCGATGGTGCCGCAACCAGAAGAGCTGCCGTGCATGGCAACGCCTTCGGCATGTCCAGGGCACGATGTGGCGGACTCGCCGTTGGCACAGTTGACGAAAGAGATGTCGTACCAGATCTTGCCGCCAGCAATGGTGTACTCGAACTGGGTCTGCTCTCCGTTGACAATGGTGTCAGTCTTGGAGATCTTGAGCGAGGTGCCAGTTTGGTAGAAGGCTTCGGTGTACTGAGTGCGAGCCGGAATGCGAGTCATTGCAGTTTCGTGGTTTCCGCCAACAGACGTAACCCAGACGTCGTAGGAGCAGAGGTTGGAGACGATGGAGTTACCAGCGAAAGCCAGGCCAGCCTGAAGGGCCACGAAGAGGGCAGTCTTGGAGAACATGGTGGTCGTTGCGTGACGTCGAGTCGGTATGTTTGGAAACAGTTATTTGTTTTTTTTTGGCGTAAAAGCGGACGTGATTTGCTCAAAAGAATATCCTTGCTTGGATCAAAACGGGCTCAATGAGTGCAAAAGTGATCTTCAGTTGACGAGGGAATGTGGGTTTCTTTTGCAGGGAATGTGATGAAGCTGTCAAAGCCTCAATAAAGAGAGAATATGTGCCGAGCGCGACCGAAAAGAGCGAATAAGCTGGCGTGGAGCAGTGTGTAGATCGCAAGTAAGCATGGGGTGTAAGTTGTGCTTTATAGTTTATGTCCACGGCCAAATCGGCGGAACAAAGACTGGTTCAAGCCCCCAATACTCATCCCTACGCCTTAGGCAGCGCCGCATATTACATGAAACATTGCATACAGAAAAAGAAAAACGTCGCCCAAGTCCGGCGATAGCGGCAGTGTTTTCGCCCTGCAGCAGTCTTCTCAGCGCTTGGAAATGGCAAGTGGAGAAGGAATACAGGCTCCGGTTGGTCAGGTACGTGGCTAGGCGGCACTTAGCCTAAGCGTATGATGTAACAGTATGCCTGGGTCTAGAATTGCTGGATCCGTATTTGTTGGGCATGCTTTTTCTTTCATGGTACCTTTGAGCTGGTGCCGCGAACTAACAGGCACGCCCTTTGCAAAAGGAGGTGGAATGTCGGCCGCATAGGCTTACACTGACGCTGACACAGCTTCTCGAATGTCATTGTCGTCGTGTCGAGTCAGTCTTGTGGCGAATGAACTTGTGGTCTGGGTATGCTGAATCGGTGGGCATGCCGAGCAGTCCATGGGCTAGGCAGTCAGCACATGCATCGACCGGTCAGTCGTGGGCCAGCTGCATGCCATGTGTAAGTATTACAGCTAGCAGCAAACCTAGAAGTGTCTAGGTCGTCATGTAAAGATAACAATCGGCGACGGTGTAGGGTCGGGAGGGAGCCATTGGCCGGAAGAGAAAATGGGATTTCTACCGTGGGCAGAATGGGACAAGGGCTAGAGCCACCTAGACATGCCCACGTTGCTGGCGGTGGGATGACGGTGAACTGGAGGCGGAAAATTGCCACGTACCTGACAGCAGCCGTTGGTGGTGCAGGGCAGGATGCGTGAACGCGTCTCCGGGTACCTGGCGCGGCGCCGAGACGCTAGCCCGAATGCGACATGCCGCCCACCTTGTTGACGAAGACCTGAATTTTTTTTCTTCGCACCTCTCTCCACCTCTGCACTCTGCCCTTGTCGCTTTCCACTACTTGCTTGCTGGCCGGCGCCACATGGGCGCGTCCTGCCCGCCATTGTTGGGGGCCTAGACGCCGTGGCACGATTCCTCAGCTCTTGATAAGACTGCATCTGCAGCGGCAGCGGCAGCAGCATGACCCCACCATCCGGCGACTGCTCACACACGACGGCTGGCCAGGTGGATGAACAGAAGAGATTTTCCGGGGCATGTGTCCCGAGCCCGAGACCTACTCCACGCGTCATAGTGTGCTAGTTGGGCCAGTGTAAACGACGGGCTGCCCTTGGCTTTGATCAGACTGGATGACACCGCCAACGGGAGACGCGGAAACATGCAAACCTTGAAGCTTTGAAACACTGCGGCCTGGTCCGATTTGCAGGTGGGCTAGGAACACAGCAACCTGCCAATCAGGTCGGCATGCAGCCGCAGCCGCAGCAGCTGGTCCACCATGATGCCACCCAAAGTGCGCCACCTCGGTCAGCTATCTAATCGATAGGAGCTTTTCTTCTCCGCGTTTGATCTCCCTTGGTGTTTCGGCAGTCAACGGCGCTGGCTGCGTCAGCTTCGCGCATGTACGCAATCAGCCTGGCTATGGTGGAGGAAACGAAGGCACAGTCGTGGCATCTGTGGCGGGCAAAGGGTCCTAACAAAGAAATCTGACAAAGGAACATTGGGTTTGACAGGGCCGACGAACACGACGCATCGCGCAACCACTGCTACACGCGTCCACGTCTTTATAACGGATTTGTAAGAGAAGAAGAAGAATAATTTTACAGCAGCCGTTGTGGACCGGCAAAGGAGGGGTAGAGTATGTACACCTAATGTAAAAGACGGGTTTCTGACCCGGCCTCGCATCATGGTGCACTGGACGCGCAAGATATGGGGCCTCGGGTGTGTCTAGACTACGACATGACGTTTCGCATGGTCTCACACGGCCTGAAGCACGGCAGGCATTCGGTGCTTCATGGGGGCTCGATCGAGAGTGAGGAAACAGGCCAGTAATGAGGTAAGAGATTAGACAGGGCTCAGGCACGCTCCCACCATACCTCATTAACAGCCACGGAAATTTCGCGACACCTAGCCGTGTGGGCAGCCTCGGGTCGAGAAATGACGTTGAATTTTCATCTCGGCCCTTTGGATGATTTGCCTGCGATGCGGCTACTTTGCCGTTCCGGGATAGCAATGTATACCTAATATGACAACTGACGAGAGACCGACTTGATTATCCCAATGCGGATGTCTCCGCATGTCATGCTTGCGACGCTCTGCATCAGGAGTGGATCGTGAGCGCCAGCAAGCGCTCGCGGACCGTGGCGGATGGCGTTGCGACCACCAGATGCACAACCTTGGCGAAAAGATGCTGCTACTATACTATATGGCGGGGAACGCCTTGCATGTTTCCCCTCCTCCATGGTTGGGCATCCGAACCGAGATCTCCATATTTCGTATGATTTACTGTTTCACAACGAGGCTCTCCCGTCTGCGGTTTTTCCAGTCAGGCCCACTTTGACAAGCCACCCGACCAGGTCTCGACCACAACTTTCTTATCCAGCTCCGATGGAGATTTGGAGGGGGGGTTGGGCACAGACAGCAAGACGATCTCGAGCGACAGCAGTACTACATGGACGGTCGACGGGGGCCAGAAAGATGCTGCGGCGCAGTGGCTGTGGGCACGACAAACAGCCACATTGCACCCAGACTTGCACAAAGAGGTTGCTCAGCAGCCACCACGCCGACGTGTATTACGGCGAGCTAAGAAAATATCTGAAACACAGCCTGGTACGAACACCCCTACCCGCCACGACACACGTGCGCACTTGCAAGCATGTTAGCGTTTAGCCGCTCCCAGCTAGCCTGAGGGCTGGAAGGCCGTGGCGGGCGTTTTATGAGAAGCCCAATGCGCCAGTCCAATCGCTGTCGGTCGTTACCCCTGACACATGTCATGTCCCCGCCTAGGAAACACAGCGAGGGCGAAGCGCTCAGAGAAAGCGACGAGTGCATCATAACGCAGCACTTGGTGATTGTGGGACGCGAGATGTGCGGTTATCGCTACAAGGCGCTTCATCCATCCCCACGCTGTGGGTGTATCAGCCAATGCTGCTGGCCGCCGCTGCGGAATCCCAAACCCCGGCCAACCGTGAGCCCTTCACGCCCAGGGGGGAAGATGATAAAATGAAAGGATCCGAGCGTCCTACCAAGAGGTTGGCATCAGATGCTCGCCTAACAAGCTCTAGCTCCAGGCATTAGCAAATCTGCGGAGGACGGGGCCGTGTGCGGACTTACCTGCGATGGCGCTTGTTTTCATTTCCAGGCCCATATCCGCTGCACAGCGCCCGTTCGCGACTTAGCGTCACATTGTATAAATGTAGTGTGTCCCCTCGTTTAAAGGAGCCCTTCCTTTGATACCCCAGGTCTGCGACTTCCAGGTTCCGACGTCATTCTTTCACTCTTTATACACTGTCAATCTTTGACACCACGCTCTCTACCGCCCTTCGGCATCAAATCGCTTTCTCAGCAAACTTGAAATCAATAAAAACTCGATCGTCGAACCTTCCCGTCCAGTTCAATTTCACCGAATATCAAACAAGAAAAATCCAACAAGATGCGCTCCGCCCTCGCCTTCACCATTGCCGCCCTTGCTGGCTCGGCGCTCGCCGCCCCTGCGTACGGTGGCTACCCTGCCGGCGGCGACAACGTTCAACTTGACGTTGTTGTTGAGACTGTTATGCACACCGTCTACGTTGTCGAAGGCCAGCCCAAGCCCACAACCACCAGCTGCAGCGAATCTACTCCCACCCCCAGCCCTTCGGCTCCTCCCGCCAACCCTCCTGCCGCCTATGAGGCAGTCAAGCCCTCTCCCAGCCCGGTCTACCAGGCTCCTCCTCCTCCTCCCCCAGTCCAGCCTTCGTCGAGCCCGAGCCCGACGCCTACTCCTGCTCCCGCCCCATCTCCCAGCCCATCGCCAGTTCCTCAGGCTCCCAGCGCAGACAGCTACATGGGCATTGTCGCTGAGTGGCGCCAAAAGCTCGGCCTCAAGGCCCTTGAACAGTCTGACCTGCTCGAGTCTAACGCCCACAAGGTCGTTGTTGACGGCAACGGTGTTATGAGGCACGAGCTTAACCCTGGCACCTACGGCCAGGTCCTTGCCCCCGGTGAGGACACTCTCGAGGGCTTCAAGAAGGTCTTCGTTGGTGGCTGGCTCTGCGAAATCCCCACCCTCCCCGGTCTCAACGGTGTCTGCGAGGCCATGTCGGAAGGCTGGGCGTACGAGGGCCAGACTGGCCACGCCGAGATCCTCACCAACCCCACCTACAGCAAGATTGGTTGCAACAACCTCAAGGGCATCTGGTGCTGCGATCTCGCCTAAGCAGCATGATGATGAGCATCATGAGGGAACCAAAAGGGGATGTGCATTTTCGCTTGGGTGGCTTTCGATTCTCTTTTCTTATGTGGCAGGGCGGCTTGGAGACCAACATCAGTACGTGATGCGTATACACTACAATGCGCTGGTTCGAACTATATTTCGCTTCTCCTTTGTATCTCTACATGGTACTAGAAATCCCTTTACATTCCCTGTTCACTTTTCAGGTGCCGTAGCGTTGTTTTCTCTGTCTATCTATCTACCGCGAATCACAGATCTACGAATTCACGAGCCAACTCCCCCCCCTTGTCCCATTTTGCCTGCGTGTATATTTTGAGTGTGCATGCAGCTTACATGGGTGTGTCTGTGTACCAGTCTACCAGCGGTTTAGTAGGATTCTCGCCATGACGCTGACTCGCGCTATCCCTTAGCGTCTGCCCTGCAGCCAATTAGTTGGAGTTTCGCAGCTCAATCGCCAAATGTCTTCGCCCTCCCTTCCCCCCCCTCGAACCAGCCAACTAGCTAACCAACTAACGATTAAAAGACGCAAATTTAGGCTTGTGTCAGTGGGACTGTTGCGCCACAAACGACGATCTTACTCCCCATGTGCTGGGTGTGACACACGAGCAACCAGAAGACCAAGACGAGCAGCAAGGAATAAACGGGGAGCGCCGCCCATGACGGAGGGGGGAGAGGGCCGTGTGTGACGAAAGAACAGCACGGGTGACAAGGCTGACAGGAAGAGCAAAAGAAAGAAGAGAAAGAAAAAAAAAGAAACATCAGCATACGAGAGAGGCGGCTGCGGAGATGACGCCTGCGGGCTGGCAACCACTCGCTCGTCGCCGTCGCTCGCCGCCGCACCGCACCGCACAGCACAGCACACAGACAGACACAGACAGCCGGGCGAATACGAAAGGGCCCCCATCCATGCTGTGTGCCTGCCAAGCGCTGCGTGTTCCTGGCTAATAACTTACTCGCGCTGCCGCGCCGCTTCGTCACCCGTTCTTCACCATGTCGAGCTAGTCTGGGAACAGCCCCCCCCCTGCCCCTCTCTTCTCTTTGTCCGTCTCTCTCTCTGGCCCCCCTCTCCTGTCAAGAAAAAATATCTGGGCCGCTGGTACCTGCGCCGCCGCCACCGCCGCCGTCGTAGTGGTCGTTTAGCCCCCCTTAGGCTTCCCCCCTACGCCTACATACCTTTTGCATTATGCGCGCAGGACGATGCAGAGCGTTTTTTTTCTCGCTCGTCTACTTCTCGATCCCCAATGATTGAATAATGCGACAAAAGGGGGCCGTTGAGGGGGCGAAGGGGTGGAAAAGGCGACGTTTTAGATGATCAGAATAAAGTTCTCCGACACGCCCTGTTTTTCTTTGCCCGAAAGGGGGGGGGCGGTGTTTGAGAAGGGAAGGCTGGTGACGATATCATCGACGACGACAGACAGCGATGATGACGACGACCGGCGGCTGGCGGCGACGATGATGAGGCAAGAGGGGAGCCGTGTGTGCATGTGTGTATGTGCAGATGGGCAACGTGCGGGTAACATCGTTACTGCATCTGTGGCGTCGTAACGTTAACTCGTTGAGAAGCGATAAAATACGGCTTTTCCCTTTCAGCCGCCCGCGCGCGCAAATCATTCGGCAGCATGTGTGTGTGTGTGCCGTCGTCACAAAAAAAACGGCATTTACACACATGCGCAACCTTTTCCCTTTTCCCGTTTGTTTTTTTTACCCAACGTATGCAAGACTTGGTCCACCTATGCCGCTGCCGCTCCCCCCATCTAACGCCTTTGCCGAACGTCCCGAGATTCTCGCGCCAGCGGCCGCCGGGAAGGGGAGGGCAGAAGGAATGGCAAAAAAAAGAGGAAAGAGGGCGGCGGCCGCCGGCGACATGGCCTTTGTCTCCCCGAGAGACAGAACACGAGGCTGAGTGGAACGGCATGGACACTTTACCACGCCTAGTCTAGCACTTTCTCCCAGAGTGTTTCAATACTTTCCTCCCGCCAGATTCCCATGGGCAGCCATATGTGATGACATTGCAGTCAGGGAGGCATTATCAACAAGTCCTGTGTATTATTGCCAGGGACAACGTGGCTAGGCAAACATGTGGTTGTCGATAATGGGGGAAGGGAAGGGGGAGGGGGGGTTTGGTGGATGCGCACATCGTAATCTCCTTTGCTATCTCAGGCCCACCGCCGCCGCCGCCGCCGCCAACGGCATTGAGGTTGCCATGTTGCGGGTTCGGTGATTTTGCGGCCAGCCCTAATCGAGAGAGAGAGAGAGAGAGAGAGAGAGAGAGAGAGAGCGCCCACCTTGCAACCACGTCAAGGGCAAGGTTCTGGAACCCGTGTTGGTGGGGGAAAAAAAAGAGAAGGAAGGGGAAGCCTTACTTACATACTACCTTGTCATGCTTCCCTCCCCCCGGTGTGGGTCATCCACCGTTGCTCGTGGGCGCGGGTGGGGAATGATTTGTCCTCTGGGTGTTCGTGCGTCCTGTCCATCCGTCTGTCTGTCGGGCGGAGAGAGGCTTAACAGGCTCAGTTAAGGTGTTGCTCCCGAAACTCACAGTCATGTCCAACAAGACCTTGTCCCGCGGGAGGGGGGGGTTGCGCTGCCGGGCTGTCCTAGCGCCTTGGGCCGTTCTGGCACTGGCAAAGTCATTGCTTGCTAATGCCTTACTTAGCAACGAGTCTTGCGGATGTGCTACGTAGCGAAACTATTTGGAAAGCCCGGGTCGACCGTGAGTCGTATAGTGCCCATGTTTGTAGTGTGGGTGGCATTGCTAGTGCAAATGCACTACTTAGATATATACATACATGCATACATTCATACATACACCGTACACCGTATGTATGTCTACTTTACTTAGATATGCCTGCTGCTCGTGCTTTTGAGAAAAGGCCACCCCGGGCACGCGCTATGAATAGGTACTCAGGCGATGTTCTGGGCTTGCACGCCCGCCTCACGGGGCCCCTACGTCTTGCCTGTTAAGCGCCGAACTCGGTATCGGAGGATTTGCGCGGACGGTGAAGGGTGAGCGAGGGGGGGAGGGGGGGGCTTGATTTGCTCTGTCCAAGCGCGCGCCCAACGTTGTCAGCCACGTTCCCGCTAAGTACAGTAAAGTACTTTCGCTGAGGCGCTATCATCCATGTAAAAAAGAACCACACGAGCCCCTCGGTGTGCCCCCGTTTGCGTCCAGCCAAAATAATAGGTAGGGATCTAGCCCGTCCGATTTTCCCACTGCTCGATGATCGCGAACATCAAGAGTCCCATTCGTGCCCACTACCCGTACTGTTAGTACTGTGTGTCTGCCTCTTTTCCAGCCCGGCATAGACCTCATGGAGGTGTGAGATGGACGTCTCTTAATACGATAATGCACCGCGACCGTACCGAGACCGCTCCAACGCGCCTTTCCTCAAACAACTCTGTGGATGCTGGCAAAGTCTCCTGAGGAAGCGCGCTCCAGACCATCTGGAGTATGGTTTTGGCACAAGTGCTTAGTCTAGTATATCTAGCCTGTTTTTCTGCGGCGGCGGTGAGAGAGAGCTCCCTCTTGCGATTCGCGACAATTAGGAATCCCAGCCGGGGCGGGAGTGGTAGGCACGTGACATGAGTGAATCGGGGAGAGGGGGGTGGCTTAGTCTTCTTCTCTTTTCGTCCTTCAAAGCAGGTCTCTCCATGTAAGAAAGAAAGAAAAAAAACGAGTCATTGAAAGCACTGGACGTGATAAGGACCACATCGAAAAACGTCATTCAACGAAACAAAGACAGATTAAAATCACCGGTCGGGCATACATGGCTATCGAGCGCCAGTCATGGCATCATAACAACGGGCTTACTATCACCCCCATTCCGCATGTGGAGTCGCTCAAAGAGACAGGAGAAAGAAGAGGGGGGGGGGAATAGACAGCGGTTCCTGTCATGAACAGAGTGTGCTAAGTACTTGCTAGTAAAAGTAGGTATCCAAGTAAGTAAGTAAGTAAGTGAGTAAGTAAGCAGTCAACAAAAAAAGTCGCGGCGCCTTCTTCTTCTTCTCCACCACCACCACACGGACCCTCCGATGTTATGCCATCACCGCAAAAGAAAACACCGCTGTATATCACTAGCTTAGTTTAGCTTGGGCGAATAGTGAGTTATCTACATTATGTATCGTTCGGCTATATTACCTGTTCGTTTCTGGATTAGGCGGGTGTGTGCGACTATTCTTGCTTCCTGTTCTTACCTGATATAGTGGTAGCGGAAGAAGGGGGGTGACACAGTAGGGGGGGAGACTATCACTCGCTATTATCGGGAGTTATGTGCTTACCGAGACAGGAAACTGTTACGAGAAGCGCTGGCTGTGTGGTATGGGGCTTGAACGTTTTTCTTTTTCTTTGTGCTGTATTGTGTTGTGTGTGGCGAGTTCAAAGTCGTAGTAGATACGGATACGGTTTCAGTGTTTCTCGCTCTCTCTGTATGTGTAACCGACTATTATTGGAAACATGGGGAGTGGGTGAGGGAGGAGAATAAACATTCCTGGCTTTGCGTGTTTACCGGAGGGATGGGGGGTTTGAAACGACGCGCTTATGTGTGCACTTTTGTCGTGCCAGTGTCGGATGCGCAAACTTTGTTCCTTGACAGGTGGATAGTGCCAAGACAATAACAACAACGAAAGTGTGACGTAGACGAGACTCAGTGCTAAGTATTCCGAGTTTCGTGTAGTCTGAGAAATGCGGTGCTGGGAAAAGGTTGAAAATATGATGGTGGTGGTGGTTGCGCCGCTGGTAAAACCCACACGCTCAACACTATCACATGCAAGGACCCGACCATTCTAACCATAACAACAGCATACCTACACCACGACCTCTCTTTCTTTGATGAAACCCAAACTTGATAACTATGAAGATAATAATGAAAAATACATACTCTGTAACCCCGCCACAGCCAATAGCAACACTCTCCCCCTCGTCGCGAGAGTACCGTGATATCAGCAAGTAGACCAACAAGGTACTACCATCACTACCACTACCACACACTCGCACACACTCGCACACACTCGCACACACAAATCCCAATATTGATGACGAGGGAAAATAAAAAACAGAAAAGCAGCTATTTCTCCCACAGCGATTCGGAATATCTTCCTACCACCACGCAACACAAACACCATGTCTCATGAATCCGTCTGGTACTCGCGCCCACGCACCTACGGCAAGGGGTCTCGAGGCTGGTAAGTTTTTCTTTCTCTTGCAATGCAGCGCAGTGCAGTACAATAAATCATCCTTTTTCTCTTCTCTACTTCCCATGTACAATTCCACTATTCATAACCACAAAGACAACAATTCAACCCCCCCCCCCGCTCCCCTCTTATTTCATATTCACCGCATTCCCTTTCTACCACCCACATCCTCTCTCCGACCCTATTATCCTTCGTTTCTGTCCCGCATCAAAACAACAAAAATTGAAAAGGGAGAGAGAGAGGGGGGTTTTTTTGGCTAACACAAAGATTGCAATACACAGTGTCGTTACAGGCGACAAGAAGAAATCCGGCATCATACGCAAATACGGGCTCAATATGAGTCGGCAGGCGTTCCGCGAGAAGGCGCAGGATATCGGGTTTGTCAAGGTACGTTTTTTTTCTTCTTCTTTTTATCTATAGTAAAATCTGTCATTGGGGTGGTTTTTGTTTGGGCTTTGTTTGTAATTCAGGGAAAGAGGAGAGGGAGATGCTTATTTAAAAGCGGATATATGCGATTGGAGGGGGAAAGCGGAGAGACGAGAGACATGGTCATGGGCTAATGATTCAACGACGCAGTACCGATAGATTCGCGTTTTTCTCGAGAAAGGTTAAATGGCGAAGAATAGGTGTCACGAATGTTATGCACGTCCGCTCGTGGAGGAAGGAACAGGTGCTGGCCGGAGTGGAGGAGACGGCATAACAGGACATGTGAGAAGAGAGATGGCGACTAGGAAACGAAAACAAGTCATGGCATGTACTTGAGAAAAGCAAAATGAGTCTCTTTTTCGTGATTCTATGGGGATCCTCTCTGTCTTGCATGTGAAGAGAGGGGCTATCGGTGTGTATGCATGCCCCCCTTTCAGACTACACTCTCTATCCATGTTTTATTCCTGAATGAACACATGTCTTCGATATATATATCTGAACTTCCCTTTTAGTCTCACGCATGAACTGCGTCGCCGTCGTTGTAGATGCCAGAGTCAGAATGAGAGATTCCAGGCTCAAGGTAATGCGATTAAAATTCCACGACATGGCAACTGCTGTTCTCCTTCTTCAGGTCGCCAACAGTGCGGAATTCGCGAAGAGGACCGGTCGGTTAGTCAGACCGACGGGTTGCTGGATAGTTGGCGTCGTTTTGATCTCAACAACATCCGGCGTGACGACGTCTTCCTTTTTCTTATCCATCTGCGCAACCGACTTGACCATGCTGAAGTCGCCTGAGACGCCGCTTGGCCCCTCGTACATGTCGTAGAAGGGGAGGCCGTGTTCTTTGTACGTCTCGACGTCTAGCGGCTTCGTGGGGGGATCTTCGCCAGTGACTTCCTTGTAGACGGCTGAGTTGAGAATCTGCACGTTGAAGACGGTGGTGCGCTGGCTCTGCCATGCCTCGCCCAGTTGGTCGCGGACGATGCTCTGTTTGATCTTTCCGCCAGCGGCAATGGCCATCTGTCGTGCCGGACAGAACCCTCCTCCGCGCAGTTTAAGAATCAGATGGATCGTAGAGTCCTAGATTAATACATCAGCGTGTACTTGGTTTTTTTCCAAATGAATTGTTCATACCTGGGAAACGTTGAAGTATGCAAGCGCGAGATCATCTGATGCTCTTGTTAATCAAATTTCCGTCTTTTGCGCACCATTTGTGACAAACCTTGCATCTGGGCGCCCATGAAAACCAGTTTCTGCTGGTCCGGAGGTATTCCCTCTTTGTCTTGAATACGGCGTTTGATGAGCTCGATAGTATCGGTTCCCTCTACGCACACTTTGATCCTCTTTCCAGTGAGTGAATTTACCCAGATAGTATAGATTCCCTGGGTACATGAGGGGTCCGCAACACTGGGCTTCAAAACACTCCCAGACACGTGCTTGTGCAGAGACGGGGCGGGACGTGGTTCGTATGGCGTAATCTCAAACTGAATGCCACCAGCAGCGTCTTTGCCCGTAATCTGCGACTCAACCGAGTGCCCGCTACCAAAAGGCATGGCCACGAACTGGCGAATGGTGCCGTTGGAGTCCGCGATGCCATCCAGCCACTTCTGGCCCGGCACAACGATATAGTCTTGAAGTGACGAAGCACCAGAGTTTTCGCCCTTGTCTTTCGCGAGCCGGGCCTGGCGCCGCAGCTCGGTACCCGCATCCTCGACTGCAGGTTCCCCGGAAATAGCATTAATACAACCGACATAGATCTTGATCATGTAGTCCTGACTGCCGCCGCACTCAAAGTTGATCCACATGGCCTCAGACTCTGTAGGCTGAATTAGTAGATCCCAGTGACATATTGAAGCATCCGCACTTACGGTACATGGGGAAGAATACGCCGCCTTTGATGGTCATGTCTGACGGCATCTTCTCGCCGTAGTCTGCAACCGCCTTGAGAGGGTATGCACCCAAGTCTGGCGGGAGGTAAGACACCTGGTGGTTGTCCGGCACTCGGATGGTACGTCGAAATGAGATGCGAAGATCACCATTAACAATGATCTCGCTGCCGGATAGCTTGCAACTCAGTGGCTTGCTGAGCATGGTTGTAGGATGTGAAAGCGAGTTGTTGTTGATGTGGTTTGGGGGCGAGTGTATGAGAAAAATGGAAGGCAGGAATAAATAGTGTACGAGTCAAAACAAGCGCCTCACGGTGAGACCGGTACGGAGTGAAGGGAACCTAAAAGGACTATGCAAACGGTGTTGAGCAAACAGGTGAAAGGAACGAAGGCTACCAGAGACCTCGTGTAACCAGAGTTAACGCACCAAGGGTCACCGACACAGCAATACGATATGAAAACACCGTTGATCAAGTTAACAATCAAAAGGCTTACTGATTATATGCTTTCAACCCACGCTATGCAATAAACGTACGTATACACACTGAATCCACCCCCAAAACTCATGCAAGTCCCCTCCGCTCTTCTTCAACCAGTTTTAAACTCTTCTCGCAATCACCACAGTACCCCTTGACCCATTCTTCTACCTGTTTTTCCTTGCCCTTTCTAGCTGCACCTTCCAATAGCATTCCGACCTTGCTACACTTGTGGGTTTCATCAAGCAGCCAGTTCTCGTATTCTGCCTCTACCACCTCCTTCTCAATGCGGTTGATGACGCGCAGTGCGACGAGCAGGTCGTGGCGGTGCGAGCCGAGCTTCTGGCGAGTACGATGGAGACGCTGTGTGCTGTGTGTTGAGGGTTTGTAGAAGGTTTGTGTCGGGCTTGTCGCATACGGATCGTGGAGGAGTGTGGTAAATGTTTGGTGGCTGTGCAAAGTTAGTCGGGTTCAGACGGTGAAAAGGTGTAATCGTACCATCGGTTGTCAGTGCTGGGAACAGGCGCTGACAGTTTGATGCTTGTAGCATTCGTGTGTAGGAATGACTCCTCAATGTCACGAATATAGATGGAGCGTGTCATTGTGGTCGATGGCCCAACTCCCAATCGCGCCATGTAGTTGGCAGCGCCTCGCTCATGCCACCAGGTCCAGCCGTCTCTCGACGTGTAGAAGAAATTAACACCGCCGCTGAACAGCAAAAGACCAAAGAGCAGAGTGTGCGCCGAAATCACCTTGCCAAGCCCAGCACATATTGCTAGTATCCAGCTCATAACAGTCGAGACTATGCTGATGACAATATTGCCAATGTACTGCGCAATAAACGATCCAGTGGTCTGAGGCTGTAACTTGAACTTGCGAGGTCTATTGGGTGGCGGGATGTCCTGCACATCCAGCTGCAAAGCTTGGGTTTGCGTGCCAATCTGGCCGAAGATGCTGATGACTTTATTCGTGGTTCTGTTGTGGCCAAGTCTTGCAATCTGATCGTTGACCACATCCACCAGATCTTGCGCCTCAAGCTCGATGTCCTGCAAGGCTTGACGCTCAATGAGTTTCTTTGCAAAGCGCGGGTTGCGTTTCCAGTCGACCTTTGTATGAACAGCAAGCTTGCACCGCGCTTTGGAGACATGCGTGACGACAATCTTGCTCACAAGTACGAAGCGCTCGTGGCCAGGCAGATACCAGGGCGTCTTCCGGTCAGACACGACGTAACAGAGGTGGTCGTTTAGCACTTCTATGACCTGGTAGTCGTTTATGACGATTGCATCTTTCTTTCCTGGCTGCGCAATCTCATACTCAAAGTCCCTTCGCTGAAGGCTGTTTTCGCTTGCAGTCCATGGACCCTGCACAACACGCGTTGCGCTTCGTTCGCGATATAGCAGCTGGAAGACTGCGCTCTTGTCACCGAAGAGAATGTGGAACAACCCCTTTGCGCTGATGTCGTACTCCCGCTCCACAGCGACTTGCGTCATGCCAGCAGGAGAAAAGACTACAGCCTGATTCGGCAACTTGAACTTAGTGGCGCTCCTACTCACAGTGGCACCAGGTGGTCCAAACAAGTTGCCGTCGATGCGCAGACTGGCCTTCAAATTCCTGCCAATATATGCTGGATCCATGGGCGTGTCTGGAGAAACATCCTCCCAACCTTCTTCACCCGCTGAATATTGGCTCTCATCTGATTCAAACTTGATCAGAGTCTTGATTGTCTCCTCGAGGGTTTGGTTGCTTGAAGCAACATTGCGAACGAGGAAGTTTAGACGTCGCAGGAGCAGCTTCGGAGGCTCAAGAAAGGTCTTTACGGTAATCCTGGTCGAGCCGTCTTCTCTTGCGGTGGGCTTGAAATGAAGGAACAAGAAATCGCAGTCTTTGCCGGGGGCAGCCGTGACTTCATCAATGGAAGCCATGCTGATTCTAGTAACGAGAACGAGACCAATATGGTTGCTGTAAAAGTAAATGTTCTTGGTTGTAACGTAGACACGACCTGGGAACTCTTGCAGGTCGGTTGGATTCCACACTGCGCGAAATACTAGGACCATCTTCTCTGATCGTGGCACAGTAGGGAACAGTATGCGGAACTGGGCATCCTGCATACGTAGAGCAAGAGGATAGCAGCTCGGGAATTCCTCTTCCTCAGCCAACTCGCTGGCGGGAGCGGGAATTGGCCCGCCCAAGCTAGCTGACTTGCGATGCACTACGGCAGCTGGGGCGGTTGGCCCATTTGCGGATTTGATCTTCTCGGTGCTAAGATCGTCTACTGGGCTTAGGGGTCCAGACCGGCTACGGTCGCGGGTCGGAGAATCTTCGTGACCTCCCACATTAACATATCCCCAGTTGACTGAGCCCCACAAGTTGGCCATGAGCCCACCCGGCATGTTGCCTGATCGGCCGCTACCTAGGCCGCGCTCACCACTCACGGCGACAGCGGCTTTGCTGAGGTTTGTCGGTGCTGGTGGGCTGGCCAGTGTAGAAGGCGCAATAGTCGTATACGGGAGCGTTTGTCCCATGACTAGTCGAGTGTCAGGGAGCCCAGGTGCCGGGGCAGGAACCTGACCAACTTGCACAATGTTATGGCTAGCTGAAGCAAGGCTTGCGGATATGAGGCTAGCAATACCGCTACTCGAGGAAGCAGAGGCGTCTTTCCCGCTCAGCTGAGGGCCTATTGTTGATTTTCGCGTAAGGTCCAGTTTCTCCATGATCCTCGCCGTATGATCACGACGAGTGGTTTCGCCTTCGAGTCCTGTGGCGCGCCGAGACGTCACATCAAAACTACCACGTACGGCAAGGCCATCGCTGCTTTGGGGATTAAGAGTTTCTGCGCGGTCCAGATTGAGGCCATCTTCGCCATCAGAGGTCTTTGCGGCAAATTCAGGGGCTACGGGTGGGCTGATGGAGAATGCGGCGTCAATGGACCCAGTGCCAGAGAGATCCTTTGAAGTATCTTCGAGCGCTTTACGCTTGGCGACCTCGAACGCGGAGATCCACTGTGTAATGTCGGTTTGCGTCTCAGCCTGGAGGAGAATGGTGGTATCTTTGGTCTTGACTTCAAAGCAGAAGCGTCGCTCCTCTGCAAAAGCCGGTCGAATACCGCAGAGCAGCACGCCAATCTTTTCAGATTCCTCGACAGCACCGGACCGCGTCCCTTGCGTGAGCCAGCCGAAGATGCCGTTCTTGACGAAGAACCACCGCCTGACCCAGTAGGTCCTGGCGGGCTTGCCCGTGATTGTGCGCTGGAACAGCCAGCCTTGCTTTTCGGCCTTTTCGCTTCCGGGGTCGGGCTTTGCGGGCGATTGCAGATTCGCAGACGAGGGCGCTGTGCCAAGGTAGGGAACTGTCGAGGCAGCATACGAGTCGAGGTCTCGCGATGGTCGTGCGCTTGCTTCGGCCGCGCCCTCGACCTGCTGTCGCGCAAGGTGCAGTTCTCTCTTGAAGACGCGCTCGCCGTTCTCCATCTCCTTGCTCCAGCCGCGCACACGCTCGACGTCCGACGTCCACATGGTGAAGCCCTTGGCAGCTGACTCGGTCCCGGACTTCATTTCGCGCCACTGCTCGTGTACAACCTTGACGAGTAGCTTGTCGAGCGTCAGGCGTATCTGGGGCGCCAGCACGCAAAAGTTCATACTGGCCTGGAGGTATGCCCGCCGCGCTTCGTGCAGCTGGAAGGCGTCTTCTCTCAGCGATGAGGCCTCTTTTGACTTGATCTGTCCGGCATAGCGCGCAATGGCTGCATCGAAGATGCGCTGTGTCGACTCGAGGTTCTTGCGGGCCTCCTTGAGCATGCGCAGGTCGTTATTGACAAAGGCCCGCAACGGCTCGCACATGGTGTTCTCAGCCCGCTTCATGCAGCGCAATGCGCTGTTCCAGTATTCGCGCGCGCCCTCGCCAAAGCGCTTGAGGGCGAGCACTGTGTAGTCATGGTCGACAACCGCCTCGGAGAGCTGCAGCGGCGGATGCGCCGTCTGGACATAAGCGTCGACCAGGGCCTGCATGTTGCTGCACTCGGCTGCAAGCTTCGAGGCGGCGCGGATGAAGGCGTCGAGCCATCTTTCGATCAGTTCGATCTGGTCGCCGTAATGCACGGCGGTTGCGCGGAACGTGGGCGAATCGAGGGCGGCTTCTTTGATTACGACGGGGCTGCATGGTGTAAGTATAACCACGAGTCCTGCGACGCCGTCGCCACATACATGAGATCCAACGGCCTCGACACGGGCTCGACGCTGGGCTGGGGCGGCTGCTCTTCCGCCATGGTTGCTGGCTGGGCGGCCAATACAGGGTGGGTATGAAAACGGGGTATCTATAAAGAGTCTTGGCAGAAGCAGACATGGGCGCTAGAATACATGGTCGAAGTCGCAAAGGGGCAGCAGATTGCGGCGTGGAGTGTCGTGTCGTGTCGCTTGTCCTCCTGGCCATGGCTATGCATAACATGAAGGCCCTGGCCCCCCGGCCCTGGATTGCGGCGGCGGCGGGCGGCGGGCGGGCGGTCGGTCGTCATTGCCGCGGCGAACGTCAGGGTTCGTTGCGCTAGCAGCTACTCCACCAAAATTTTGTGACCAAGCAGCCCACGCCCGTCCAGCAGCAGCAACATCCACCACCACCACTGTCACCACCACCGCCGCCCACGCCCAGCACGGCACATGGCGCCCACCAAGGACAACAGCGCCAGGAACGGCGTCAAGCGCGAGCTGGCCAGCGCCGCCGAGCCGCCGACCAAGAAGGCAAAGCTGCTCGACAACACCGACGACGAGGGCTCGGACAGCGACAATGGCCAAGGGTCTTTGCAGATCAACGAGGACTATGCGCGCCGGTTCGAGCACAACAAGAAGCGCGCCGAGAAGTTTAGACGTACGCGACAAGCGCAGCTGCAACCGCCCCGCCACTAACTGTATGCAGTCGAGGAAAAGTACGGCAAGGACAGGGCATTCGACAACGGCGACGATGACGAGTCCGAAGACTCGGAGGAGGGCGTAGAAGAGGACGATGCAGCCGAGCTCCTGGACGAAGACCTCGACGAGCAGGTCAATGCTACTCTGCAGGCTCTGCGCGCAAAGGACCCCCGCATCTACAACAAGGACGTCAAGTTCTACCGCGATGTCGACGAGAACAAGGGCGCAGAAGAGGCGAGCAAGGAAAAGTCTATGACACTCCGCGACTACCATACAAAGAATCTTCTCGAGGGCAAATACACCGTCGATGAGGATGAGGATGCGCCGCCAAAGACGTATGCGCAGGAACAGGAAGAGGCCCGCCAAGAGCTAGTCAAGGCCCTGGATGCTGCTGACGGAGACGACGACGATGACTTCATCGTCGCCAAGGAGAAGCCCGAAAAGCCCAAGGAAGACCGGATCAAGATCACAGCAGAGGATGTGGAAAAGGCCGATCAAGACCCGGAAACCTTCCTGTCCAACTTTATGGCTTCTCGCGCCTGGGTGCCCACCAAATCTGCTCGTTTCCAACCGCTCGAGTCGGACGACGAAGAGGAAGACGCCGCTGCTGACGAATGGGAGAACTCGTACAACCTATACTTTGAGGACACGACGGGCGCCAACGAGAAGATCATGACATATGCCCGTGACGCCGTTGCAAACACTACAGTACGTCGAGAGGATAAGAGCAGCCGGCGAAAGGCCCGTGAGGCTGCACGGGCAAAGCGTGAAGCCGAGAGGAGAGAGAAGGAGCAGGACCTTGCTCGACTGCGCAAGCTCAAGGTCGAAGAGATGGAGGAAAAGGTCAAGCAGATTCGTCAGATAGGAGGACTGAGCGGCAGGGACTTCAACATTGAGGAATGGAAGGATGTGCTCGAGGCAGACTGGTCCGACGAGCAGTGGGACGCTGAAATGCAGAAGCGCTTCGGAGACGCATACTACGGAGAAGAAGAGGGGCCCGACCAGAAGGGCAAGAAGAAGCCCAAGAAGCCCAAGTTTGACGACGACATCGACATCAAGGATCTCGTACCCGACTTCAAAGACGACGCCGAAGAAGAGCGCCCCTCGCTCTCCTCGGACGACGAACTGGCCGACGCCGACGGCGCCTCTGATAATCAAGAGGACCCTGATGCCGCCGAAGACGCCACCAGCACGGGCGCATGTACCCAAAAATCGTCCAAGCAGCGCAAGCAAGAGCGCGCAGACGCAAAATCCGCCGCCCGTCGCGACCGACGCCTAATCGAGAATCTCGTCAACCAAAACCTAGAATACGAGGCCGCGCTCGCCGCCAAGCCTTCAAAAGCTGCCTCGCGCTTCCGCTACCGCGAAACGTCACCCACGTCGTTTGGCCTGACGCCCCGCGACATCCTGCTTGCCGACGACAAGGCGCTGAATGCCTTTGCCGGCCTCAAGAAACTCGCGTCGTTCCGCGACCCCGTCAAGAAGAAGCGCGACAAGAAGCTGCTCAGCAAAAAGGCTCGCATCCGCCAGTGGCGCAAGGATACCTTTGGCGATCCCCATGGCCCAACCCGTGCCTTTGAAACGCTCGTCGACTCTGCGGCTCCACAAAGCGTCCAGCTTGACAGGCACGACACCCCCGACCAGCCGCCTAGCAGCAATATTGTTGAAGGCGACAAGAAAAAGAAGAAGAGGAGCCGGAAGAGGAAGGCGGCTGCTATTGAGGTTTAGAGGCTTGTAAGCTTGGTCCAATACTTGTTTGGGGTTTTTTTCTTGGGGGGGGGGGGACTGGGGTATGCAACTGTAAGATACCAAATTTCCAAAAAAAAAGTGGGCAACATATTTTTTTATTGGTGGTTGTTCTCCGAATATTCTATTTGTTGTAAAAGAGATAGATACAAAGAAGACAAAGACCCAAAAAAGGGGAGTCTATCTCTACTATCAAAACTTTACGCTGACTAGGAGTGGCTTGCAACAAGAATGGCTTACTCAGAGTTAATACTTTTTTTTAGAATCCGGGGCGGTGAAAACGGCAAACACCATAAACCACCAACCTAACTGGAAATGGGAAGACTGTTTATTTTTTTGCTTTCTATTGATGAGCTATTACTTTCGCCTAGCAAAGCGTACACACTGGTTCATTTACATGCCCCAAAACCAGCAACTCCAGGCCCCCACACCCTACTCGTACCGCATTCGGAAGGTATCATATATCGTCATGGAAAGCAATGCGACTATCGGAAGCTTCAGTCGGCGAACCCAAGCACTGCATTGAACCGCGTGACGCGAGTCGACTCGACATGATATTGAAGTTTTTGTGTCACTGTAACGGTGATATCAGACGGGCAAACGACGACATCGGGTATGGTAAGGTCGCACAATCCTGGCACCCAAGTCCAAAAGAGACTACTGGTCGTCGGCGTCGTCGGGCTGGTCGAAGAGAAAGTTGGCGGCCAGCTCCTCGTTCTTGTCGCACGCAAAGTATGCCTGGATGACGAGATCACGCTCAAACCCGAGGCGGCACAGACGCTCAATGGCCTCGCGCTCCTCCTCGGTGACAGAGATGGCTTGGGCGCCCGGTGGCAGGGGCGCGTCCTCGTCTGCGTCCTCTGCGAGCAGCTGCAGGAACTGCTCTGGGTTGGATGCAATCATCTGGGCCAGCTGGGGGTTGCCTGCGCCGACCTGCTGCAGAATGGGCTCAAGCATTTGGGGCTGCTGTTGTACCACCTGTCGTAGCTGCTGGAACTGGGGGTTGTTGCGCAAAAAGTCGAGGGAATTGGCGTTGAGGGCGCCGGCGCCAGCACCTCCAGTACCACCAGAGCGAGCACCGCCAGCACCTCCCCGGTTTTGGGCGGCGGCAGCAGCCTCGAATAGGTTCATGGGCTCATCGCCTCCGGACGAGGGGTTCGCAGCAGTGGCAGAGGTTGCACCCGTGTTGCCGCCAGCAGGCGTGGGCGACGTGGGCGCACGGGCTTGTGCTTGTTGCGCCTGCTCCTGCAGTGCGCTCTCGGGGATGCCCTAGAAGAAAGTTAGAAAGCGCCTTTTAGCAGGCGGGGAGCGCCACTCGTCTTACCGTCAGCAGATACTCAACCGCTCGGTCGGGGTTGAAGAAGGCGGCGCGCATGGCACGGTCAATGTCAGCTCTTGCGAAACCCATGCTCTCCATGTTGGCAATGGCGGCCTCGCGTTCGCCACCCATGGTCAGAGCAGAGGGGTCGTTGAAGCGCTCGCCCGATGCCTGAGCAGGCGCGGGCGAAGGTGTAGCGGGGGCATTCTGTGTGCTGGATGCTGCTGCTGGTGCAGGGGCTGAGGGCGTCTGGGCTGGTACTGGCGCAGGTGTCGAAGGCGCAGCTTTACTCGACGATGCAGCAGGGGCGGCCTTTGGCTTGGAGACCATGCAGACAATGAAGCCCTTTTCCTCAATGTTGTACGACTCGACCGTGTTGGCATCTTGGAGGATCTTGCCTGTTGGCTGCGTGTTAGCGACGGCCGCTGCCTGGCGTGGAGAAAAGCTGCGGCTTGTGCAGAGCTTACCCGAGTAGATGAGCTTTTGCTGTGGAACGTCCCATCCCTTTTCTGCCTGAATCTTGGACTTGAGGGCGCCAATCTATTGTGCAAACATTAGCTGCGGGCGAGGGCGAGCGGCGAGCGGCGAGTGGCGAGGCTGAGGGTGGCGGGCGCTGCATACCGTTTCTGAAGGCTCGGCCTCGATGACGAACTTGTTCTGCTTCAGGTCCTGCTTGGGCGTCAGCGGGGGGGCTCTCTGGCGGCGACGGGGCGAGCAGACGCGTACCTTGAATGTGATCTTCATCTTGGCGGTTGGAGCGTGGGTGGTTGCAGATGGAGCAGTGTTGGGCGGGGTGTCGTTGGAGGTGAGGTGGGGATGATGAAGGTGGTCTTGGCGCGATGGCGCAGGCGCAGGCGAGTGACAGCAGCGGTAGTGGTGGTGGTAGTGGTAATAGTGGGAGAGCGAGGGCAAGGGCCCGTGGCAGGCTGCACTGCGCTCTTTCTATGGAGACGGGCTGCAGGCGTTTGTGCACGGCAAACGGTGGATGGTTTGCGTGCGCGGGCAAGCAATGGATGGAGGCTGGTTTTGAGTAGGCAGAGTGTCGGTTGTCGACCTGTGTGAGCTTGCACTGCTGGTGAAGAGGCCGCCAGCACAGCCATAGCCACAGCCACGAGTGGCGCACGATGGATGCCAAGACCCCGAGGCAGAGGCGTTCCTCAGGCATACACACACATAGACTCTCACACACATACACCTGCACATAGACATTCATGCCGTCAATGAATGATCGACGACGCGAAAAGAGGCTTGATGCAGCCGCCGGGCCGCTCCAGGGCAAAGGCTGATGCGGCAGCGGTGGCATCATTCGTCATGTCCACAAGTCACGGGACGCCTAGTTTGGCGCGCGCCCATGTCGATAGCAGCTGGAGACGGACTACCACGACGACTACCACGACGACTACCACTACCACCACCACTACCACTGCTACGCCCACACGCACACGTACAGTATGGCACACTCAGCACCCACGGCCACGGCCAACGGCCAGAACGGCCTCCTGCGCGCACTCCCGGCAGTGACGCAACAGAGGAGGGGGGTTGGCCCGCATCCTCATCTCGGCCCCGGCTAGCGCTGCTGACATCCATCTCCTCCCGCCGCCCGCATCGATACCGGCACGCGTCAACACAGGCTCTCTCTGCAGTGCCGCGTCCAGCAATGGCAGGCCAGCTGCTGCACGTCGGGCGGAGGGCGCATTTCTGTTTCAATGGGCCATGAATCAGCGTCGCCAGTCGCGAGGAGCGTGTTTCACGGCCATGCCAAACGCTGGCCTCGCCACGCCGGCGGCACGACAGTCGGCTGCCGCGATGCTGTCATGGCTGCACGGCAGCTGGCAGACTATCGATGGTGCTACCCACGGCCGTGGCGGGCATGGGCAGCGTGCCCCGGCGCCACCATGTGTTTGTTGTGTGCTTTTGCCGCACGCATGGGCACAACAAGGCGTAGGGAAATGAAGGGCCAACCTTAGCGTAGCTCGACGCGACAGAGTTTGACAGGTAGGCCCTGACACGGTTTCTACACAGGCCGTGGCTGGCCTGGCCCGCCTGTCTGCCCCGGCCGGCCATTGGCCGTCGCCGTCGCGGTTTCGAAAAGACCAGCCGTTTTTCTTTTATGCTTCAAGCGCAGCTGCGGCGCCGTCACATGGCCCTCGACTCGGCCGCGTCGGGGCGGCGTGCAGCGCGCTGCAGTGCCATGGTCGCCTAGGCAGCTCCATGGCTGCGTGCGTCTAAACATGCTAGTAGGGGTTTCCCAGCGCAGTCGTGGGCGTGTTGCAGGCCCGCCCTCGAAACAACGGCCCACCCGTCCGCCGTGTGTGCTCGTCTTGTAAATCTAATATTACTTGTTGCCCCTCCACACGCTGCCGACGATGCGTGCTCTTGTCTCTCTCTCTCCCTCCCTCTCTCTCTCTCTCCGCCCTGCCTGTCCTTTGTCGCTGCGTGCTTGCCCGCCGCCCTCTGCTGCCCACACATGCCACATGCGGCCTAGCCGCGCCTCCGCCACGGCCCCCGAAACGGTTCGCTCGACTATAGTACCTGCATCTATACAGCCGCATCATTTCCTCCAACGCGTCCACGTCCCCCCACGGCCGCTTTAGCGCCTCCCCACAGCAACACGCCGGGGGGTGTTTTTATGCATCCGGTCCGCATAATCCCATCCACATTGCCGCGACTCTCTCGCTTCTCCCAACACCCACCCGTAGCCGAAAACCCTTTCTATTTTGGGCCGACCGTTACTTTAATACAAACTCACCTGCTGCTACTCCGCTCCACAGCTCTCACCAGCCCTTTGTCGACAATCCCCCCCCCGAGCCTGCGAGGCTGGCCGCCTGTACTTGCAAGTACCCTGGCCTACGCCATCAACCCCCCCCCTTGACACCCATCAACCATGTCACAGTCTCGGATACTCTACCTCTCACTTGTCGGCTTCGTGGCATGGTCGACCACCGCAGCTGACGCAATCATATCCATCCTAGAGGCCGCATCCTTCTCGTCTGCTCAGTCGTCCTTGGTTGGCATTGCCGCTGCAGCAGGCACATTCGACCTCGTCTCGCTCGGCGCCATTGGCTTCTACCTGTACCACAGCCTGGGAAGTGCACACGCGGCCTTGGAGCAATCCGGGAAGGCGAGAAGAGCCATTGTGGCCGTCTGCATCCTCTGGTCATGTATCGCATTGCTGCTGTCCCTGGTGCTGATCGTTGTGGTCAAGTCAAGGTGGGACGAAATCACTGCCACTTCTTCGAGCGCGCCCACACTGGATTGGGACAGTCATGTCTCTGGGCAAATGGCAGCATGGGTCCTGTCATTCATCAGCCAGGCTGCTCTGTACGCCTCTCCCCTATGGAATCGCAAGGCCCCGCTTGTTCAGACTGTCGTCACATCCGGCCCCCGAGACTCGGTCATCAGTGAGATGCGAACAAACCGCCCCAGGGACTTGTATATTGGAAAACCCGTCGAGCCGTCATCGCCACTGGCTGCTCACCTGCCTCGCGAGCTTTCGCCAGCTCTGCCCTCGCCTACCTTTTCAAGTCGGTCTTCTCAGTCGATGCGATCGTTCCGCGAATCTCTTCGCAACGTCATCCGCCCAGTCACATCCCGCACGACTCTGATCAATCAGAAATCATTTACTCGAGATGCACCACTCAGCATCTACTCGAACCGGCAGTCAGTAGACACTGTCTCGCATTCGGACGGATTCGACAGCTGGGACACTAGTAGCGTGAGCATCCCAGCGCGCGACGTCGTGCTGCAACAGACGACACCATACAAGGTTACTGCGTTAGAGCCCATCCCCGGAAGCCGCCCAAACTCACCTGCTCGACCATTGGACGGCCCTTTTCTTTCGGAACTTCCGGAGGAGGAAGACGACGACGACTTGGCACCACCTCCCAGGATGATGCCTGATACGGCGCGCCCACCGAGCCCTGCCGTTAGTGAGGCTCACATCCACCCACTGTTTAGGTCGGAAAGTCCGTCGGGCTTGCCGCCTCCAACTGCCACACCTGGGACAAGCATCATGGCCAGCCCTTACTCAACCCAGGCTATTACATGCCCTCGACGCTCGTTTAGCCGCATGCGATCAAACAGCCAACTGAGCCAAACCAACACCCTCCACCAAGCCAGGAGCTTTAGCCGGGACCGCCGCCCAACAAGCGAACAGTCCAACTCAAGGAGCCCTTCCCCTCCGAGTCGCGCAATGACTCCTCCCATTCCGGACTTTGTGCTCAACTCTTCTCCGCGGAGCAGCGTATGCGGTGCTCGAAGGGTCCAGCTCCAATATACCCCCGACCGATAATGGCACAAGAGGTCGGCATCTGGTGTCACGACTGTCATTGTTTGACATGACGCGCCTAATGCTCAAAGATGTAATGTTTTGCACGCTTGTACGATACGATCTCCTCGCTTATTCCCTTGTATTCATTCGTATATCCACTTTCCTTGTCACGTGTTTTTTTTGTCCTCTTTCCAATGTCGCGAGCTCTCTTGCCCAAGGGCCTGATTGAGCTTTCAGCGTTTCTTAGTAAAGGGCTTCTTGCATATGGGAACTGTTGACCAGTATCCAAACAACTTTTCTTTTTCCAATCTTCATCGGCTTTGTGTAGTGTAGTATGCATCCATCCTAGTACTTAGTTTACGAGCAACATCATTTGGGAAAAGACAAACGGGAAGACAAAAACTTTTTTTGGTACGACAAGAGAGGGACGACTCGGACGACTCGCGCACGCACCCGTCTCAGGGACAAGGGCGTTTTCGAAACTCGGGGGTTTAGGGGAGGGGGGGGGTTTACTTGGCCAAAACAAAATTCAATATTTTTACAAACACATTACTCCCTCAGCATCCCCCTCAGTATCGTCATGATCATCGCTATAAAACCAGATGCTATAGTCTAGACCGTGCCTCTCTTTTTTAATTCCTCCCAACTCTTCTCCTTCTGGTTCGCTAGTTTCGCGGCTGCAAACACGAAACAAAATAAATAAATCAAGAAAAAAAAAGGGTTTAAACCGAAAGATTTCTGGTCAAGAATGGGAATTAGAGTTTACACTTATATGCATGACACACGCACACACACACACACACACACACGACGGGACCCTGGCTCCCTTTTTTTTTCTCTCACATACTGGGGTATGGATATGGATATGGGTTATGGGGGTATGGGTAAGTAGTAAGTAGTGTGTACATCCCCCCCCCCAGAAAAAAATCCCCGTTGTTGGAAAATCGGCCCCACATGCATGTACGTACATACCGATACAGATATACCTGCATATACTCACACACACATACATATATACCGACACTTGTATACCGACACATACTGACACATAACCAACACATTACCGACAGACAGACATAATAAAACACAGATATCCACTATATCTCCCCCTTGTGTCTTCTGTAGCTTGTACGTAACGTACATGTACATTTAGCTTGTAACGTGGACGATCCTTTCCCTTTCCCTTTCCCTTTCCCTTTGCCTTTCTTTGGACCCCCCCCCCCCCACTTCCCGATAGGTATGTAACAGTATGATATTTACATGCGCTAGTTAAAGGACTCACTTTCACTTCTCCTCGTTGTTTGTCTCATGTTATGCATTCTTGGGAAATGGGGTATGCACGTGTGTTGCGTGTGTTGTGGTGGATGCCATGGGATATTGGGGAAGCCGAGGTAAGTATGGGAGGAAATTGGTGGGGTGGGGAGGGTAGGGTAGGGTAGGGATAGATAGATAGAGAGAGAGAGAGAGAGAAGGTGTACGTGTGTATGGGGGGTGTATGCATGAATGTATGCACATGCTTTTTTTATATATGTGTTTATTTACATAATTTGCTATTTACTTTGCATCGCATCTAGCTATGTTGATGGCTATGTGTCTATGTGTGTGTGTGTGTGTGAAGCGTTGTTTCATCCACCTACCCACCGAATTAACGCGCGTAAGTATACTTACTCCTCCTACGACTCCTACGACTCCTCCTGCCCTTAAGTAAGTACTACCCTGCACTAATTAACTACCCTTACCTAACCCAAACTTACCTTCCACCACCACCACCCCACCATCCTTACCCTACCCTACCCTACCCTACCCTGCCACCCCTACCACTACCACTACCACTACCACTACCACTACCCTATCTCTCCGCCTTATCTCCATGACATGACATAACGGGCCGTGAATCACACATCCATACATACATACACATAAGCATTCGGACTTGGGCTGTTGCATGCATGCCCCCCTGTCTCCGTCTCCGTGCCTCGTTTCCGTGCCCGTGTCCGTCCGCCCGTGATGAGGGTTTAAAAAAGTGGGGATCTAGGTGCGAGGTGGGGTTCTGACTTGCTTGCTTTGCTTACGGACACAGACAGATGGATGGATGGATGGATGGGTGGAGGGTTGTGTGTATGAGGGTTACGGGGTGGATGGATGTGGTGGTGTTCTGATGACGGAGGAGGGCAGGGAGGAAGGGAGGGAGGGAGGGGTTGGTCATGATTCGTGTGTATCACACTTTTTTTTCACACACACATACTTGTTGTGGTTGTCATTGTTGTGATTCTTGTTGTAATTCTTGTTATGATTGTTGTTGTTGTTGTTATTTCTTTTGTTATTTTGCCTGTTCACACGCAAGTTCACCCGATAATTTTTTTCTCTCTTTCTCTTGTTCTCTCTCTTTTTTTTTGAAAACAAGTCATGCACAAAGTAAATGAGACAGACAGAGACAGAGACAGAGAGAGAGAGAGAGAGAGAGAGAGAGAGAGAAAAATATCACCCGTTTCAATTTGCTATACAATCCCACGATTTTTCTCCCTCTCTCGCATTCATCCATTTATCTGCACAACACAACACAACAAAACGGTGTTTGTTGTGTTTGTTTCTTTTTCTTCCTTCTGTATTTTACATTTTGATTTTTCTCTTTTTTTTCCTTCTTTTCTTTTCTCTTCCATCGCAAGTACGCATGCGAACAAACCTATTCGTTCGAGAACTACTTAGTGGGCTTTTTTTTTCACGTTCCGTTCGTTACATGGACATGCATCCCACACAAAATGCTACCACTTCCGCCCCCCTGTCCTAACCCATCCTTTTCCGATAACCCATTTATTTTTTCTTCGGCAGTTGTTTTTGGGTTTCGGAGTCGTGTTTTCTTTCTTTCTTCCCGCACCAAGGTAGGTTTGTGTGTGTGTGTGTGTGTGTGTGGGTGTGTGTGGGTGTGTGTGGCTGGGCTGAAAGGCGCACACAAGGGGATACGTACGTACGTATGCGCATGGTCCCCCAGCAGAAAGAACAATAATGACGATGATAACGGTGAATAATAATAATAATAAGAGGGCTAAAGGGCACGCTACGCGGCTACACTTACCCCATTCCCTCTCAACCCCCCCCCCCCCCCCGATGCAGCGTGTTTCTCCGCGCACACATATGCAACACACGTACGCAGAAAGCGGATTTGTCATATGTAGGGTCGATCAAAAAAAAAAGGGCTGGCATTCTGAAACTTGAAACTGAGGAACTGAAGGACCCTGGCGTTCTGGCCCCCCCCCCTTGGAGTCGCTATTTCCATACTAAGCGAACACATGTGCAAACACACACATAGTTGTGGATGTCCACGTGCGCATCCGCGTGGTGGCGGTTCGCAGCGAAATGGTGTTGCAAAAGGCGAGATGGCTGCGTTTGGGCATCCCCGTGCTTCCGCCCCCTTCTCGCCGCCTTGTTTGAAGGGCTTGTATGTATATACATGGGAAGGATGAGGGATTTGATTTGGGTTGGGTTGGGCTGTTGGTTATGAGGAATGTGGAAGAGAGGGTGGGTTTTTCCTACTTTCCCCTGTCATAATGCAGGACTGTCTGGTGATGGCTGCCTTTCCACACTATCCCTCTGACATGCCCGTGCCGTCTCTCCTTACAAGCGGTGTATTTATTTTCCAGCGAATGTCTAGTCCAAATGCTATATCCTCCGCCACTCAGATTATGAGTCTGTCGTTCAGCGAATATTGAATCCAATACCATGACTCGGTCCGACCGTCCAGCGACTGATTGGATCCGTATTTGTTCTGGGCATAGACTCATCATCTAGCCTCTCATATATTTTCCTGCATGTTTCAGCACTTTACAGACTCGGTCGAATGGGTGGCGCGCAGCACAAAGCAAAAGGGAGCCTCGTTGGTGAAGGATCGGGGAGGGATCGTCCCGTCTAGCGGCGCGGCTAATGACGTGCGACTTGAAACCCGGATGAAGCAACTTGGAAAGCTTCCAGAAGCACTGGCATTTTTTTCTGCATTTGGTGGTGCTTGGTAAAGGAAACGGCAAGGTGGCGGCAGTGCAATGTAGGGCCGTTCAAGAGCTGCGACAGGTGGCAGCAGTCATGTGATGATGGCGACGATGATGTCGTCGCGTGTGGCGGTGGTGGAGGCAGGGGAGACGTTGGCTGCATAGCGGGTATGGCTCTGGGCGCGTTGTCGTGTTTGGCGGGCGCTGTGTCAGGAGGCTCGCGGTGCCAATGGCAAAGGTCGAGTCTGGGGCCAGGCAATGGCAGGAGACGCAAGAGCATGCATCGCCGTGCTTGTCTGGGGGGGGGGATGACAGGGCGGCGGTGGGAGCATGTCAAGAGGGCGCTGTCATTCGTGGGAAGCATTCTCAAAGCAGTTAGGCGCCACCACCCCGACTAAGGATCTCACAAGAGCTTCATCTTCATGCGCCAGAATCAACTCGACTTCGTCTTGCCACTCCTTTCGGCCAGCTCGAGATCCTGCGGTGCAAGCCCTGCTTCTTCCTCTTTTGCCCTTCCTGCCCGCTGTTTTGCCTGCCGCTGTTTGCCTGCCCGTCTTGCCGACTCGGACGGGGCCACGCGGAGCATTCGTTTTGCAGGGTTGTGTCCGCTCTCTTGCGACTATCGTGCCCGTCTGCTCAACCGGTAGACGGCGTGCAGACGAGAGCAGACGGCCGACGTCTGGTGCCGGGGCAGTTCCATGCATTTCCGGTCTGGTGCCTCGCTGTTCGCATTGCGTGGTTGTTGACCAAGTCACGGTGGTACGTCGTGGCGCACCCGGAGCACGGTGAGTGGTTTTACGTCGACGCACACAGGCAGCATTTGCAAAGACGGTGCCTTGTACGCCTTGCTCACGCTGCCGCCGCCATGGGCACTGCAGCAGGCAGAAGCGTTTTCTATGCCAGACTTGGTCCTGATGCCACGACGACGACTGTGCTGACATGTCTTGCTTACAGGCCCAACGAGCGCCTCCCGTGGCACGCTCACGAGCAGCGGCCCCAGGTTGACTGGCTGTCTGGCATAGCATCCCTCTGTAAGTGCCGGCGCTTTTCCTTGTCTCGTGCGCAGAACAGAGGTTCGGCGCCATGTGTACAAGAGTCAGACGAGCTAATGGCTGGACCATGCAAGGAGTCGTCGGCTCAGCTCGCAGCGTGCGGCGCCAGAATGGGCCCCAAACGCAAGGCGAAGACGACGACAGCAACAACGGCGACAGCAGCAACAACGACAACGACGACAACAACAACAACACCAACAACAGCGACGGCTTGCAAGGCACTGGGTAGGTCGCGTCCATGCAGCGCTGCCCGCCACGATGGACGGCGTTGCCATGTTCCCCATAGGGTTATGCTAACCTTGGCATAGCCGCTAGCGCATTGTCTAATAAGCGAAGTAGTCTTCAGGGTTCCAAGACATCTCGCCTTGCTCCTTCAGTACCATTCCAAATGACAACGCGTCGCGGTGCAAAAGGCACTTCGAACCACACGAGCTCGGCGGGCCCGTCTAGCGCGAGCTCTGGCAGCCGCCGCAATTCGCTGGATGAGAACGCGCAAAACGACGAGGCGCCCGGCGAGCATGAGGATGCGCGACCAGCCAAGCGCAGCCGAACATTGTCCGCTTCTGGTTCGCCGCAGAGATGTAATGGCTCGCGCGACGCCAGCACCCACGACGACAACAGCAACAACACGCACGACAACAGCAGCAGCATCACGCCCATGAATGGCACCCACACGCCCGAGCTGCACAAGCCCGCGCCCGCTGCGACGTCGACGGCGCCCAGGACGGCGGGCAAAAAGAGGCGCGCATCCGACGGCTCCACCCACTCGACCAAAACACGCCCCAACGGTCTTCTGACCCGTACCCAGAGCGATGTTTCTGACCAGCAGCCGCGCAAGAAGCGCAGGACCAAGGACAGCGCCGCCGACACGCCCGCCGACCAGCTGCCCGAACTGACTGATGCCAGCACCGCGCCCAATTCGCCAGAGCACATGCCCGACGTTGACGGCAGTCAAAGCCTGCACAACGTGTTGCCAGCCAGTGGCGATGCCCCTGCAAAGTCCGGCAGGCGCTTGCCTGGCCGTCGGCGCCAACCGCATCCGGACATCAATGTGGAGACCGACTTACGTCGCCAGCTCAACCTCAAGATGAGCTATCGCAGCCTGGCAAAGGTCCAGAAGCTGCTGCTCGAGGAGCTGGCCGCCCGCACCACCAAAAGCCTGGAGCACGATGCCAACTTCCACCGCCAATGTCCCGAGTACCACGCCGTCATGGCCCAGCTCGACCAGCGCCGCGACGCCCGCCTCAATCAAGTCAATGCTCTGCGCACCTATCGCCTCGAGCAGATGGAGCGCGTGCGCCTTGCTGAAGAGCACATCCAAAAAGAGCAGTACATCAACAGATTCCGCGAGCTGCAGGACGACTTTGTCCTGCAAATCTACTTCCGCGCCAAGAAACTCGAGCGCGAGATGAAGGGCCACGATGCTAATGCCACCGACGACGAGGATAATGTCCTGCCGCCTACCTACAGCGACGAGCCCCACCACGCACAGGATGACCGCATCGGCTCCAAGTTTGCCTCTCGCAGCAGAGCCTACGTCGAGGCCGACCGCGAGCTGGAGCATGAGTCGATACGCAAGCGATTCAGTCAGGCCAGAGCTGCCTTTGTTGAGAAAGACGAAGAAGCCGATGATTCAATTGACGATGTTGCCGGTGGATTTGCGAGATTTGACGGTCCAGACCGCACAGAAGCCATTGCCCACTACAACATCAACCGCCTTGCTGATGCTGCCCACGAAGTTGAGAGGACGCCTTCGCCGCAGCCAGAACCTCCAAAGCCTGAAGTGATTCCCAACGAGCACGCTGACCTGCTCATGATCCTTGCAGATGTATCTTCAAATCAACCCCGTAGCGTCACTGTGCCGAAGCCACCACTTCATTACCCGCACCCACAGCAGCAGCCACCGCCGCCGCCGCCACGAGCCAAGACTCCCGTCATCAAGCAGGAGCACCCAAGGGAGAAGTCGCCCGAATATGCCCAACCGGCAATGCCGTCAGATGTTCCTTCTCAAACTGCACGTGATAGTCCTGCCGAGAGCACACGGCCTGCAGTAGATGTTACCCACGAGCCTCCTCGTTCTGAGCCACAGGCACCCGCACCCGCAAAGGAGCCAGAGGCGCCAGCAAAGTCGACGCCAAGGTTATCGACGCATAGGATCATGGATATACTCAACGACGACTGTGAAGTGCCCGTCTCAAGAACACGAGAGCAACAACCGCCACCTCAAGAAAAGATCACCATGCCAACGCAGGACCCTTCGATACATCGCCGCACATCGTCTCGAAGCGATGCACTACGTGTGGATGACATGGTAAACAAAGAAGAACCCCCTGTTGACCAGGCCCTAATGGATGCATTGAGTGGGCCTCAACCACCCAGCAACCCGCCTTCCTCGCCACCGTCAAATCCCCAGCCCTGGCCAAGATCCAATGTCCCGCCACCAACCCGAGAACCAGAAGAGTCGCTGCGCCGTCGAGACCCTCTGCAGAAGATTAGAGAACTCTTGGACAAGAAGGCGCGCGAACATGGCCGAGACCCGTCGGACCGTCCCAGCTACGGTCGGCCTCCTGTATTCACCAATAAGCCAAACCCTCAACCCCCGAGTGGACACGACAGAGCTGAGGTGGCGGCCTATGATCCAACGCGACCATCTACGGGACTATATGGTTCGCTGCCTGGTGGCTCGTATGGATATGCCTCTCGTCGGGAGTCTCACGAACAATCAGCTCATCACTGGGAGCATGACCGGCGGATGAGTGGTTCTCAAGCACCCCAAAGCTCGACAGCGTCTCCATATCAAAGCCATGCTGCGCACCCCCATTATGGCGAACACCATAGGTCAGGACCCACGCCACCAACACATCAGAGTCCGTACGCTCCACCTGCTAGTACATTGCCACTCCCGGCAAAGCCACCTGGACCTCCTCCGCCTATTAACTACCGCTTCGCACACTACGACCCTGCTCCACCACGGACGTATCCACAGTCACCGAATTATCCACCCACTTCGCATCCACCGCAAAGCACATCTCAACCCCAATACACGAATCCGTATGGCAGTGCACCACCCTACCAAAGCGGCTACATCCCTCCCCCAGGGTCATTTCAAGCACCACCTCCCCCTCCCTCCAGCATGCCCCCATACCAGCCACTCAAGATCCACCAATACGGAGGCCAACCCATTCTTCCTGCCAACATGGCACCACCCCCGCCACAACAACACACGGGACCACCGCCCACTCTACCTTTTATCAGCCAAGCTCCTCCACCTCCATCTCTGCATGCCTCGTCGCAAGCGCAGGGTCCACAACAAGCATACTCGCCGACACATCCTCACCCATCCCCTTTGCAATACGAGCAACAGCAGCTGGAAGGACCATCACAAAACGGCAGTACAGAGCGTTCTTCAGACTCACAGTCTAGGCCCAGACGACCATACAGAAGCTACCACGCTCCTGGCACACAGTTCCGAAGCTATCAGGGTCCTGGCGAACAACGGAGAAGAGGTGGATGAAAAGAAGAAGAAGAAGCAAGAGAAAAAAAAAGGGAAATAGAGGAACAATAGAGTTGATATGATGCGACGATGAAAGGGAGGGAAAGACTTTTTTTTGTATCTTGTGTCTGTCTGTGTATCGTTCTTGTCGAAACTTTTTTTCCTGTCATATTTTTTGCCATTACTACTACCACTACCACTACCACTACTAGTATTACCACTATTTATTATCATCATCATTATCACCATTGTTGTTGTTGTTGTCATTCACTGTCTTTTTTCTTTTTCTTTTGCAATCCAAGGGTAGCATGATGCATGGCTGGACTCGATCATATATATACATACACACGTCTTTCTTTCTTTTTTTTCCTTTTCCTTCCTCGTTTCCTCATCACTTTTCCTTGTTTTTCCTTGGACTCTTTTTTCTTTTGGGGCCAATACAAAAGTACTTCTTTCTGCATATTGGTCGTCTACCTTTTTCCTCCTCATCCCTCTTCCTCTCTCTCTCTCTCTCCCTCCCTCTTGCTTTCCAGCACTTTTCTTTCTTTCTTTCTTTTTTTTTCTCAAATCTATGTCGTATATGGACCAAGTAGCCAATTATATACATGTGTGATTGTTCACTTTGTTCACTTGTCTCTCTCTGTCTCCCTATCTTTCTGGTCTTATTACTACTACTACTACTACTACTACTACTACACAAACTAGCTGTTCACACACATACATACACACATACACACATACATACTTACATACGTGACTACGTATACCCTAGGGAAAGAAAGAAACACCCCTGTCAAGAGATTTTATGTAACATGGTAGATACGTGATAGTGAAGGGTGATAGATAGGTTAAGTTATTAGTTGATTAGTTTGAATAGTTGGTTACATAGTTGGTCGGACGATATGTATGTACACCCACACCCACACACACACACACACACACACATGCTCACATACTTAGTAATCATTTATCCATTTATTCTACATAATATCGTGCAGTACACTGATTCCACCATGCCTTCCCCCGCTACTCCTGTCTTCTAACTAGGCTGAATACATGGATAAATGTGTGTGTGTGTGTGTGTGTGGATTGTGCTTTGTAGGATGCGGATGGTGTATGTAGGAATCTAGCGTTACGAGGGAGGGAGAGAAAACGGTACGATGAACATGATAGAGACAGAGACAGAGACAGAGAGAGAGAGAGAGAGAGAGAGAGAGAGAGATTTAGGAGGAGAATAAGAGTATTGGAGAAGAAGAATTTGCATACAACAAAGCCACACACACACACACACACACAAAAGTTCCATGTATTACAGCAACAGCAAGGGGGGTATCACTAATATCCATCTAAACATCCATCCATCCATCTATTTAAAAATCTCCCATCACACAAAGCTCACCCTCTCACAACACCAAACTAAGCCCTCCTCTTAACCCTCGGCGTAGGCGTCCACTCTCTACCCAGCGCCGCAGCAGCGCCAAACCCGCGTGCAGCAGACGCACCAGCCGCCGTCGGTGTGGCGCCACCGACTCTCTCAAACAGTCTCTGAGCCGCAGGCGTCAAGTCAGCCTTTGCCTTTCTGCCTGGGGTGTGGGCTCCAGGCGCGATGATGCTGGTTCTCAGTCTATTTGCAGCTGGCGTGGGGGCACTCAGGAAGCGGGGAGTTTGTGCGGAGAAGATGCCGAGGCCGGGTGTTTTTGCTGATTTGAGTGTTGAAGAAGAAGAAGATTTGTGGTTGTGGTTGTTGTTTTGACTGGACCGGTTTGCGTTGATCTTGTCGACCATTTTGTGGTGCAGTTTTTCGCGCGACGATGACTCGTTAATGGTAAAGGGTGTGGCTTTGCTGCTACTGCTGCCGGCTAGACCGTAGCGTTCGAGGAGATCGGTCGGTGCGTCTTCGTCGTCTGACGAGGGGGAAGGCGGGTGTGCGTCGACAAAGGCGTAGCCGTTTACTCGCGGAGTTTCGCTGCCTGTGTAGCCTCCTTCGCTGGGGTTGAGGCGCGGGCGACCGGCGATGGCGTCGCGGACGGCTGAGAGGGTGGGACTGGGTGGTCGTGCGGGTTGGTCGGTCTCCGGCGCAGGGAGGCGCGTGTTGTTGTACACGACTTGCTTTGGGGGCGCGAGAGACTTGGTTTCAGCGACTTGAGCGCGCGTAGGTGCCCATTGCTCTACGCTTTCGGGGCCAAACATGAGACTGTTGATAGCTGTGTGGCGGTGTCCGGTTGGTGCTGCGGGTCGCTCGTCGAGGTTCTGGCTTGGTCGCGTGCTGACGACTAGTTCCTTGCCTTCTGATGCCGCGGCCCTTGCCTCGATGACCTTTTGCTGCGCTATGCGCTGTTTGCTTGCATACATGTTGCCTTCTCGTAGCCATTGGTTCTTTTCGAATTTGGCCTTGTTTTGCTTGTCGACAATCTGGCTGAAGCTTTCCTGATCCTCGCTCGTATATTTGGCTTGGAAAGCCCCAAGGCTCATATTAAGATCCACATGATCCAGTTTGCCCAAATCTTCATCTTCTCCTTCTGCTTCTGTTTCCGCCACAGTGACTGGTGTATCTGCACCCCACACACTTGGCGTCTTATCCCCAGGTCCACCAGCCTTGTCGAATCTCGTCCTCGCTGCCATTTTCCGGTGCCCATTCGGTACAGGCGTCATGACCTGTGTGAGCTTTTTGCCTGCCTCCCGTATCCATGATCGATTCTTGCTTTCGACCGCATTCAGGTACTCGCGCTGTGCGTCTGCTTCCGCCAAACCAGGGAAGAAGTCGCGACGAACAATGTGCGAGATTGCAGAGACGTAGGTGTCTTCATCGAGGACTATAGATGGACGCTTGATGCGTTTCGGCGCGGGAGGAGGCGGCATAAGAGCATCCGACGCGCTGCGCTTCGTGAGCGCTGTAGAGTTGGAGGCCGACATGATGCGGTTGTGGCGGGGTTGGGGGCTGTTGAGCGGCGAGTGGAGGTTTGTGGCAGAAGAAAATGGCAGGCCTATAGCGAAAATTGTCAAAGAATCGCCGCGGAAAAGAGTGGAGGGCTCGACATGTGTTCTGTAGTGGTATGGGTTGGTGCAAGAGGGTTGGCGCAAAGTGACGTTTCTGGGTGTCGATGTCTTGGCAGCGGCAGATGGGTCCACCGCCTTCAGCCCTATGTATCACCCGTGCCGCTTGCGCGTGAAAGTACCTGCATAAGCCTGATACAAGTCACATGAATTAAACCAGTCGTAGTTTGATTCAAGTTTTCCGTGTGCATAACACGTTATCATTGCAGTTCTAAGATAACCAATGCTCCTCCAATCCTAAACAGCTTCCAAAGTGCAAAATCATCGCACAAGCACTATCATGACCTAGCATAGCAACCGTGACTCAGAATATTACTTGAGAATAATACTGATGTTGCTCCTTCTTGTTGCAAACGCAACAGCGTCCGCTACTCTTGGACTTTTTCTTCTCTACACCCTAGGTGCGCATCTCATGTACCCCAGGGGTCGAGACGTCGCCATGCGCCAGTCTTTAGACCACAGATATAATCAGCGTTGAAGGAATATACATATTCCCATCCCGAATGCCTCCTCTAGTAGAATGACTCGACCATGGCGTCCTTGTGTGTGGTGTTGATGTTGGCAGGGCCGTTGCCCTCACCGAGCCTGAAAACGGATTCGACAACTGAGAGCTCAGTGGCAGTGGTATCGAGACCTGAGTTTCTGTGAGTCCATGAATCTCGCGACTTCAATATGTCTGTACTTACCAGTAACGGCCATCCAGTCGTTGACAACCATTCCTGCGCCGACAACAGCGCTACCACGGTTCACACTGCCAGCAACAAGCGGGACCTGCAGCAAACTTGAAAGCTCGTCCTGGTCCTGGATGCTAGTCTTGGGGTGCACAATGCCACCCTGGTTGCTCAGTGCCATGTAACTTCCGGTAAGCACGTTGTCGGCAATGGTCTGCCTAAACACCTCCACGCCTAGTACATCTGCTATTATCTCTTCCGTCTCGCGCTCAATGTCTGGATGGACGAGTGCGACGTGATCGTTGCAGCATATTACGTTGCCGAGGGCAGATAGGCGCTCTTCTATTCTCTGAATCTTGACTTCGTCGGGAATGGAATTTCGAAGGTGCTGGAGTTCTTGGTCTGTGGTAGTGGTGGGGACAAGGAGGCCCTTCTTGTTGCTATGCAGGTGTTAGCCACAATGCTTGCCAAAACCACGATCTTTCGCGCTTCTTTCAACGTACCCAGCCGTCAGTCTGCCGACAATCCTGGTTCCGGCAATAGTTGCATGGCAAATGGGAATGACGTCCTGAAGTTCGGCTTCGAAGACACTTTTGGGCCACCGTCAGTACTGCGAATTTTGCCATTCTTTGCCCGGCGCTCGCCATAATATATGCGCACCTGTAAAAGTTCTCGCTCGCGCCGACTGCGACAATCGCATATGCGTTTGTGAGGGTGGAAAAGACACCGACTTCGTTTGAGTTTTCGAATTGCGCGCGAACAGCCATGGTTGCTGGTTTCTCTGTAGAGCTTGTTCGCGAAGGCGGTGGGAAGGTAGGGGGAAGTAAGGGAGCACGGAAAGTAGTTGGGGTGTGCTGTGGTCGAGGTTTGGAGTGCTTGCTGCAGAAACTGTGAAGAAGGCGAGACTATTTTGTAGAGAGGCGACATCATAAGCCCCGCTACTTGATTGGGCCTAGTGCGGCGGGCGCTATTTCGACTCATCCTGACTGAACCTCGCGAGGGTCTCAGATCGCCGCCTTAGGCAATGTATGACTCTACGCTCCCAAGAGTCATCCACACAGCCACCTCTCGCGGCGAATGTGAGATGGCTGTGCATTACGCAAGACTCGACATTCGCTACGAAGCAGCTCGTTTCAGTCAAGCAAGTTGGCTGCATGCCTATCCAGATAGTGGAAGAACTACAAGACAATGCTCTCAGAAAAAACCCAAGAATGACTATACTGCTTTAAACAAACACTGCAGCATTCTTGCTAATATCTCTAGCATCGCAGCTATATTAAGAGTAGCTATAAGTGGTTGAACAGCGCATAGACTGAATGTTCCTTAACTCAAAACGAGCCCCAGCAAACCGTGTGAAATGCCCGTCCAAGCGCCCGGGGAAATGGCCCCAAAGCACATGCACATGGGAAAAGCAAAATGCCAATACACCGGGGGACGGACGGGGGGGGGGAGGGGGGCTGCATTCATTCCAGAAGCCCCTCGGAAGCCATCTGTCACTTTCATTTTTGGACAAACAAACTAGGAGGGGTCCGTCTGACGTCCGTCCCGCCATTCTGCTCGCCAAGACGACTGCTGGTTTGGGTTTGGACTTACCCCAGTATGCATCACGGTGACATGCGTCATTAACCATATGATCAGCATACCCGCCCGCCTCTAATCGTGATCTCATTGCGGGCGGGCTCGGAGCGTGCGCGTTCGCATTACCAAGCTCATCAACGTCGTGTAGCTGTAATATTACTAGGGACCAACGCACGGTTATGCGCCCTGCGACACATTCACACTTGCACTTGCACTTGACCAGCAGAGCCATCCCTGCCTCACATCATCAAGCCCGCCCAGGGCAAAAGACATAGATAGACGAGTGGACCACGATGAAACACACAAAGATGATGGTATTCTGCCATGGCTGCACTAGCAATGTCCGACAAAACAAATGGGTAATACGCTTACGAAGAGCACAAGAAGCTCCAGACAGGAGGAACGCCCGCTAAACCGCAAGATGCCGCACTCGAAATCGCTTCCACAACTAAAGAAGGTAGGTGTAATAATAAATAAAAGTACAGCTGTACCAGAAAGTGTTCACACACGGGCCGCACCCTCGCAGCGACTTGAAGAGAAAATGTCGAGCAGAGGGCTTGTGTCGTTGGACGCGGCCGGTAAAACATTAACGTGTACAATGGGGGCATAAGTATGTTCGTAAGGGGGGTCGTTATGTAAAAGCACACGGGCGACAACGCATGTACGTAGCCAAAGAAGAGGCCTTTTGCTGCAGACACATTGTTGGCTGAAACAATTGTCGGACACGCCCAAGTGGGTGTCACTTATGGCATCCGCGACGCGAGAATGGCCAGCGCGATAATGACGCCAATGAGAAGCGTTCCGACTCCAGACATGACGCGATTGAGGTTGCGCCACCAGGTTGCTTTTTGGAAGGCCTTGTCGTCAATGTGCCCCATGCTCTGGGCAAAGTGCTGTTCCAAATCCACCTGGTTGGAATCGCCCTCGTTGGACTCGGCACTAACCATATGGCTGGGATCCGGAGGCAGGGAAAGGAACGAGGCAACCATCCACGCTGAACATGGCCAGTCAGTACAATTGCAAGTATTAGAGCCGCAGCGAACACTTACCAAAAGGGCAGAGAAATCCCAAGCAGAAGAGTAGGATTTGTCGATTTTGACGCCCAAGAAGTGTCAGGTGGATATCGTCATCTAGCGAAGGTGCGTTCCATGCGCTGTAACGTGTCTGTCCTCTGCGGTCGGTTCGGAGATGCGGCGTCGAGTATTCTCTTAGTTGATACATTTGGCGGACATTGATGGTATGCACTGCGCCATCAATTGACTGTGCATCCTCGGCCAGAGAGACGGTATCGGCTGTGGAAGCAGCTCGGTTGCGTGGACGATTTCGTGGGCGGTAGATGTTGGGTGGGTAGTTGGTCTCAGAAGGCGTTCGTGACCGGCCTCCCTGTGATACTTCTTGTACTATGCTTTCGGCATACTCGGACTCTGGAGCACCCCCTGAGATGCGCCCACCCTGCTGGTAGTATACCCTGGCCCATGCGGGAATGGTGCTGGCAATGAAGGTGGACACGCTCGAGTGCGACGATCCGGGTCGAGAGTCGTTGGCGGACAGCGTCTCGATGCTGTTGGACCTGTGCAGATAGCCAGAAGCCTTCATCCGCAGCGGAACGGACGACGGCAACGGTGAGATGGTGTCGAGATGTTCACTGTTGTTGTCATCGAGCGAGCCCTTGGAGCCATGCGGAGCGGGCGAGAAGAGCGGTCGTGGAACTGCGGAGGACTCGGAATGGTCCGACGTCGATTGTGCGCTCGAGACTGTCTGTCGTCGCGGCCGCGAGAGGCTCCGTCGTGTGTTGCCGCCAAAGCTTTCTTGTGAATGCGACCTTGCGCCAAACGAGCGAGAGCCTCGTGCCGTGGAGCGCGAGTCGCGCTCGGATGCTGAAGGAATCGTCGATAGCTGGGAACTCCATTGGTGTACCAAGGACCGGTCCTGCATCCGGGACAGGATGTTGGGTGGGTTGTGGGACTCAGCCCGTAGGTTGTTGAACGAGGGCGCGCGGGCAAGAGGGTAATTAATTCGGATGCCGCTCGCGAAGGTGGTGGATGTACTGGCTTCATTAAGACCGGGTGCTGTAGTTGGCTCGATGCTGGTGTAGGAAATATCAGAGAATGTGATTGACTCTGTGCTTTGCTGAGACTTCAACACAGGCTGTCGACGGTCAGCGTCGGGGGCGTGTGCAGGACGGCCTGCTTCGGGATCGGACGACGAGGCGGCGTGTTCGTCTTGTGGTAGCGGTCCCTGGACACTGAGACGCGACGGGTTTCTAACGTGGCTAGAAGAAGATGGCTGTGCTGCATGGATGGTTGATGCAAAGGACGCGGCAGAGGCCTTGGGTGTCAATGCACGGGTGCGACTCTCTAACGATTCGCCGCCAGAAGAGGATGGAGGGACAGCACGGATGGTTGGACGGCGGGCGGGCGGCGCCTCGTCTGGTATGACTTCCTCAAGTACGTCGGGTACATTTTCCTCGTCTAGCTCTGGCGGGGGTGACGATGGCGTAGTGCTGTCCTGTGAAAATCTTAAAGATGACGGCGTGAATGAGGATGCGATGAGCGTGTCTTCCTCTGACAGGCTAGTGTTATTAGAGTGTCTGGTTGCTTTTTTCCGCGACAGGATTGGCTGTGGAGTCGGCGTTTGGCTTGCCTCGAACTTTGCAACGACATTGGCGACTTTTCCGTCACTTGAAACCCAAGATCCTGGTCGCTCAGGCTTCTCGAGCCTCTCGAGCCTCTCAAGCCTCTCGGACCGCTCTGGACGCTCGAACCCATAACCCAGCGCATGACGGGGTGGAGACAGTATCTGCGAGGGTTCGCTGGGTACGGGGTATTTTTGATAGATGTCATCGGCGGACTCCTGGACTAGCCGGATCGTGGGACTCGAGTGCTGATTGGCGTGCGAGTTTGAGCGTTCGTGGAGCGGTTTTCGGACAGGAGACGAGTCTTTTGCTGGCGACTTTGGGGGCGAAAACCTGGGGCCTTGTGGAATTGATGATGATGATGATGATGTTTGGGTTGGCGTTTTGGCGCGACGGTCTGGCGAGGACATGCTGCTGCTGCGGCGGCGGCGGCGGCGGCGGCGAGGGCGGCAGCGACAGCGGCGCAGGCGTTGTGCGTGGACCGGTGGGTCGGATGGCCAAAACAGAGGGATGCAGACGCGGGGAGAAGTCGAAACCGATCATTAATGATATGAATGGGATAGTAAACGATTGTGTATGCAACGACGGACGGGGCGGACGGGTGGACGGCAGGGCTGTCAAAAGAGTGACTGGGGGCTAAAACATGTCAAAAACAACAAAAAAGAATGGCGGCCCGTAGGCAAAAGGCGCAAAGGCGGAGGAGAGGGGTTGGTGAAAGAGTGACTGGAGAAGGAGGAGAGGGAGGAGGAGCGGCGCCCGCAGAAGACGAGCGTTGGCAGGCCTAAAGAGGGTTCGTGGCTGGATGCAGGCAGATGCAGGTTCGCGCTGCAGGTTGCATCCGGTTGACAACTCAGCCCCGGTAAGTAACGACCAGGCACGAGCACGAGCACGAGCCGTCGACGCTCTGCCGCTCACCAAGTCGGCGTGCACCTTGTGCGCGGCGAGGAAGCACTGCAATGCGCAATGCGCAGCGGGCGAGCGGGCGGCGGGGCTAGCGCTTGGTATGTTGTGTGTGCGCGTTGGCGACGGTGATGATGTTGCGCGACGAGGCTGGCCGCGCCGCCGGGTGGTGGGCGTGACGGGGAAAGCCAGGAACCCTCGCCCAAACGGGGCTTTGTGGGCGCGATGGCAGCGCGACGCGAGTCGACGGGGTCAAATTTGGGCAATTAGCACCGGAGCAGCCAGTGACAAGCCCGGGGACGGCCTGGCCTCGGCAGCCGTGGGCCAGGGGGAGGGTGATAATATGCGCGCTGTATAAGAGCCAACCTGACGCCGTTTCAGGTGACGCGCCTGGCTGCGCTTCCTGACTCGCCGCGCCGTGAGCGTGAGAATGGCGGTGGGCGGGTGAATAACGGCGGGCACGTGACTGGCGGCGGGCGGCGATGACTAAACGACGCTCACGTGACTATCCGGAGCACGTGACTGGCGGCGGCGGGTTGGGGCGGGCGGGCGGGCGGTGTGGCGATTATCGATATCGACAGAACAATGCTTGTGCTGGCGCAACGACAACAATATCAACAATAATAGCTGTTCGCTCGGCTTCGCGACAGCACTGGCAGCGCGGGCGAGGGACTGCCGCCGGTTATAGCACGCCCGCCGCCTTCGCTCCCTGCCGACACCCATTCTTCTTCGGTTCGCGCTGCTCAGCGCCTTCTTTTTCGTCACATCGCAGCTTATCATCATGGTTCCTCCCCCCGCCGGCTGGCGCCATCGTTTCAGTGCTCTCCAGGCCGTGTACGAGAGACACGTCAAAGGCGGCAAGTCGCCATCCATTGGCTCTCGACTCCCTCTTCCTCTTGACGCCCGCTCTAACCCGCCCCCAGTCCCACAGCCGCCGCTCCTCTCTGCCAAGGCCGCCGCCCTTCTGTCGGTACGTTTCACTACCACGACTACCACCACCACACCCACGGCTCTCACCCTATGATGCTGCGCCCCTCGCAACTTGCTGCAACCACGACGGCTGACGCGTGCACCCCCAGGCTGCCTACGTCTTCACCTATGTAATTCCCTTCTACCTGTCGTCAGCGACCCGTCCGTCGCCCACACTCACGCGCGATGCTCCCTCGTCGATACGCGCCAGAGTCCGCGCCGTGACCTTGTCCACCCTTCTGTGCTGTGTCCTCACCGTCGTCGTGCTCCATCAACATGAGGCATCCTTCTCGCAGATCGTCAGCCTGCTCGGCCTGTGGCCCGTGTCGCCCCTCGACACCATCCGCACAATGCTTCTGGTCATGATACTCTTTGCTGGGCCTCTGTTCGAGCACGGCATCGTAGATGGAGAGTGGCGAGAGTGGATACAGCTACACGGCCTGCGCGAGTCGTTGAGCAGCTGGATCGGGTACAGGAACTTTGTAGTCGTAGGTTCCCCCAAAAAAGCACTGTAGCCCACCTAACATGACTAGGGTCCCATCAGTGAGGAGCTAGTCTGGCGCTCCTTTATCGTTCCTCTCCACGTTCTGGCCCACTTCTCTGGCAAGCAGATCGTCTTCCTGACTCCCCTGTACTTTGGCATCGCCCATGTCCACCACCTGTACGAGTTCCGCATCACCCACCGTGAGGTTCCACTAGTTGTGGCCATTGCTCGCTCGCTCTTCCAGTTCACCTACACTTCGCTCTTTGGATTCTTCGCCGCCTTTGTCTTCATCCGCACCGGCAATGTCTACACATGTGTCCTGGCACATGCCTTTTGCAACTGGATGGGGCTTCCTCGCTTCTACGGTCGCGTGGGCGTCGAGGCCGGCGTACCCATAGGGCCCCCAGACATTGACAAAAAAGACGACGATCAAAAGGGCAGGCCAGTGTATCAAGGAAAAGGCATCGGGTGGACTGTGGCCTACTACCTCATATTGGTGGCTGGTGCTGTGGGCTTTTACTATCAGCTCTTTCCACTGACCGAGAGCAGCCATGCTCTACCTGTGACGTTGACCAAGACTTAATCCATCAGCCTTGTTGGGTATTGCGACAAACGAATCTAGAACCGACATGATCATGTATACACCATGTGTGGCTCATCTATGCAGTTTGTACGAGAGCCTCATCCGGGCCTCGCAATAGCCCACCAGTTGTCCTTTTCGTACCCAGACTCGAGTACAACGCCGCCCGCCTGCTCGATATCACTCTCAAGCTCGCCTTTCCGGTACAAATGATAATACCTCAAGAACGTCTTGTCCCCCTCGACTTTCTTCTGGTCTTCGCTCCCGTCTCCATCAACCTTGTTCTTTTTCCGCTTTGCTTCTTTCTCCTTCTTCTGCTTCAGCACCCACGGCACCATGACGTCCTGCTCATGCCCCTCGTCCCACCCACGCCTGCTGTCCTTCTGCTCCAGCGCCCACACATAGATGAGCGCCTTGCCTCCCGCTGTGCCAGGCTTAGTCTCACCTGCATGGTCCGACAAAGGTCGTTGCAAGAGATCCAAAACACACTTGACAGCTTCGACTCTCCGTGCTGGTGTTGACAGATGATGCACAACGGCAATGGAAATGGCAAAATCAAAGACACCACTGGGATGCGGTAGAGACAAGTTATCTGCCACTACGACATCGTGCGGTTCATGTTGCCTTGCGATTTTGACGAGGTTGGTGGATCTGAGTGTGCTTAGTTTGCGGCAAAGAAGAAATCAACAAGTGTAAGGAAAAGGAATCCACATGTTTGAGAATGACCAGTTTCAAAAAAAAATGTACGCGCGTATGAGACGGTCTGGGAAGAAGAAAAGAGTAAATCGAGTAATGCCAACTGTTACAATATGTGCAAACGAATCAAGCACACACGGAGAGAGAGAGAGAAAACTTACCGATCACTCCCCACAATCCACACCTTGTTATTTACACCCAGATACTTCCCATTGCCACACCCTACATCTGCGCCAATCGCCCCATCCCGCTGTTCCTTGAGAAACCGCTCTACTATTGGCCAGGGCTATACAAACCACAAACCTTGTATCAGTACAATCCGAGTAATTCCACACTACAATAATTACACTGTATAAATGAAGAATATGAGCGAGATGGGAGAATAATAGGGATAAGTGATAAGGGAAAAGGAAAAGGGAAAAGGAAACGCACACCTTATACCGCGTTGATGAGAAATGCGCTGCGATTTCTTCATATACTGAGTGTACGTGCTGAACTTCATACGATGATGCTGCTTCCCCTACTCCTTCTACCGCGTCACTACCATTCTGCGCCATCGTCCTTGTCGTCGTCGTCGTCGTAGCCAGTAGTAATACCTAGATTGCAAAGTCCGCGACAAAAATCCGGTGTTGAGTCTACGGGGAGAGAGAATGGATATGTTACGGCATTGGTATTAGCACTGGTATTAGCACTGGTATTAGCATTGGTATGCTGTGTTGAGAGAGTGTGAGCGAGAGAGAGAGAGCGAAAAGAGGAAATGACTGGATTTCGGGCGTGCGCCAATGAGAACGTGTGGGATTTGGTCGTGTGCCAAGACACTGCTTATCCTTTTTTTTGCCTACTTACTAAACCTACTTACCTACCTACCTACCTACTCCCTACTTTACATTCTTTTTTTTCTCTTTCCCCGCCCTATTCTTTCTTTTCCATGGTTCATTGCCGTTCGGGGGGGGATATGAGTAATTTTTTTTACGTTGAGGAGCGAGACTCAAAGAGAGACGCAGGGCCCAGCGTTCATTTTTCATTTTTTTTTTCAAATGAGTTTCTATTTCCGTTTCTGGGGTTTCTTGATTGTATTTGCTTTTTTTTCTCTGTGGGAGACGGAATAGGACTTGCCTGTTTGGGTATGTGTTGAATTATTGGTCTTGGAATTTATTTTTGCTTTTTTCTTCTTCTTTGGGTTTCTTTTTTCTTTCTTCTTCTACTATCCTAGCCACACACTCTTTTTTTTTCTTCTAATGTAGTTGTAGCTTTCTCGCATCGAAGGGGGGGGGGGCTGGAGTAATGGTGGATGCGGATGGATACATACAACGAAGAAAGGAGCATTTATGTTCAATGCGGCGACTTTTGTTGAAGTTGATTTGGAAATTTTGTGGATATCATTTGCCAATGGCATCGTTTGGAAATGGATAGAGTTGGCAAGTCTTTGGCAATGCGACTCCGCTTTGGTTGAGCATTTCGAACCGTAGACTTACGTCTCTCTTATACATTGCTGGTTGTACATAGATGCCGCAGTCGCTGCAATACTTGTAGTTACAGACCGAGCCGAACCAGCCGTGGTCCATGTATCCGGTGCGGAAATGCGAGTAGTAGTAGTAGTAGATGCGGGTGTAGAATTATCTCTGGTCGTGGATACCAGCCTACAAGAATATGGTTTGCCGTGTTAGACTGTCCCACCGACTCCGGATATGGCAAAGAAATGTTTTGCCCTCTCGCCCAACCCTCGATAGTGTGACAACCAGACTAGCTCCTGTCTGTGCCTTGATGCGAGCAGTGTCAGCCGTGCTGTCCTTTGAGTAGATTGTGATGACGGCATCTGAAAGGGCGGGCATGCTCTTTAAATTGCTGATAAGTCTGGTCACTTCGTCCATGAGCTCCTTGTACATGCCCAGTACAATTTCCAAAGGTATTCGTGGTGCGTAGGCTTGGTCAAGAGAGACGGGGCTGTGAATCTCGTGCTTCTCGGTAAAATTCAGCATGCTAGACGTTACCCAGAGCGAGGCTATACTGAATCCAAGCGGGTACTTCTAATATGTACTGTTTTGTGAGTTGGATAGTACAAATGGCCCATTAGTATGCACATAGGTGCTATTAGATGTTCGGGCGTTGGGCAATTGGGTATGCAGCATATGAGCACGATTCCAACCGCTAATGCACATTATTGCAAGCAAAAAGCAGCAGATCCGGTATATATTTGTGTGCGAGGGCGGGTCAAGAGCGGATATCTCTTACTGTAATCGTGACCAGGACAGGCAGATTATGGAAATACAAGATTGCCCGCAAGAATTACATTGCCGACAGATACACAGAGCACACGAAGGCGGCAACGAGCGCGGTTCCCTTTGTCATTGATCTCCAGGACCGTTGAATATATCACCATCTAAAACACGGGCGCAATGCGGCCAGAACGGAGACAGCGAGCTGATTCAAGTAGAGGCACCGTGGATAGTGCATGTTGCGCTCCACAAGCAGATGCCTTGCGCTGAGCAGCGAGACACTGGCGCACACTAGCCACACGAACCGTCGCTGGGCACGAGTAACTTCGTTGGCTGCATTGCGGCGACCGCTAATTGACTCGGAGGGGAATTTCCTACGATAGGCATCTGGATAGACGTCTGATATCACGGCCATGGAGGGAATGGCTACGGTCGCCGGCGAAGCGTGAGAGAGCGATGGCTGCGGGCATCGCGAAGTGACATTCGAGATGTCAAGTGTCAGGGTGGGCTTGGCTGGATCAGCGCATTTGACTGGCGTGTCGTAGAGGCGCGCGGCAGGATCCAAGTGAATGCGTATGACAATGCCACAGCAGCGGGAGCTGAAGAGCAGTGGATGGGCAAATGTGTTCCTGCGGCCCCGCCTACTAGATTTAAGCTATGGACCGTGCACATGGCGCCAACGGCTCACGGCTAACGGCTCAAACCTAACCCACATCCGCTACTCTCTTTGACGCACATATGCGGCCCATGACTAGCCACGGATGACACACATACTACACACGGCCCGAAGCAGTGCAAAGACAGCGAATAGGGCCAACGCAAGACTACGGGTAGCAAAGGGGAATATCGTATTCTTCTCACATAAACGCTGCTACGCAATAAAAAGCAAATAAATAATACAACCATGCCGGGCATATCCCTACACGCCCTGCACCTTGCGATAGCTCGGCGGCTTCAGCCTCCTCCCCAGCAGCTTCGCTGCATACGGCGGCACCAAACTGATCGCCGCAATCACGGCAAACCTCCACCAAAATGCCATGCTGGCCACATACCCCAGGTCGAAATATTCATCCAGTAACGGCACCGAGCCAAAGTAAATACCAGCTGTGCCGACAATACTAGCAATCATGATCCAATGCCACGTTGTGACTTCCATAGCCACCATGACCAGCTCGTTGACGACGAGGACCGAGAAGGAGACAGACACCATCTTGAGAAACGTTGGGTCCGGTGTTTCGCCCGCACTTGTAGATCGTCCAACGCCAATGAGAAGTTGGCTGCAGCCTTGGATGATGGAGCCCTGGTAGACGGAGACGGCAACCCAGATGAAGAACGACTTGTACGACAGCGAGCGCCCTGTCTTGAGTTCAGCGTAGAGCTCGGGGTACAGGTTTGCGACGCTCTCGTCCACGTCGCGGTCCAGGACAAGAGAGAAAACAGGCATCATCGTGTAAATGGTCGAGTAGCCGACCAAGAGATAGTCTCGGTACAGCGCGTTGGGCTCAAATTTGCTGGCAATGGAAAAGACGGTCTGGCAAATGGAAATGATGAGACCGCGATGAATGACAAACTGAGACAGTTTGGCGGATCGCTTGTACGAGTTGCGGCCGTGCCAGACGAGCAGCTTGACCAGGTAGCAGAATTGCTCAATGGAAAAGTCGGCGGCGAGAGATGCCTGGCGACCTTCTTTTCCGACAATGCCAACACCAACATCGGCGGCCTGGATCATCGACACATCGTTACCGCCGTCGCCGATGCAGCACACGCGCTTCTTGGTGAATTCGCGAATCAGGCGGGCAACGTCCGCTTTTTGAGTCGGAGAGCATCGGCATGCGACGACTGTGGGCAGCTGTACAGCCACGGTTATGAACTCTTGCCGAAAGTGCTGGAGGAACAGAGCAAGGGACTCGCCGTCAATGAGTAGACAAGCATCAAGCTTTCCACGAAGAAAGTCGAGAGACGAGGAGGCTAGGTCTTTGCGTTTCAGCTTGGCGATTGTATGCACGTATTGGCCACGCGCTACGAGCTTGGAGCTGACGGCTACACAGCGGGCGGTTTCGACTTTGTCGCCTGTCAACATCCAAATCTTAATACCTGCGTTGCGCAGAAGTTCGAGCGAAGGCTTGACGTCCTTTTGTAGTTTGTCCTCAACGCCAGTAACGCCAAGCAGCTCCAAGTCATGTTCCAGGTATTCTTTGACAACTCCAGCTACCGAAGCGTCGCGGTTGCTAAGGGCGAGGGAGGCTTGCGCATGCTTGGTGATGAAGTCCTGGTACGTTTGAGCCGAGAGCCTTTTGCGGCCGACGACTAGAGTGCGGAGACCTTCACGCGCCATGTTCGCCGTCTCTTCGTCCAGCCAATCGTTGGCGGCTACAATGGATGTCATGACGGTATCTGCACCCTTTTGGTAGAACCAAATCTCGCCATCATCGTCGGTGGGCGATGAAACAGGGCCGTGATAGAACTTGACAACAATGCCCATGCGCTTGCCTTCGGATGTGAATGGAAACACGTTCAAGATGCGAACCTTGACAACAGTGCTTCCACTGTGGCATGAAAGGAGAGTCATAGATTCACGGTCCCGGGAAAGAAGTTTCAGACCGACTGCCTCGGTCCAACGTACAATGGCGATTTCGTCGGGTGAAGATGCTTGGTATGTAGTCACCTCCTCGCCGTTCTCTTCTTCTGTTGTTGGTGTTACATTATGACATAGCGCCAGTGCTAGCACCACATCGCGCACTCGCGAACCAATCTCTCTGCGGGTACGCGTGGCCGAGGTGAGAGGGGCCGTGTAAGCGGACGAGGGCGTGACGAGCGAGGGAGCCTCTCCAGCGGGAGGTGTGAAGCATTGGCGGACGTATGATGATACCTCGTCCATAGCCTCGTTTGCATAAGACACCGTACCGACATGGATCTTCTTCATTATCATCTCTGTGAATTGTCAGCGATGCCGAGCTAGGGGTACTTGTATCCTATACCGTTTTGTGTTAGAGTGCCTGTCTTGTCGCTCAACAAGTATTCTATCCGACCCAAGTCTTCTGGGATAGTGCTTGTCCGGACAATGGTTCCTTTTATGGTCTCGTCGTGATGAATGAACCAAGCGTACACAGACTTTCCCATGTCGAGATTGACGCGCAAACCCACAGGAACAATGGTCGAGAATAGAATGAGAAATCGCAGCATGGAAGCCCACCACTCGCGGCCTTGAATTTCTTGGAACCGTGCGAGCGCTACGAGGATGAAGGATAATGACAGCGTGAAGATACATAGCCATTTTGTGAGAGAGTTGATTTCCAGTTCCAAGAGACCAGTTTTGGACCTTGAAGGCGAAGTGGACAGCGCCTGGCGCGTTTGTGGTCCGGTATACACCACGACAGCAAGAAGACTGCAGCTAGAGGCCACAACCGTGTTTGCCCAGATGGTGTTGTCAATGCTGAGAGGAGCAGACTTGGTTTCTTCCGAAGAAGAGGCCTCTTCGCCGTCATGGGGGTCGTATTGTCGCTGACTCTTGGGTAGCAATTCCACAGTTCCATAAAACTCATTTACCTTTTTGTCTGGTTTCCCGGCGACGACCCGCAGTCGGGTATACTCTCCAACGTCCAGATTTTGCGTCAATGGCGAAGTCAGACGCAGCTTCCAGTCGGTTTCTCCATCGAGTTGGTCGGTCCTGATAAAGGCTTCACCTGAAGTCCCGGTCGCTGCGACGTCATCAACCTTTGCTGCATCTGCAGACTCGTCACTATCTATCAACGGGAGCGAGAAGCCTTGTGAATCTGCCTTATCCGGTGTAGCAATGCTGCTGTCAGTGGAATAGCTTTTGAGAAGTACCATGTCGGCCGGTACTCTCTGATCCTTGCCAAGCTTAACCACATCACCCACTTTGAGGCTCCGGGAAGGCTTCACAACCTCCCAGTAAGTGCAGGTTGCCAGGCCCTTTCCTGAAAGCTGCTGCTCCTCGTCTCCAATATCTTGCAAGCGCCCTTCTTTCTTGTTCTGTTTTCTCACGCGCTTCTTCCTTTGCGAATTTCTGCCTGGCGCAACACCATTTCCCATACCGTTCTCCTCAAACTTCAGAACCGTGTAGCCCTCCGAGTTTGCTTCCGCATCTCTCCGCCGCCGTGCGATATCGTCCGAGGCCTCCTTTGACAGGGTTATCGTTAAGACAAAGCCAAGTGGGGCGATGTACGTCGAGAGGTAGCCGATTCGTAGGACGGGTATGGCTTGCGACAAGGCCACGAGCAAGAAGTACATGTTGATGAAGAAGGAGAACTCGTTGTACAGGGTGCGTGGGAGGAAGCTCCAGGGCGTGTACTTTGCGTTGGAGACTGCGTTTGCCGGGAATCTCGAAGTTTGAAGCTGGCCGACAGATATGGTGCGCTGTGTGGTGGGGTCATGCTCCTCCTCTGCGCCCGACTCGCCATTGTCGTCTCCTAGCTGTATGGCTGCGTTGTTCTGCCGCGAGAGGAAGCTGGGCAGCCGCATACTCGACCCCAATCTGGACATTGCACTCTGCGATGGCTTGCGTCTTCGCGCGGAACGCTGGGCTGGCAACAGGGGCGATTCGTCCTCGCCAGACTGGCCGTAGCTGCCAGCCGAATTCCTCTTGGATCCTTCACCTTCACCATCGTCCAGCAGTCCCGTCAAGTCATCCTCTTCCGGCTCTTCTCTCCTCTTGCTTGCCCGCAACCTGCCAACTCTCAGATTCCTCAGTGGTATTCTTGCGCCCAGCTCATGGTACGGCCGTCTCTGTTCTTTTAACTGGCGTCGCGGGGGCGTGGCGGCCAACTGTGAGCGAGAGGCCAGCGGATCCAGCTCCTCCAGGTCTAGTTCTAGGTCGGAGTCTGAGTCTGGCGCATTCGGCTGGTGATACTGGTGGGGAGCAGCCATGGCTCATGGGCGGGCGGTGGCGGCGTAGAGGCTAGTGAGAAGGTTTCCGGCTCTATTCTCATGTGCGACGGGCTATGGGGGGTGGTTGTGGCTCTGATGGCTGCCTTCGGGGGTCCGCGGTGTTTCGGGGGTGTCTTGTAAGTGGCACCACGACGCTCAGACGCCCTGTTTCGAGCGCAGACGATGGTTTGGGCAATGGTACTGGGCATCGATCCCTGGCCACATGGACAAGGCGTCGCTATGCCGGGCAAGGCGTTTGTGAATGGCAATGTGCATGCGTTTGGGAGAGGCGCGGGCCTTTGTCGAGGTTGTGGCGCAGACGCGATGGTGGCTTGAGGACAGGGTTGCAGCGGCGGGCCGTTTCCAAAGTCCCCCCCCCAAGGCATGAACAGCTGTCCAGATTGCATCTCACCATCCACCCATCCGACCCAGTCGCATACCATGCGGCCAGATCTCGGCTCTTGCATTTGATTCTTTCCTACCGCCCTGGCCGAGTGTTGTGCCCTTGATCCGGCCTGACGCGCACCGCGACGCTCTTCTGCTTCTATAGAGGTACGTCCCTCGCGACTCTGTGACGTACAAAGGGACGCCGATCGCTCCTGTGGACACCCCACGATTGCGTCTCGGGCGCATCTTGCTTTTCCATCTGCCTCCTTGGAGACCTGCCTGCCCGGTTTCTTTCCTCCGTCAGGTCGCTCGAGTCATTGCTCCGTGCTCCGCAAGGCGTATCCCCTCAATTGCGCATGGTGAGACCCAACATCTACGCACGATTCACGTCTGAGCGACTACATATTGCCCGCGGTGCTGACAGCGTCTACAGTACTTGTAGATACCCCTTTTAGCTACCCAGTAATCGCATAATGGATGAAGACGGCCCCAACTTTTCGTATGCCTACGGTGGCGCGCCTCCCACCCCGTCAAACGCATCGTGGAACCCGGCATTGCGAAGCGAAAAGGAACCCAGTTCACCGCCCAGCACGAAGCTGCAGACACAATCCAAGCCCGAATCACCCTCCGAGGAATCAGAAGAGGAGGATGACGAGGATGAGGAGCAGGACAGCGAAGACGAGGAGCAGATTCCGTCACAGCCCGCCGTAGCTGCGCCACCCGCGCCCGCGTCTGCGCCGTCAAGTACGCCCATAGTGGCTGACCAGAAACCAACCGGCGACTCCCCAGCGCCCGAAGTCACTATAACGGCAGAACAGAGCGCGCAACAACCCCAGGAAGGACCCGCTGGAGATGTGAGTGAGGAGGGTCTTGTAAGCGCGACGCAGGCGCTCAGTATTGAGGAACAGCAACCGGCTCCAGCGGCGGCTGTTGTGGGCGAGAAGGAGGAGGAAGAGAAGCCTGAGGAGGAAGAGAAGCCTGAGGAGGAAGAGAAGCCTGAGGAGGAAGAGAAGCCTGAGGAGGAAGAGAAGCCTGAGGAGGAAGAGAAGCCTGAGGAGGAAGAGAAGCCTGAGGAGGAAGAGAAGCCTGAGGAGGAAGAGAAGCCTGAGGAGGAAGAGAAGCCTGAGGAGGAAGAGAAGCCTGAGGAGGAAGAGAAGCCTGAGGAGGAAGAGAAGCCTGAAGAGGAAGAGAGCGAGGAAGAGAGTTCCGACGGCGAGACGGGACATGAAAAGCAACCGGAGGAGAACTATGAACACCAAGGCGAAAGCACTGCTCTGGAGGATGCTGTGACTGAAAGTGCAAAGGCACCTCTAGTAGCAGACACGGAGGCAGACGAATGGGGTGCATCCGGCGACGATGCTTTTGATCTCGGCGCGAAGCCACAAGAGCCTCCTATGGCCACACCCTCCGCGGAGGCCGTTGGAACGACCGTAGGAGATCAATCCATTGGAAACACCACAGTTGGCGGAAATGCAGGAGCAGAGATCGACTGGGGCAACACAGATGAGCCGGAGGATTTCTTCGGCACTGGCGCCAGTCAAATTGAACCTGCACAGCCCACGGATCAGACGCCAGGTGCCCATGTAGTGCAGACCGAAACAAAGGCCCCAGAGAAGAGCGAGTGGGACTTGGATTTGGATTTGGACGATGACTTCCTACCCGATAAAGAAGATGCACCGGTCTTTGAACTCAGCGACGACGATGGCTTCCTCGACGATGAACCTTCTGCGGCGACACAGCAGCCAGCACAGTCAGGCTCACAAGGGACTGCGAGCCGATATGCGCCTCAGACTACAACACCGCCAGTGGTTCCTACTGCGAGTCCGTATGCTCCGCCAGCACAGTCGATTCCTGCGGCTGCCCCAGCTTATGATGGATTTGGACGGAATTTGGCATACCAGCAACAGCAACAGCCATCTCGGCCTCCACCCGTCAACTCGGCGCAGAGTTTTGCAGATAAAGCCAAAGGTGGCTACGCATCGCCTTACGATCTACCAGAAGACATTGTGACTACTCGAAAGCGCGCGCCCCCTCGGCCAGTAGTCCCAGCTTCGCAGCCCACCCCTCCCCCGCCGCGTGCCAGCAGTGTGTCTTCGAACGGTGGAGCTCCACGGCCTCCTCCTTCGGCAAGCATGTCGGTATCTAGTCTGTCTCCGCCATCCTCAGGCCACTCAATGCACCCACAGATGAGTGGAATTCCACCACCAGCAGCTCCGCCAAAGCCTGCAGTGACAGCAAAATCACCTTCAAGCGACTTCTTTGCAGAGCTACCTGTAACCTCCAAACCACGGCCATCAGGACGTTACACTCCGCAGCCAAATGTAGCCGCCCAACCTCTTGTACAGCAACCTCCTCCACACTTGCCACCCAAAGAGCGCACATCTTCTTTGTCATCTCTAAGGAACGAATTCCACCCTGAAGCGGCCAATGTTGCTACGCCTCCTCCCTTCAGGCAACCCGAGCAGCTGCCCATGTTTCCAAGCCAGCCCTCTGTGCCCACGCGGACGAATAGTCTTCCTGTTCCGGCTCCTCCTACAAGCAGATACTCGCCGGCCCCTCCATCTTCAGCATCAGCAACCACTTCGCGCTATTCTCCTGCGCCACAAGCCGCTCCAGCTGCGAATGCTCGGTACTCGCCTGTTCCTCCGCCACAGGGACAGCCTCATGCCCGGTACTCATCTGAACCACACAACAACTTGGCGCGAACGCCGTCCCAACCATTTGCACCTCGTACATCTAGCCCGCTAGCATTCTCCAGCATGCCCCATCAACACAGCCAAGAATCCGATAATAATACCCACACCCAACCAAATCACCAGATTTCTCTCTCAGCCGATAGTATGCCACGTCCGCCATTCAAGAGTCCATTGGGAGAGGTCAGCGAGATTGAAGAGCAGGAGCCAACGCTAAGCTCAAGACCGCCTACGTCTGGAAGATCCGAAACTCCACCTCGTAGTACCCCCTCTTCAGCAGTGGGCTCTCCACGCAAAAGGGAAAACTATGTGCCAAGATACCAGCCGGCGCAAACGGCTGCTCCAATGCGCTCTCGCTCCCAGTCTCCAACAGCGACTATGAAGCAGCCACCGCGTCTAGTTAACCCAGAGCTAGCTGGGTCTGCTTTTGGTATGATGCCACAAGCTATGACTTATGGCGCACTACAGTCGACATCCAGCACGCTTAACGTAATACCTCAGCGTCGACAGGTGTCTACCAATTACGACTTCATTGCTCCTGACGACGAACGTGTGACTGATCCACTGGAAAGGTGGAAAGGATGTCCCGTCTTCACATGGGGACTAGGTGGTACTGTGGTAACCAGCTTCCCGACGCAAATTCCTCGATATGGAGGCGGCGGATTGGCACCAATGATGAAGAGTAGTCCCGGCGAGGTTCGTGTCCAGAGCATGAAGGAGGTGCTCCCTTTGTCAGACGACATCACCAAGTTCCCTGGCCCGCTAAAGGCCAAGGGTAAGAAGAAGGACGTGTTGGCGTGGCTGGGCCGCAAAATTGAGGCGATGGACGCTCAGTCCAAGGAGCCTGGGCTCGACCTTTCTATGAATGAGGAGGAAATCAAGCGCCTTGAGGACAGAATTTTCCTATGGAAGCTAATGCAGGTTCTTGTTGAACACGATGGTCGACTAGAGGGCACACCTGCCGAAGTTGCTGTCAAGAAGATACTATCGCCTGGCGGGGACGAAGCAGCAGAGGCCGACGGCTCACTCTCGACAATGGCGGATATAGTTGGGCGTTCGCGGTCCAATACTGGAAACATTCAGCCAGAACCGTCCGACTCGCGGGCTCTCGAAACCCTGCAAAGCATGCTTGTTAAAGGTGACCGCGAGAAGGCTGTGTGGCACGCCGTCGACCAGCGACTATGGGGCCATGCCATGCTTTTGTCTTCGACCTTCAACAAAGACATATGGAAGCAGGTTGTTCAAGAGTTTGTTCGCAAAGAGGTCAAGAATGTTGGGCGCAACCACCAGGCATTGGCTGTGTTGTACGAAGTTTTTGCTGGCAACCACGAGGACTGCATTGACGAGTTGGTGCCAGCATCAGCTCGTGCTGGCTTCCAGATGGTGAGCGCGGATGGAGCTGGGGCTACGCAAAACGTACAACAAGGCCTGGATAAGTGGCGCGAGACGATTGCGCTGATTCTCAACAACCGCAGCGAAGGCGATGTGGCGGCACTGTTGTCGCTCGGCAGGCTTCTTGGTCAGTATGGCCGGGTCGAAGCTGCGCATGCCTGCTTCATCTTTGCCCGGTCAGTCATCAAGATGGGTGGTGTCGACGACATTCAGGCTGATCTCGTGCTCATCGGCGCCAATCACCGACAGTTCCCTCTGGAGACGGGTATTGATCTCGAGCCGATTCTTCTAACCGAGGTGTTTGAGTTCGCCATGTCGCTGTCATCACCGACAGGTTCGTACATCCTGCCACATCTGCAAAATTACAAGCTGGTACATGCATACCAGCTAGCCGAAAATGGACACAAGACGGATGCACAGGCATACTGCGACGCCATTGCAGCAGCCATGAAGGCTACAACTCAGATATCGCCGTACTACAACCCCGCCTTCATCGGCAGCCTGGAGGACTTGAGCCAGCGCTTGTCACAGTCTCCCAAGGACGGATCGTCTTCATGGATCTCGAAGCCTAGCATGGATAAGGTGGGAAGTTCGCTGCTCTCCAAGTTCAACAGCTTCATTGCCGGAGATGACGAAGATGGTGCGGCCAACAGGCCAGCCGGGATGGAGTCAGGGCCGTTTGCCAACATTGCTGGCGGGCCCTCAACTCTTACCCCGTCGCAATCAGGCACGGATCTGTATGGTGCCGTGTCTGGCTACGGCATGCCTATGCAGCCAGCACCACCAGCCAACTCAAGATATGCACCCTCTAATGCATTCGCACAAAGGTCATCTTCGGAGCAGCAAAGGTCTCGTTATGAGCCCCAGGGTCGGCCTTCATTGGAGTCCAATGACGGCTTCGGTATGCGAGCGGCGTCTGACTCTTACACGCCCATGACTCCAACGTCGGGCGTGTATAGCCCTCCACAGAACCCATTGAGTCCACCGAGCGGACGCACACAAGCAAAGGCGCTGTCGTACTCGCCACTTCGCCCGGAATACAGCCCTCGTCAGACGTCTTACAGCAGTACGTACATGCCTACGCCTCCGGTTGAAGAATCGCCGTCGGCTTCTGCATTTGGTGGGTACCATCCCCAAGCGAGCTTGGACGGGCCAGCTCAGCCAGCAGCGGAAGAGCAAGCGGGCGGAGCGTCGGCAAACACGTTTGAACCTCCGTCGTACCAACCCTACAATCCCGACGAGGACGACAAGGAGGAAGAAGAGCAGCCCAAGAAGAAGAAGTCCTTCATGGACGATGACGATGATGATGACTTGGCGGCGCGTGCCTCTGCGCTGAAGATCAGCGGCAGCACGAGTTCCAAGTCTGAAGCGGACCGGAAAGCAGACGAGGCCTTTCGCAAAGCAGCTGAGGCGGATGCTCAACGCGACAAGGAGGCTGCGGCTGCGAAGAAAGGAGGGTGGCTTTCTGGGTGGTTCAAGAAGGACCCCAACGCAGGACCTGGACCTATCAAGGCCAAGCTGGGAGAGGAGAGCAGCTTCTACTACGATACTGACCTAAAGAAATGGGTCAACAAGAAGGCCGGGGCAGCAGATGCGGCCAAGCCGGCTGCCACACCTCCGCCACCTCGTTCTGGGCCGCCTGGAGGGGCTAGAAGCACTTCAGGCAGCGCTGCAACGTCGCCGTCGCTGCCGAGTGGGCCTCCCGGTGCAGGATCGTTGCGTGCACCCACATCGAGCCTCCGCGCCTCGTCGCTCCCACCGCCCATGCATGCCATGGGGTCGCGTGCGTCGACACCAGGCATCGCGGAGTCTGACGAAGAAGGGCTTGTTGGACCCAAACCGCCCACGCTGCCGCGGCCCAGCTTTGGAGCAGCTTCCGGACCGCCATCGCGGCCCGGCACGGGTATGAGCACTGCCAGCAGCATTGATGACTTGCTGGGCGCACCGCAGGCAAGGAAGGGCCCAGCAGGCGGGAAGAAGAAGAAGGGTGGACGCTATGTTGATGTTATGGCGGGGAAGTAGAGAGGCAGGCATAGATGGGCGGATGGATGGATGGATGGATGGATGGATGGATGGATGGATGGATGGATGGATGGATGGATGAATGAATAGATAGATGGAGGGAACGGATGTCACGGTATTACGAGAAGCGCATGATTGGAAGACATGATGCACGGAAGACATGATGCGCATGTATGGATTGCATGTATGGATTGCATGCATGGGGCGGTGCCTGCATTAGACGGGGCGCGGCAAAGGCTCCGGGGTTGGATATTTGTGTACAATACTATCTCCTTGTGCTATCTGGACAGTGTGCGCTCGCGCGATAGCATGACAGGCGCCCATGTGTACATGTATGTGGAAGCGTACATGTAGGCGTGAGGGCGGGTGGTGCAGGCCCCCCGCCCTCCACAAAAGATACGAAATAAGCCCGTCGGATCGGATAGCGGAGGTTGGGCATGATAGGCGCAGACGAGGGGCCAGGGCAGAGGACACGCCAAATGCAACCAGCCCACACCCGACGACCACGACCAGCATGGTGATGGCGTGGCCGAGCTGCTTGCACGCCTTATCTCTGGTGCTTGGTACCCTCGAGCCGGTCGCCTTGATGCTCCTTTGCATGCATGTACCGCCATGTCTGTCTGTCTGTATGCGCGCAAGGGCCCGCCGTCGTGGTCGCCGTGGGCCGAACCATGGCATCGTCCCATCCCAACCAGGCCTCTTGGCCGCCGCCACCCCATCGCCGCCTAGTACCAGAATGAGAATACGACGCCCACGGCCTTTTATCTCGCCCGGCTGTGGGGAACGCGAGCCCTCTGCGCACGCGACAATCTTTCCGCATCCTTACATACATATACCTGCCTGCATCCCCCCCCCCCGGCCCGTGGTCTGCTTTGCTTTTCCCACGCCGTGTCCAACCTTGGCAGTCGTCACACCTCATTCGCACCACAGCGACACACGACCATGGCAAAGCGCAGCCTCTCCATCACCCAGAGCAGCGACGACCATGGCGTCCGTCGGCGATCCGTCAACGACCCCGGCGCGGATGCTGCCCTCGCAAAGATGGGCTACCAGTCCGAACTGCCGCGAAACCTGTCCATGCTGAGTGTCCTGGGCATGTCCTTTGCCATCATGGCCGTTCCCTTTGGTCTCAGCACTACCCTCTACATCACCCTCACCGATGGCCAGTCAGTGACGGTGCTCTACGGCTGGATCCTCGTCTCGCTCATCTCGCTCTGCATTGCCGCCTCGCTCGCCGAAATCTGCGCCGTCTACCCCACGGCCGGCGGCGTCTACTACTGGTCTGCCATGCTGTCGACGCGCGAGTGGGCGCCCATTGCTTCCTGGGTCACTGGCTGGCTGACGCTCGTCGGAAACTGGACTGTCACGCTCTCCATCAACTTCTCCGGCGGCCAGCTCATCCTCTCTGCCATTACGCTCTGGGACGAAGACTTTGTGCCGAATCAATGGCAGACGGTCCTCATGTTCTGGGCCGTCATGCTCATCTGCATGGCTGTCAACATCTTTGGCGCAAAGTACCTGGACCTCATCAACAAGATCTGCATCTACTGGACAGCTAGCAGTGTTATCATCATCTTGGTTGTGCTGCTCACCATGGCTGACCAGAAGAGAGATGCAGAGTTTGTTTTTGCGCACTACGACGCGAGCGCAAGTGGATGGTAAGCATCTCTGTGTCACGCACAGTTACAGAAACACGACACTAACTCGCATATTCTAGGCCATCGGGCTGGGCCTTCTTTGTCGGACTCCTACAGGCAGCATACACACTCACTGGCTACGGCATGGTGGCCTCCATGTGCGAAGAAGTCTCCAATCCCGCTCGCGAAGTCCCCAAGGCCATTGTTCTCTCCGTCGCCGCTGCAGGTGTGACCGGCGTCATCTACCTCATCCCCCTTCTCTTCGTCCTGCCCGATGTGAAGACGCTTCTTTCGGTTGCAAACGGACAGCCGATTGGTCTTCTCTTCAAGACTGTGACGGGGAGTGCAGGCGGAGGCTTTGGTCTCCTCTTCCTCATTCTGGGTATCCTCTTCTTTGCCGGCACGGGAGCGCTGACGGCCGCATCACGCTGCACATATGCCTTTGCCCGCGACGGTGCAATCCCTGGATCGCGCCTCTGGGCCAAGGTCGACAAGCGCTTCGACATTCCTCTGTGGGCGCTCGTCCTCTCCACCGTGGTCGACTGCCTTTTGGGCCTCATCTTCTTTGGCTCGTCGGCTGCATTCAACTCGTTTACCGGTGTTGCGACCATTTGCCTCAGCACATCATACGGCATGCCTATCCTCATCTCGATTATCCGTGGCCGAAAGGCAGTCCGCCACTCGTCATTCTCCCTGGGCCGCTTTGGCTACGCAATCAACGTGGCCATGATTGTGTGGATCTGTCTGGCAGTGGTCCTGTTTTGCATGCCCGTAAGCCTGCCCGTCCAGGCGGCGACGATGAACTACGCCAGCGTCGTCTTTGCAGGCTTTGCACTCATCAGCCTCGTGTGGTACTTCATCCGGGGACGCAAGGAGTTCTCGGGCCCACCGGTGCCGAACGATGTGGAGCCAGGCGAGGAGGGGGTTGTTGCGGGGTTGGCCGTCCAGGACAGCAGACAGGATGTCGAGGGCATGGGGGAGAAGGCCGAAGATAGCGGCAAGGCCAAGGGCTATTGAGGAGGGTAAATGTATAAAGCTGTTACCTAATTGTATGTACATTATGTACGCTAAGTATATGTAGCATGCATGTATGTATTTGCGCCCCTGCGCTGGCAGATATGCGCACCTGTTCTGTGTGGTTGCACATGCCTTGCTCCGACATGCACACGTAATCTAAATGGCATCTCTGATCTGCAATGAGGGCAGTAATCTCAGCCTTTACCGTAGATAGACGGCAGAGCTACACAGATGACGCCAAGACCGCCGTTAGGCACGGTTAAAACCGCCGCTAGTGCTTGCGGGGGCATTGCGCGCAGGCGCGGTTCGTCCGTAACGCGCCAAGGGCATCTATTCACTTTCACCCTCTGATGGACCTGGACCTGCTCCTCCCCGGTGGGTCTCATTGCGATGAGGTAAGTCAAGTCACATGTCCATCTCAGACAAAACCCCCCCTCCCCGTCTTGCTACTTAGGTCGAATTGTGGCGCACTCCCGCATTGCACTTGTCCCAACATGAACAGCAGCAACCCGTCTAACATGCGCAGCGCCTGGCGAAACTCTGTCATCGACCTCACAAACGACGCCGACACCGACGATGATAAACCCAAACCCGACCTGCCACCTGCGCCAGGCGCCGCCTCCATGACATCCAGCAGACCCCTATCTGCTGGCTCGCGACCGAGCCTCCCCCTTCCCGCGCCGCAACCCACGACAAACGCGTATCCGTCCCTACCCGCGAGCGCACCGCGAATTGCACAGTTCCCTTACCCGGGCCCTGCGATACGGCCACAGATACAGCCTGGAAGCATGCCCTTGACAAGCGCGACGAGTCAGTCGCATCACAGCGCGGCGCAGAGTAACTACATAGCCGTGCCTGGACACGCCGCCTACCATGGGCCGCCTGAGGCGGAGAGAGCAGCGAAGCGGTTCAAGATCGATCCCAGAGGCCTACCATCGCTTCCGCACCCGGGGGGCGCACCCAGCGCCTTTTCGCACAATACACTGCCCGCGCCACAGGCAGGCATGGGCGTGCTTCGGCCAACACCAAATCCACAAGCGATACCGCCTTCGTTCTACGGCGTGCTGGTTCCGCATGTTGATACTGGGGGTCTCGGAGGCGCTGCTCCGAAGAGCGCCATGAACAGGACTCCGTCAGTCCATCAAATCAGCCAAGCACTGAAGACAACTGGGGAGCCGACGACAGGTGTCCGTAGTCTAGGGGTGGCCAGTCCTCCCCGCCCCTTGTACATTGACCGCAGACCATCGAGCAGTTCGGGCCAGAACATTATGGATGGGCCTGCCATTCGACTAGGGCCTTCGATAGGACCGCCGCGGTACACGGGGGTACTGGAATCACACGTCGCAACTCAACAGCCAGGGCTTGCGCGCCAGGAAGTTCCTAGGGACGGAAGACGGCAGAGCTTTCCAAGCAAGCCAACCATGTCTTCAATACAACAAAGCCGGCCTTCGTCGGCTGGCTTCAATACCACCCGACCAAACTACTTTGCTGGTCCTATTCAAGAGCCACGAGAAGAGGACAAGGATAGTGTCATGTCTGACATCTCGGAGCCTGATCAGGATGCACCACGCAAGTCAACAGGGGGTGGCGTTGCTGGTTATCGTCCGTTGCTTACAACGGCCCCTGTTCCCACAATCGCAACGGCCCCGACGATTAGCACCCCGGTCGTGCAACCCCCAATGGCACCCGCAAGAGGTAGAAGAACCGTAGCAAACCCGTTTGACACGGCACAAGATCATCTCTTGATCTTCCTGAAAGAAGTAAAGCAATTCAAGTGGTCGCAAATTACTGCAGAGTATAACAAAGACATGGCCCACCGCGAGTACCATACTCTCCAGAGCCGCTATTCCTTGGTGCTGAACAAGAGGGACAGATCACAGGACCCACCGACGTTGATCTTACCCCCGCGCTTTGCAGCAGAAGCGAACATTGACTGGCCAAAAGTTCATAACATGACTACATTACCAAGAGGGCCAAGATCACAGTTCTATCAATATACTGTACCCAAGCCTGCTAAACAGCCGCGCCCAGAGCCCGTAGCACCCAAGTCGCTTCCCATTCAGCAGACGACTGAGCATGACTACTCTTCTGGTGGTAAGGCTGCATCTCATCGTGGACGGCCACGCCGCGCCCAACGCATCAACTACACATGGCCCAAGCACCGTAGTAGGACCGACGAGGCATTGGCTGAGAATTGTGCTAACCAGGACATGTTTGGGGATATGTACACTGACGCTATGTCTACACGCTCGGAAACTCCAGAAGAAGACTTGCCGCGGCCTGCCGCAGCTATTGCGGTGGACAACGACCCCGTAGAGGTTGATTTTGACACCGAAGACGCCAGGTTGGGAGTGATGCTGCATGAGAGATCCCGCGGCCCTTTGTCGGAACTGGCACCATACCTGAGTGCATCTCAGCGTGCAGCAATGCAAAATCCACCCGGCTATTGCTGGGACCAGCCTTCGAGCCGCAAATGGCAAGGCCTGCTGCTCCATGTGGATTTTAGCCCGGTTGAAGTCAAGGTGGTGAAAAAGACGATTGCTTCAATGACGGCGTCGAGATCTAGACACAGCACGAGGCGAAGACAGCTTCGCGAACTACTTAAAGACTTTACGGAGCCAAAGATTCTCAAACTTGTTGAAGCTCTCCGGCAGCGTCTTCCTTGTCGAGAGAGAAGCAGCATTCGCGCCTTCATCAAAGATGCGCAGGACGGAAAGATTGCCAATGCCCCGCAAGTGCAAAGACTTTCAGCTGCTCGACCTGAGGTCTCGATGAGTACGATACACAAGCCGTCCACGCTATCGATCTTGCGACAGCGTGAACTCGGATCCCAGTCAAGGAGAGGGTGGCAAACAGCAGCAAAACCACTGACATACCAGGTGAAGAACAGTGTCATGGACACAATGGGGCCATCAGCTTTCTGGATAGGTGCGTCAAGCGACATACACACGGTAGCGTGGGCTCCAGACGGCGAGCGCTTTGCCGCAGGTGCAGTCGCTGTGGACGACCCAGATTCTATGCAGTACAACAGACCCAACAATCTACTCTTTGGTGACACTATTCACGGATCGATACATGAGCTGGCTGAACACTACAAGAAACGCGAGAGGACCCAGACTGGTGCTAATTCCAGCCACGCCATGTTTGCCTCGCAAGACCCCAAGCTTTACACCACTGTCAGCTCCGTCGCCTTTTCGGCTAGCGGCAGGCACATGTATTCGACAAGTTATGACAGGCACGTGGCCATATGGCAGACTGAAGGCGGTTCCGTACAGCCAGTTCTGGGCGCAAAACTCAATGTCAAGGATCAAATCGATATCCTGTCTGTAAACCACTCACATGCTGGCGTCATAGCAACTGCAGCCCGTACTGAGCGAAAGGCCATTCGAGTCTTCAGGATCGACGAAGACAACCCGTCGCAGTTTGCAAAGTCCAACTATCAATCGGCCAAAGCCGTCTCGCGCGTTGATCTGAAAATGTTGCCCACCGCATTGCAATTCGAGCCGCGGTACGGGAGGCTGCTTCTGGCTGGCTTCGGCGCGAATATGAAGGAAACGGGCTTCGACACGACTGGCGATATCTGTCTTTGGGATATCCAGGCCGAGAGCGCTCTCAGTATCCACGGATCCAGCAAGAATATCTTTGACGTTGCATTCAATCCGAATCGTTCCAAGCTGCCAGTCTTTGCGGTTGGCTGTGTGGCAGGTAACAATGCCAATAAAGGAATGCGCTCGTCCGTCAGGCTGTACGACATTAATGAATCCAGCAAGTTCACGTGTCTTTTGGAGTTTGAATGCAAGGCTCTGGATATCAATGACGTCGTCTGGTGCCCGCACGATGAACATCTTGTGGCTGCTGGCTGCACGGATGGCCGTACGTATGTTTGGGATGCTCGATGGCCCAACGACCCGCTGCGTGTTCTTTCGCATGGACAGCCCGTGATGCCACTGCAAGAAGGCATCAAACACGAGATTACCGATACTGGAGTGCGGTTTTTGTCGTGGGGCGAGAACGCAACGAGGCTGTACTCTGGTTCTTCCGACGGCGTGGTCAAGGTATGGGACGTTACAAGAGCCAAGGAGGATACGTTCATCAAGGACCTCATTACCACCGACTCGGGCATCATGGCAGGAGCATTCAACAGAGACTACAGTAAACTTGTTATCGGCGAAGTCAACGGCTCGGTCAATGTGCTCGAGGTGGGCAGATACGATACCTCGCTCAAAGACGCACAGAAGCTACGTTATGTCCCGTACGAGGATGATGAGCAAGACGAATTCCAGGACCACGAGACGGGCGAGATGACGCGACCTGCACCTGAATCAGGTAATGCTGAGGCCCGTCGTCTCCTTGACACAAGCCAGATGCAACTCGCGCCCATGGGCAGCTTGCCGATCCGACAGGCAGTCCAAGGGCCCAACTACGCAGGTCCATTTGACCAGAGCGTGGACGCGCCATTCCTACGCCAGCAAGCCCTGGAATTCCAACTCCATCTCAAAACAGCGCCTGGGCCGCAGTGTGACATCGCAGCTTGCAGGGACAACCTCAATAAGACGACCAGTGAAGATGTCGGCGACTCCGGACGAAGCGCAGACCGCATCCCCGATGAGCTGCGCGTGCAATGGAAGGCCCTCGACACAACCACACGCATTATTCCAGGTAAATCCAAATGCTCGCACTGCGGCCGCCCCGCCCGACCACCCGCAGACTCGACATGCCACGCTCTATGCGAGCGCTGCTCCTTTGCCTGCTTCCGCTGCGGCACCGTCAGCCCCATTGCCCCCGCCACCACAAGACTCATCTGCGACTCGTGCGCAGGCGCCTGGGACATTGGCGCCCTCGGCTACGAATGCATCCGGCAGCCCATCCACCAGCGCCCTGCGCTCGACGTCCCCAGCCTAACTAAATGGGCCAAGGAAATGTATACAGAGCAACTGGAGGCTTTTGATACCGCCTTTGGAGATGAGATTAATGCGCTTTCAGAGTATTATCATGGACTGGCTATTGAGAGGCCTGAGAGTCCGCTGCTTTGATGTACACTTGTCATCTAACGCGATATCTATCTAATAACAGTTTCTCGCCTGTAACTGCAGTGCGTTGTGCTGTGGGGGGGGCTGGGGGGGCTAACGACTCTTCGCTTTCTGGTGACCAAGTAGTGCTGCTGATGGGAGAAGCCAAGGATGAGAAGGAGTGGAAAAGCTTGCATGATAACAACGACTACGACTGATCTGTATGATGCAAGAAAGAGGTGAAAGAGGTGAAAAAGGTGAAAAAGGTGAAGAAGAAGACGAAGCAACCAAAAAAAAAAGCATGATTTTGGAAATTTTGGAAATTTTGAAATTTCATTGTATTATTATTAATCATCTCAACCATTTAACGTGCAGGGTCAGTAAGCTGGGCAGATCAGTAAGCTGGGCACCCCACCAAACTTCGCGCGACGTTCTGCGCAATTGAGCCACAACAACGTATTAAAATAATATAAAATTAAGATATATGGTTTACTATTTAGCTCTGCATGAAGTCCAAGTATGTCCTTCAACGTGACACTTCGTGCACGTTGGCGGCGCGCGCCGACGTCGCTCACTAGCCTGGTTCTGGCTACCCCCCATAAGTAACCTTTCTGCCTCTGCCACAAGCTGCTGAGCCTGCTGCACCTGGAGTACCCCACTAGAAGCAATATATTAACGCTGTTAATCTTGCTTTTGCCGCTGACGCTGGTTCTTTTCACGTAGCTTCTTATTCTCCTCTGCAAGTATCGTTGCTGATTGCATTGTAAGCTGAGCGCTCTTAGCAAGCTGGCGTATCGCAACGCTTGTTGGACTCTCTGGCTGCTGGCGCAGTCGCTCTTGGAGATACCGCACCTGCTGCTGAAGCTCTGCTACTGTATGTGGTGTCTCTGTCTGCGTTGCTGCCTGCGCTGTAGTGTTATTATCTGTGGTTGTCTGTGGTGGAGACGGTGTTCTGGCTACTGTGAGCGACGATAGAACGCGATCTAGACAAGGAGGGACAAGCCCTGTCGCCCGAAAGCCTGCCTGGATATTCTGCTGCGTAAAAATCTTCAGCCGGATCCGTGTATAGGCTGCAAGGAAGTCTATCTTGTCAACGTGGTAGACCCCATGCTGGGCGAGCTCCTCAACCTCGCGTCCGTACGCGCGCTTAAGAGGAGAGTAGCAGCTCACATCTAGAGGCTGGAGGAGGTGCGACGTGTGAGGCGACATACAGA